>NW_027288813.1:0-331345 GCF_037038585.1 Patagioenas fasciata
TATTGCTTCTTCCCTCTTTTCCCTTCTTTCCCCCCTTTCCCTCTTCCCCCCTCTTTCCATCTTATCCCTCTTTTCCCCCTTTATCCCTGTTTCTTCCCTTTTCCCCCCCTTTCCCTCTTTCCTCGCTTTTTCCCTATTTTTCCCTCTTTCCCCCCTTTTTCCCTCTTTTCCCTCTTTCCTCGCTTTTTCCCTCTTTTTCCCTCTTTCCCCCCTTTCCCTCTTTCCCCCTCTTTCCCTGCTTTTTCCCCCTTTTCCTTGCTCTTTCCCCCCTTTTCCCTCTTTCCCCCCTTTTCCCTCTTTCCCCCCTTTTCCCCTCTTTTCCCTTTTTCCCCCTTTTCCCTCTTTCCCCCCTTTTCCCCTCTTTTCCCTTTTTCCCCCTTTTCCCTCTTTCCCCCCTTTTTCCCCCTTTCCCCCCTTTTCCCTCTTCCCCGTTTCCCTCTCCCGTTTTCCCGTCCCTCCTCCCATTCCCGTGCAGCCCAACCCCTTCCCCCCTTTTCCCCAGAGCAGTTTTCATACAGATCCCCCCTTTCCCCCCAGCCCCGAACCCCCGGGGGTTTCTCAGCATCAGCAGCCACTTCACTCCCCCCAATTTAACTCTTTGTGTCCCTTTTCCAGGCTCTTTGGGAGCCCGGGTGTCCTGGGGCCGCTCTGGTTTTTGCTCCGGGGTGTTTGGAGCCCGGTGACCATGGACCTGTTTCCCTTGGGCGACGAGCTGCGTGGCTTTGCCCAGAGCCCCGGGCTGCTCTGCGGGGAAGCGCTGGAGCCCGACCTGGAGCCCAGTCTGAGCCTGGAGCCCGACCTGGAGCCCAACCTGAGCCTGGAGCCCGACCTGAGCCTGGAGCCCAACCTGGAGCCCAACCTGAACCTGGAGCCCATCCTGAGCCTTGAGCCTGACCTGGAGCCCAACCTGAGCCTGGAGCCCAACCTGGAGCCCAATCTGAGCCTTGAGCCCAACCTGGAGCCCAACCTGAGCCTGGTTACTAATGATCAGTATTTACCAATGATGGTCATAATTTATTAATAGTGATCAGTATTTATTAATAACAACCAGTATTTATTAATGATGGTTAGTATTTATTAATGACAATTAGTATTTATTAATAACCACCAGTATTTATTAATAACGGCCAGTATTTATTAATGGCGGTCAGTATTTCTTAATGACAATCAGTATTGATTAATGATGGTATTTATTAAGGATGATTATTATTTATTAATGATGATCAGTATTTGTTAATGGTGATCGGCATTTATTAATAATGGTTAGTATTTATTAATGACGATCAGTATTTATTAATGACCGTCACTATTAATGATGATCAGTATTGATTAATGATGGCGAGTATTTATTAATGATGATCAGTATTTATTAATAACAGTCAGTATTTATTAATGACAATCAGTATCGATTAATGATTGTGAGTATTTATTAATGATGATCAGTATTTATTAATGATGGTCAGTATTTATTAATAACGATCAGTATTTATTAGTGACGGTCACTATTTATTAATGACAATCAGTAATTATTAATGAGGGTCAGTATTTATTAATCCTTGCTATTTAACCCTTTTGGGTTGAAACCTTTGAGACCGAACGCCGATTGATTCCACCGGGCAAGCTCCACCTGCCTGGAGCTTCAGTGCCGACTACGCCATCTGTTCTAAAAGCGCCGCGGCTTTATCATGTTGATTTTTTTACCTATTTATCCTGATTTTTGTCACTTTAGCCACTTGGCGGCTGCTCCGGTTGAGGATGGCGGCGTCTCCATGTGCCGGAACCACGGGTGGTCGGTGGACGCCGAGAGGGGGCAGGTAACGGGCACCCATGGGTGCTGCTCATTGAGCGGGGATCTGAGCGAAGGCGGCGGGGGGGACGGCGGTGCCGTCGAAGCCCTTTGCGGGGGTCGTTACCAAATTGTGCGTAACTGGATGATTTGTGAACGTCGCTGCCGATTGAGTGGAGACGACGGGGTGAGAAAACGAGAAATAGGGAATCGCTGCAGTGTAAAGATTCACGTTGCGCGCTCCCGCCCGGTTTGGGTCGTGTTTAGCGTAGCGGGTTTTATTATCCTCGTTATATAACGGAGAAATAATTGGGAAGAGCAGTTTGCAAAGCGCTTTGATATCCTCCAGCGCCACCGACGCTCCCGGTTCCGTTTGTGCTCAGGTGCGCGACGCGGGCGATGCAAACACCGCGAAACCATCGTTGGGAGATGGAAACGGCGCCTCCGAACCCCCGACGCTGTCCGAAAACCCCCCTGGTGATCCCGGTGTTGGTTCCAGTGACAAGGAACGAGGTGGGTGAGGAGTACTTGGATGGTTGTGCGATGATTCGGCAACCGGCGGCGCCGGAGTCGCTTCCCGGAGCACCCGTGTGTGTGTCCCTGGCTGAACCAAGGGTGCTACGTGCCCCAAAACCCCCCAAATTACACCCAAATAACGCTATGGGGACGCGCTCGGCGGCCGCTACCCCAGGGACGGGCTCTGGGAGGCTCCAGGCTCCCGCTGGGTTATTGATCCGAAATACGGAACCCGGCGATCGCCTCGAGTTGGGTGAAAGGGAGGAAGCATCAGCAGGACTGGTGGGTCCCCAGACCCCTCATTTTGGGGTTCGCCGCTTGCTTTTGAGCCAAAAAAGGAGGAAAAGCAGATAAACGCCCGTGTGATTTTGTGCGTTTTCCACCTTTAACCCTTTTCTCGTTCGATGTTGCCCAGATCACCGAAAATGCGTCTCCGGATGGGAAGATCTCGCAGCAAAAAGGCGACGGAGGCCAAAACCCCTCGTGATCCCGACACCGGGATTGAAGCGCTTTCGGCCGCCCCGCGGGGTTAATTCAGTGCGATGCGGATGTCCCCACGTAGCGCTTTGGGGGGAACACCCCGCTTTATGGTTGTGGTTTACGGGGGGTTTATCTCAACCCGGGCCGAGCGATCCCGGTGTAAAACCGCCCGGTGAACCCGGTTTGGGTTCGGCGTCCCCTCGCTGGTTTGTGGTGACAAACGCAGAGCTCGTGCTCCCCAAAAACCCCCAAAATGGGTGCTTTTGTGGAATATGGGATGGAAACAACCCCCCAGCGTTTCGCTGTGATATCGGGTGTAAAAACCACCCGAGTGCTGCGATCGACTGCAAAACCCCATTGGGATGATCCATCAGCGACCGATTTCACCAAAACGATGGGAATTGGGACAATTTGTGGTTGTGATGCCGAGGAACGGTCTCGGCACGATGATTTTGATCCTGAGCCTTGCTTTTCCCCCCTTATTTCTCAATATCCCGCAGGCAGAATGGACGGCGACTTGGGATTGTGCCTGGTGAAGGACGCCCCCAAAATCAGCGTCCGGCCGTGAGTCCCCAAACCACCAAAAACGGGCGCAAAACGGGTGCGTCGCGCTTTTCCTGCCCCTCGTTTGGCCCGCCAGGACCCATTGACGTCCATTCCGAACGGAACACGAGGCGCTGATGTCACCGGCGGCGCTGATGTCGCGGCGGAACCCCGGCAACGCTTTGTTGTTCCGAGCCCTCGCAGGGCGTCTCTCCCACTCTGCCGCGTCTTGGAGCGAATCCCTGTGGTTTTCGGCCGAACCGCGCGGTTTCGGTGCCGATCGGAGCACGATGATGCCGTGAGCGCTCAGAACGCCCCCGTCCCCCCCGCCGCGCCGCCGCGGTCCCCGTCACCGCCTCCCGTCCCCTCTCCAGGCAGATCAACGTGGGGAGCGGCTTCCAGGCGGAGCTGCCGGCCCTGCGCGACCCAGCGCAGGCGCAGCAGGACGAGGAGCGCGCGGAGCTGGTCTGGAAGCCCTGGGGGGACATGGACACCGACCCGCAGGCGCCCGACCCAGGTATCGCACGCATTGGGTGCCTGGCCCACCCCACCTGGGCCCCGGGGGGGTCGTCGCTGCTCTTGGGGCTCCCAACGCTGCCTTTTGGGTAGAAATAGTGACGTTTTTCCGTGTGTTTCTTGCTCTCCGCTCCACCTGGTTGGCTCGTTTTCCGCTGTCCCGTATCGCACCTTTTGTCCCCAAAACCCAACTTTTCCTTCTCGTATCGTACCCATTATCATGTCGCACCTTTTCTTGACCAACCCCGACGTTTCCTTTGTCCTATCACACTTTTCTTGATAAAACCCAACTTTTCCTTGTTGTAGCGCGTCTTTTCTTGACATAAACCCAACTTTTCCTTCTCGTATCGTACCCATTGTTGTATCGCACCTTTTCTTGACCAACCCTGACGTTTCCATTGTCCTATCACGTCTTTTCTCAACAAAACCCAACTTTTCCTTGTCCTATCGCATCTTTTCTCAACAAAACCCAACTTTTCCTTGTCTTATCACGTCTTTTCTTGACAGAACCCAACGTTTCTGTTGTCCTATCGCGTCTTTTCTTGACATACACCCAACTTTTCCTTGTCCTATTGGTTCTTATCTTGACCAACTCCAACTTTTCCTTGACCTATTGTGTCTTTTCGTGACAAAAGCCAACTTTTCCTTGTCCTATTGTCTTTTCTTGACATAAACCCAACTTTTCCTTGTCCTATTGCGTCTTTTCTCAACAAAACCCAACTTTTCCTTGTCCTATCGCGTCTTTTCTCAACAAAACCCAACTTTTCCTTGTCCTATCGCACCTTTTCTTGACAAACCCCAACATTTCCTTTATCATATCGCATCTTTTCTTGACCAACTCCAACTTTTCCTTGAATCGTACCCATTGTCGTATCACGCTTTTCCTTGACAAACCCCAGCTTTTCCTTGTTGGATCCCATATTTCCACCCCCAAACCCCAACACCCCCATGTCACATCCCCCTTTCCCCCAACACCCCCATGTCACATCCCCCTTTCCCCAAACCCCAACACCCCCATGTCACATCCCCCTTTCCCCCAACATCCCCATGTCACATCCCCCTTTCCCCAAACCCCAACACCCCCATGTCACATCCCCCTTTCCCCAAACCCCAACACCCCCATGTCACATCCCCCTTTCCCCAAACCCCAACACCCCCATGTCACATCCCCCTTTCCCCCCCAAACCCCAACATCCCCACCTCATATCACCCCATTTCCCCCCCGAACCCCAACATCCCCATGTCCCATCACCCCGTTTCCCCCACCCCGTGTCGGTTGCAGTGTTGACCCTGCTGTCCATGGCAAGCTCCAGCACCGTCCCCGGGAGCTCCAGCACCGTCCCCGGGAGCTCCAGCGCCATCCCCAGGAGCTCCAACGCCATCCTCGGGAGCTCCAGTGCCGTCCCTGGGAGCTCCAGTGCCATCCTCGGGAGCTCCAGTGCCATCCTCGGGAGCTCCAGTGCCATCCCTGGAAACTCCAGCGCCATCTTCGGGAGCTCCAGTGCTGTTCCTGGGAGCTCCAGTGCTGTCCCCGGGAGCTCCAGTGCCATCCCCGGGAGCTCCAGTGCCATCCCCGGGAGCTCCAGTGCCATCCTCGGGAGCTCCAGTGCCGTCCCCGGGAGCTCCAGTGCCGTCCCTGGGAGCTCCAGTGCCATCCCCGGGAGCTCCAGTGCCATCCTCGGGAGCTCCAGTGCTGTCCCTGGGAGCTCCAGCGCCGTCCCCGGCGCCGTCCCCAACCTGGAGCTGGCCCTGCACTGCCTGCACGCGGCGCGCGGCGACCTGATGGTGAGTGACCCCAAAACCCCCCGATATCACCCCAAACCCCCTGATATCACCCCCAAACCCCCCGATATCACCCCCAAAGCCCCCCGATATCACCCCCATACCCCCGATATCTCCCCAAAACCCCCGATATCTCCCCAAACCCCCCTGATATCACCCCAAAACCTCCTGATATCTCCCCAAAACCCCTTGATACCAGCCCAGAACCCCCTAATATCACCCCAAACCCACCGATATCATCCCCAAAAGCCCCAGTATCACCCCCATGTCCCCGATATCACCCCAAACCCCCCGATATCACCCCAAAACCCCCTGATATCTCCCCAAATCCCATTGATATCACCCCAAAACCCCCTGATATCTCCCCAAAACCCCCGATATCTCCCCAAAGCCCCCCGATATCACCCCAAAACCCCCCGATATCACCCCAAAACCCCCCGATATCACCCCAAAACCCCCTGATATCTTCCCAAAACACCCCGATATCTCCCCAAAACAACTTGGCATCTGCCCAAATCCCCTTGATATCACCCCAGAACCCCTTGATATCACCCCAGAACCCCCCGATATCACCCCAAAACCCTATGATATCTCCCCAAAACCCCCCGATATCACTCCAAACCCCCCCAGTATCTCCCCAAAACCCCCCGATATCACCTCAAAATCTCCCGATATCTCCCCAAACCCCCTGATATCACCCCAGAACCCCCCAATATCACCCCCAAGCCACCCGATATCACCCCCAAAAGCCCCAATATCACCCCCATGCCCCCGATATCACCCCAAAACCCCCCGGTATCACCCCAAAACCCCGATATCACCCCAAAACCCCCTCATATCACCCCAAAATCCCCTGATATCTCCCCAAAACACCCCGATATCTCCCCAAAACACCTTGATATCACCCCAAAACCCCCTGATATCTCCCCAAAACACCCTGATATCTCCCCAAAACACCTTGATATCACCCCAAAACCCCCTGATATCTCCCCAAATCCCGATATCACCACAAAACCCCTCGATATCTCCCCAAAACCCCTCGATATCACCCCAAAACCCCCTGATATCTCCCCAAAACCCCTCGATATCTCTTCAAAACCCCCTGATATCTCCCCAAAGCCCCTCAATGTTACCCCAAAACCCCCCGATATCACCCCCAAACCCCGATATCACCCCAAAACCCCCCGATGTCTCCCCAAAACACCCCGATATCTCCCCAAAACACCTCGATATCACCCCAGACCCCCCAATATCACCCCAAAACCCCCTGATATCTCCTCAAATCCCCTGATATCACCCCAGAACCCCTCGATATCACCCCACACCCCCTGATATCTCCCCAAAACCCCTCAATATCACCCCAAAACCCCTCAATATCACCCCAAAACCCCTCGATATCACCCCAAAACCCCCTGATATCTCCCCAAAACCCCTTGATATCACCCCAAAACCCCCCGATATCACCGCCAAACCCCCCGATATCACTCCAAAACCTCCTGATATCTCCCCAAAACCCCCCGATATCACCCCAAATCCTCCTGATATCTCCCCAAAACCCCCCGATAT
The DNA here is from genome assembly GCF_037038585.1 of Patagioenas fasciata. Classification (NCBI taxonomy): domain Eukaryota; kingdom Metazoa; phylum Chordata; class Aves; order Columbiformes; family Columbidae; genus Patagioenas; species Patagioenas fasciata. The sequence goes on from NW_027288813.1 coordinate 7,190, forward strand.
CACCCCAAACCCCCCGATATCTCCCCAAAACCCCCTGATATCACCCCCAAACCTCCTGATATCGCCCCAAAACCCCCCGATATCTCCCCAAGCCCCCCGATATCTCCCCAAAACCCCCCGATATCACCCCAAAACCCCCAAAATCACAACTTGGGGCGTCCTGCTCCGAATGGAAGGCGAACCCCGAGCCTCTTCCTCTTGCAGAAGGCGCTGGAGATGCTGCTTTCGGGGGGGCCCCCCAAGTCCGAATCGGACCCTCTGGCCAATTATCATTACGCAGGTAAACGAGGAACGGGGCCCATTCCCCCCCAGGACACAAACAGACACCACGATACCCTTTCCACGCCGATTTAAACATCTTGGGCTGCCGATAACGACCCCCCCGCCCCGTTTGCTAATTGCGTTCCCCATAACGAACCCGCTCATTGCCCCGCAGGCTCGGACACGTGGACGCCATTGGAGCAGCAGCTTTTCCACCGTGCTTTTGCCACCCACAAGAAGGACTTTTATCGCATCCACAAGAAGGTAAATCCCCCAAAATCATCGGGTTTTAACCCAAAAAGCCGCGTTTTTGAGTCACGCATCGAACTCCCGTTCTCCAAATGTCATTTTGCTGCTTAACGCTGCAAAAAAGGCACCGGAATGAGACAAAACGAGGCGTAAATGTGATTTACCGCGGCGTTTCCATCCTAAACCGCCCCTATCCCCTCGCTTAGGTCCAGACTAAGACTGTGGCCCAGTGTGTTGAATATTACTACATCTGGAAGAAAACGACCAAACTCAAGTCCTACCGAGCAAAAGGGACGGGCAAAAAAGCCAAGAGAAACAAGGAAAAGGCCGAGGAGAAGGTAGAAAACGCGTTTACACAGAATTTGCGCTGCAGGAAAACCGCCTTGAGGCCAAAAAAGCGGCTTTTTGGGCCCGAAATGGGCTCGATTGGCTGCAGGTTGATTGCAGTGATTCCAGGTATTAACGATCCTGGTGGGGTTTGAATGGTTTGGGGGATATTCTGTGGTTTTGGCTTCGCCGCCGAAGGGAATTGCTGTGCGTTCCCTGCCAAAAAGCGGTGGTTTGTGTCACAAAAAGAGCCGGTTTTGGCTCTTTTAGCCTCACCTGGCTGAGTTGTCTCTATGGGCTGTTCCATAGGGTCTTGTTTCCAAGCTGGTTTATTCTCAGCGCTCTCGACCTTTGGTGAAAGGGGGGAATGAGGGGAATCTCTGCTTTCCAGGCCACTTTCCAGCCCCCGAAGAAGAAGCCCCGTCCCTCGCCCGAGGAAAGGGCCAAAATGAAGCAGCAAATGGCCCAAAATGAGGGCGCCGGGGAGTCCTTTCCATGCACGGAGTGCGGCAGGTGAGTTGTTGCTTATTTGGGGATAAAGAGGTTAAAAGGTGTTAAAGCCACCCGGCGCGGAGCCGAGAAACGGCGCCGGACCCGCGCCAAAACGCACCCAGAGAGGGTGAAGCCAAAAAGCACTAAAACCTGGGTTTTCCGCCCCGTTTCCAGGGCGTTTGCCACGATGCGGGGCAAGAACGCACACATGAGGTGGCACCGGGCGCGGGAGCTGCAGGCGGGGACCGAGCTGACCCCAAAGGGCTTGGAAATTGAGGACAAACCAGCCGAAATGGTGATTGCTGCGCTGGTTCTGGAGCCGCAGGCCGGGACCGAGCTGCCCATAAAGTGCTTGAAGATTGAGGAGAAACCAGCTGAAATGGCGATTGCGGGACCGGAGCTGCAGGATGGCACCGAGCCGCCCCCAAGATCCTTGGAAATTGAGGACAAACCAGCCGTAATGGAGATTGCGGTGCCAGAACCGCAGGTGGGGACCGAGCCGCCCCAAAAATGCTTGAAGATTGAGGACAAACCAGCCGAAATGGTGAATGCGGGACCGGAGCTGCAGGATGGCACCGAGCCACCCCCAAAGGGCCTGAATATCGAGGAGAAACCAGCTGAAATGGTGATTGCAGCGCTGGAGCCGCAGACCGGGACTGAGCCACCCCTGAAATGTGTGAAAATTGAAGAGAAACCAGCTGAAATGGTGACTGTGGCGCTGGAGCCGCAGGCTGAGACCAAGCTGCCCCTAAAGTGCTTCAAAATTGAGGGCAAACCAGCCAAAATGGTGATTGTGGGACCAGAGCTGCAGGATGGCACTGAGCCACCCCCAAAGGGCCTGGAAATTGAGGAGAAACCAGCTGAAATGGCGATTGCTGCGCCGGTTCTGGAGCCGCAGGCCGGGACTGAGCCGCCTCCAAGATGCTTGGAAATTGAGGAGAAACGAGACAAAATGGTGATTGCGGGACCGGAGCTGCAGGCTGACACTGAGCCACCGCCAAAATACCTGCAAATTGAGGACAAACCAGCTGAAACGGTGATTGCGGCGCCAGCACCGGAGCCGCAGGCTGAGTGAGACCGAGCCCACCCTGAAGCGCTTTAAAATTGAAGAGAAACCAGCGGAAATGGCGATGCCGGAGCCGGAGGCCGGGACTGAGCCACCCCTGAAGCGCTTAAGAATTGAGGAGAAAGCAGCTGAAATGGAGATTGCAGCACTGGAGCTGCAGGCCGGGACTGAGCCACCGCCAAAGTGTTTGAAAATTGAGGAGAAAGCAGCCGAAATGGAGATTGCGGTGCCAGAGCCACAGGCCGGGACCGAGCCGCCCGAAAAGTGCCTGAAAATTGAGGGAAAACCAGCGGAAATGGTGATTGTGGCACCGGAGCCGCAGGTGGGGACCGAGCCGCCCCCAAAATGCTTTCAAATTGAGGAAAAAACAGGCGAAATGGCGATGCCGGTGCGGGAGCTGCAGGCCGGGACCGAGCCGCCTCCAAATTGCCTGGAAATGGAGGAAAAAGCAGCTGAAAAGGCGATTGCGGAGCCAGAGCCGGAGGCCGGGACCGAGCCGCCCCCAACGTGTGTGAAGATTGAGGAGAAAGCAGCTGAAATGGAGATGCCGGAGCCAGAGCCTCAGGCCGGGACTGAGCCACCACCAAAGTGCCTGAATATTGAGGAGAAACCAGCTAAAATGGAGATTGTGGTGCCAGCACCAGAGCCACCGGCCAGGACCGAGCCGCCCCCAAAATGCGTTAAAATTGAGGAGAAAGCAGCTGAAATGGTGATTGTGGCACTGGAGCTGCAGGTGGGGACCGAGCCGCCCCCAAAATGCTTTGAAATCAAGAAACCAGGTGAAATGGCGATGCCGGAGTCGGAGCTGCAAGCTGGGATGGAGCCGCCCCCAAAGCGCCTGAAAATTGAGGAGGAACCAGCCGAAATGGGGATTGCGGCACCGGAGCTGCAGGACGGGACCGAGCCACCACCAAAATACCTGAAAATTGAGGAGGAACCAGCCGAAACGGTGATTGCGGCACCAGAGCCACGGGCCGGGACCGAGCCGCCCCTGAAGCACTTGGAAATTGAGAAACCAACCGAAATGGCGATTGTGACGCCGGAACCGCCGGCTGAGACCGAGCCACCACCAAAATGCATGAAAATAGAGGAGAAACCAACCGAAATGGCGATGCCGGAGCCGCAAGCCGGGACCGAGCCGCCCCCGAAGCGCCTTAAAATGGAGGAACCAGCCGAAATGGGGATCGCGGCGCCGGAGCAGCGCCCGGGGTAGGTTTGCGCCCTCAGGAAACCCCCGCGCCGAAACCACCGTCGGCTTTCCCACCGGACGGCGCATCCAGAGGGGGTTTTTGGGGAGAAAAGGGGTGAATCTGCGCGTGTTTGAAGAAGCGACCGCGGGGGGTTTGGTTTCTCGGCATCGGGTTTGATGGGAAGAGCTGGCGCCCGATCGTCATCTCCGGCACCAGGGGGCGCACGGAACGGGGCCGGAATTGGGCTGAAATCCTGCGAGATTGGGAAAAAACGCCGCTGTGAGATCAACGGGCAGCGGCTGCTCGCGGTGGGAAGAACCGGAAAGGGAAATGGTGGCAAAATGGTGCCGTAAAGCGCCCCGATCTGAGCCGAGAAACAGGGGTTTTGGTGTTTTTCTTTCTATTTAACGCGCTTTCTGCTTTGCTTAATAAACTGGGTTCTGGAATGAGTTGAAGTTCGTTAATGCAGCGATTTGTGACAACGGGGGGGTTGAGTTGTTTGATTAATGAAAAGTTAATTAAGGGTCTTGTCACACCAGGAGGGATGGAAGGGGGATTTATTTTGGGAGGTCTTGAGATTTATTGCTGTCACGATACCGGGGCTGTTGGTGCCACCCATCGCGATACCGGGGCCGTCGGTGCCACCCATCGTGATACCGGGGCCATTGTCGCTGCCCATCACGATACCGGGGCCATCAGTGCCACCCATTGCGATACCAGGGCCGTCAGTGCCACCCATCGCGATACCAGGGCCGTCGGTGCCACCCATCGCGCTACCAGGACCATCATTGCTGCCCATCACGATACTGGGGCCGTCGTCACTGCTGTTGTGACGATACCAGCGCTGTTGTTGCCACCTGTCGTGATACCAGGACCATCAGTGCTCGCTATTGCGATACCGGGGCCGTCGGTGCCGCCCTTCGCGATACCGGGGCTGTTGGTGCCACCCATCGCGATACCGGTGCTGTCGGTGCTGCCGTCGCAATACCGGGACCGTCAGTGCTGCCCATCACGATACTGGAGCTGTTGGTTCTGCCCATCACGATACCAGGGCCCCTGTCACTGCCCATCACAATATCAGGGCCGTCGGTGCTGCCATCGCAATACCAGCTCCATCACTGCTGCCCGTCGCGATACCGGGGCTGTCGGTGCCGCTGTCGCGATACCGGGGCCGTCGGTGCTGCTGTCGCGATACTGGGGCCGTCGGTGCTGCTGTCGCGATACCGGGGCCGTCGGTGCTGCTGTCGCGATACCGGGGCTGTTGTCGCTGCCCAACGGTGAGAGGAAAGCTGCGCTTGGAAGGGATTTCCTGTCCAGAGTCCTCATCGTCTTGGCCATGCACAGCACAGTGAGATGTTCCCCATCGAACAGAAACGGTAACTGGGGTCTGTGGAGAGCGCAGGGGGTAAAAGGGGTCTGGGAGGAAACTCTGCCTGAGGAAAAGTGAGACATCCCTTTTCCCTCTGTTTTAGAAACCCCAGCCAACTCGAGAGCATCTTGGGAGGGGTCGAGCTGCACTTACCCAGAGGACACAGCAGCTGGAGGAAGCCAGGAGAGATCGGCGTGGAGAGGACGAGCGCAAGGAGGCTGCAAAAGGGAGAGGAAAGAAATCAGTGCCGCGGCCACTGCTGTTGCTGGGATGGGAGACGTGAGGGCCTGGGGAGCTGCGGTGGGGCAGCCGTGGCTGGCAGAGCAGCCCCACGCACCCCTCAGTAGGATGGGAATGAAGAATATGAGGAGCAAAAGTAAGAAAACTCATGGGCTAAGATAAAAAAACACAAGTGAGATAAGTAATTGAAAGAGGAAGAGAGAATAAAACGCAAGGCGTGATGCAAAGACTCGTGGGCTCCCACAAGCACAGGGAGATCCCGCAGACCCCGAGCGATGGCTGCCCTGCAACCCCCTTCCCTCCCTTCTTACTGATGAGCACCACGTTAGGGCGCTGTTGGTGCCACCCATCGCGATACCGGGGCTGTTGGTGGCACCCATCGCGATACCGGGGCTGTCGGTGCCACCCATCACGATACCGGGGCCGTCGGTGCCACCCATCGCGATACCGGGGCTGTCGGTGCCACCCATCGCGATACCGGGGCCGTCGGTGCCACCCATCGCGATACCGGGGCCGTCGGTGCCACCCATCGCGATACCGGGGCCGTCGGTGCCACCCATCGCGATACCGGGGCCGTCGTCACTGCTGTTGTGACGATACCAGCGCTGTTGTTGCCACCTGTCGCAATACCAGGACCATCAGTGCTCGCTATTGCGATACCGGGGCCGTCGGTGCCACCCATCGCGATACCGGGGCCGTTGGTGCCACCCATCGCGATACCGGGCTGTCGGTGCCACCCATCGCGATACCGGGGCTGTCGGTGCCACCCATCGCGATTCCGGGGCTGTCGGTGCCACCCATCGCGATACCGGGGCTGTCGGTGCCACCCATCGCGATACCGGGGCCGTTGGTGCCACCCATCGCAATACCAGGGCTGTTGGTGCCACCCATCGCGATACCGGGGCGATACCGGCCCCTCCTGGGGCAGCAGGGGTCCAGTACCAGCACGGTTTGGGGGTGGACCCGCTGGAAAGCAGCTCTGCGAGAAGGACTTGGGAGTTCTGGGTGACATCAGGTTGGCCACAAGTCACCAATGTGTCCTTGTGGTCACGAGGCCGAGGGTACCTGGGGGATATTTATTAAGAAGAGTGTGAGCAGCAGGTGAGAGAGGTGAATCCTCCCCCTCTGCCCCACCCTGGGGAAGCTGCATCTGCAGTTCTGGGTCCAGTTCTGGGCTCCCCAGTTGAAGAAGGACAAGGAGTTACTGGAGGGAGTCCAGTGGAGGGACACAGAGATGCTGAGGGGTCTGGAGCATCATTCTGATCAGGAGAGACTGAGAGAGCTGGGGCTGTTGAGCTGGAGAAGAGAAGCTGAGAGGGATGTGATCAATGGGATCAATATCTCAGGTGGGTGTCAGGATGGAGCAGACTCTGTTCAGTGGTGCCCAGCGCCGGGGTGAGGGGCATCGGGCACAGACTGAAACCCAGGAGGCTCCATCTGAACGGAAGGAGAAACTTGCTTGCTGGGAGGTGCCAGAGCGCGGCCCAGGCTGCCCAGAGCGGGTGTGGAGTCTCCTTCTGTGAGACATTCAGACCCCTGGGATCCTGTGTGATCTGCTCTGGGACCCCGCGGGAGCAGGGGGGTTGGACTGGATGATCTCCAGAGATCCCTTCATCCCAAACCAGAATGGGGTTCTGAGGGAAGGGGAGAGGAGGAAGGGGAGAGGAGGAAGGGGAGAGGAGGAAGGGGAGAGGAGGAAGGGCAGAGGAGGAAGGGGAGAGGAGGAAGGGGAGAGGAGGAAGGGGAGAGGAGGAAGGGGAGAGGAGGAAGGGCAGAGGAGGAAGGGCAGAGGAGGAAGGGCAGAGGAGGAAGGGCAGAGAAGAGAAGCTGGGGCTGTGAAACAGAGGGAAAAGGGATGTTTCAATCTTCCCCTCACAAAGTTCCCTGCCAGCCTCCAAATTCTTTTTGATCTCAGGGACCCCCCAGGGATCCCAGAAACCACTGAGACCCCCCCAGACCCACTCGCAAGAACCCCTGGGACCCCCCCCCAAACCCAGGTTTCCCCCTTTCTCCCCTCCAGCCCCCAGGGACCTCACAACCCACCCAGGACCCCCGAGGGGCAGCTGCATGGGGGGGGGCTCTGACACCCCAAAAGTGATGGGGCGCATGGGGTGATGTGGATCCCCCTGTGGTGGTTTGGGGGTCCCTGAGTTGCCGTCCCCCCACTTTAGAGCTTTTGTACAAATTGTCTCTATATTCGTAGCTGGGGGAAAAAGCGGCCCCTCCCCAGTGCTGCTCCCACAAACCTGGGGGGGCCTGGGTGGGTCCTCTGGGTCCCCCCCACTGGCACGGGGGGAAAGGAAAGGATTTAGCACAGAAATCACAGTATCACAGTATCACGGTGTGTTTGGGACTGGAAGGGACCTCGAAAGCTCATCCAGTGCAATCCCCCCATGGAGCAGGAACGCCCAGGAGAGGTCGCACAGGAACATGTCCAGGGGGGTTTGAATGTCTGCAGGGAAGGAGACCCCACAGCCCCCTGGGCAGCCTGGGCCGGGCTCTGCCACCCTCACTGGGAAGAAGTTCTTTCTCAAATTTAAGTGGAACCTCTTGTGTTCCAGCTTGATCCCATTGCCCCTCGTCCTATCATTGTTTGCCACCGAGAAGAGCCCGGCTCCATCCTCCTGGCACTCACCCTTTATATATTTATAAATATTAATGAGGTCACCCCTCAGTCTCCTCTTCTCCAAACTAAAGAGCCCAGCTCCCTCAGCCTTTCCCCACACGGGAGATGCTCCACTCCCTTCAGCATCTTGGTGGCTGCGCTGGACTCTCTCCAGCAGTTCCCTGTCCTTCTGGAACTGAGGGGCCACAACTGGACACAATATTCCAGGTGTGGTCTCCCCAGGGCAGAGCAGAGGGGCAGGAGAACCTCTCTGACCTACTGACCACCCCCTTCTAACCCACCCCAGGTACCATTGGCTTCCTGGCCACAAGGGCCCAGTGCTGGCTCATGCTCACCCTGCTGTCCCCAGGACCCCAGCTCCCTTTCCCTACCCTGCTCTCTAACAGCTCATTCCCAGCCTATACTGACCCTGGGGTTGTTCCTGCCCAGGTGCAGCACTCTGCACTTCCCCTTGTTAAATCTCACCAGGTTATCCCCCCCCAGCTCTCAGCCTGTCCAGGTCTCTGATGGCAGCACAGCTTCCAGGGTCACCCACTCCTCCCAGCTTGGTGTCCCCAGCAAACTCGCTGACAGTCACTCAATTCCCTCATCCGAATCGTTAACGAATATATTGAATAATATTGGCCCCTGAGGCCCTGCACTGGATCCAGGCCTCAACCGGACTCTGCCCATTGACCACCACTCTCTGGCTTCTCCCTCTCAGCCAGTTTGCACCCCCCACTCCCCACTGCCCAGAGCACCCCTCCCCAGCTCAGCTGTGCGGATGCTGTGCAGACGGTGTCAGAGGCTTTGCTGAAGCCCAGGGAGCCCACACCCACCGCCCGCCCCCTCCATCCACCCGGGTACGTTCCCATGAACGGCGACGGGGTTGGTGGGGATGAACTGAGCTGAGCCCGAAATCAAGAGATTGAGCCACGCGCTCAGAGCGATATCGGCTGTTCAACCGCTCAGTCACCGCATTTTTAAACTACAGAATGTAGATCACAGGGGTTTAATTACGGGAAATATTTAACTGTTTAATGATGGATTTTTAATGCGGAGAGGGACCAACGAAGTGGGGTTTAAGCACCACTGCCTCTGACGGACGTTTAATCCCAAGAAATTTAATGGGAAATTAATTTAATTTGAAATGTTCTTTATCAAACTGTTCAGGTCACTTTTGAGATACAAAAAGTTTTTAAAGCAAAACATTAATCCCAGTAAATTTCCAACAACGCTCCCTTCCGTGAAACCAAAATTCAACAAAAACCTCAACGAAACTTCAACATTTGTTGTTTTTTAGTTAACGTTCAAATGTCGCGTTTAATGTTACACATTTAATTTATACACTGGAGGCCTTGGTGCGGGGGGGCTGGGGGGAGGGTGTGTTAAAGGGACATTGGGGGGCACATTTGGGGCTGTTTTGGGGTCAAAAAGGGGCATTGAGGTTCAGGGGGACTTGAGGGAGTCGCGGGGGGCGGGGACCGATCGGGGGGGCGGGGGGAGCCCCGCAGGGGGATTTGCTGGGGGAGGCAGGGTCAGCAGGGCCTCCCCTCCCCCGCAAAGGGACCCAGGGCCCCCCAAACCTGGTCCCTCCTGCCGGCTGCACCCCAACCCCCACAGCTCCCCTGCACCCCCAGACCCGCCCCGCGCCCCCCACAACCCCCGCACCAACCAAATCCGTCCCCGCCGCTCACCCAGGACGGAACTGGCGGCGATCGCGGTCCCAGCGCGGTGTGAGGAGGATTTTCAACCGCGGAACTGCGGGGGCGACCAGCGGGCCCCCCCCACTGCCGCCCGGGGGCAACACGGCGACCGCCCGGGGGCAACACGGCGACCGCCCGGGGGCAACACGGCGACCGCCCGGCCCCGGCCAGCGGGGCCGCAGCCCCGGGCCCCCCGCCCGCCCCCGCAGCCGCTGCAGCCGCAGGACCCGCCCGTGGCAGCGGCGCTCCGGCGGCAGCAGGGGACGAACCGCCACGGCCGGGCCGCTGCTCCCGGGGCGGGCTGCCTGGCCACGCCCCCGGCACCCCCATTGGCCACACAGCCGGCTCGTCACCGTCCCTCAGCACCCGTCCCGAGCCGCCATTGGCCTGGAGGCGGCCTCCTGATGCCCATTGGCTGTGCCGCTTCCAGCGGGAAGTCCCTCCCCTTCCCGACACGGCTCCGCGCCTGCGCAGTGCAGCCCCCGCGCAGCCCCGCGGTGGCGCCGTCGTCCGTTGCGGGCTCTCGCTGCTGTTTAATCCAATTCTTTAATTGTGTTGTTTAAACGCGGGTTCATGAGAGCACAAGCGAAACAGCGCTGGGTGCGCGGGAGATTCGCTCGGCCCAACACGCACACCTTTAACAACAGGAAGTGTGTTAATTACAGTAAGTGTTCATAATGACCCCAGAACTGTGCATGTCCATGAGGTGATCTCAGAACCGTTTCCACAGCCCTGAGCCCCCTGTTCTCCTGCGCAGTGGCACTGGGTGCATTTGAGGAGGGGTCCTTGGGGTCTTTGGATGAAGGCTCCTCAGCCTCCTCACAGTGGGCTTTGCCCCTTTGGCTCATTGTGAGGAACTGGTGGGACCCAAGCGGCCAAGGCGGTTGAACCCGGCCTGGCGCCCCCTTTTTGCTGGAAATCTTGGCGATCTCGTCTCCTCAAGGTTGCAGCTGGTGCCGTGAAACTTCTGATCTCGGCATTTGATGAAGTTCAGCCGCAGGTGTTAGTGACGGGATCGGTTTTACAAGGTGTTCCCTTCTGGAACAGGTATGGGATGGGCCTTGGCTGGCTCTGCCCTGGGTACCACTGATCTGTTACAGTTGGATCCCTGGGTATCACTGACCTGTTACAGCTGGATCCCTGGGTATCACTGACCTGTTACGGTTGGATCCCTGGGTATCACTGACCTGTTACAGCTGGATCCCTGGGTATCACTGACCTGTTACGGTTGGATCCCTGGGTATCACTGATCTGTTACGGTTGGATCCCTGGGTATCACTGATCTGTTACGGTTGGATCCCTGGGTATCACTGACCTGTTACGGTTGGATCCCTGGGTATCACTGATCTGTTACGGTTGGATCCCTGGGTATCACTGATCTGTTACGGTTGGATCCCTGGGTATCACTGATCTGTTACGGTTGGATCCCTGGGTATCACTGATCTGTTACAGCTGGATCCCTGGGTATCACTGATCTGTTACGGTTGGATCCCTGGGTATCACTGATCTGTTACGGTTGGATCCCTGGGTATCACTGACCTGTTACGGTTGGATCCCTGGGTATCACTGATCTGTTACGGTTGGATCCCTGGGTATCACTGACCTGTTACAGTTGGATCCCTGGGTATCACTGATCTGTTACGGTTGGATCCCTGGGTATCACTGATCTGTTACGGTTGGATCCCTGGGTGTCACTGATCTGTTACGGTTGGATCCCTGGGTATCACTGATCTGTTACGGTTGGATTAACTTTAAGACAGTAACCAAACCTTATTCTTAAAGTTGACGTAGATTTACGATATATTCTTTTAAAGGTAGCTGTAACCAAGCCTTATTCTTAAGGTTGACATACATTTATGATATATTCTTCTAAAGCAGGTAGCTGTAACCAAGCCTTATTCTTAAGGTTGACATACATTTATGATATATTCTTCTAAAGCAGGTAGCTGCAACCAAGCCTTATTCTTAAGGCTGACATACATTTATGATATATTCTTTTCAAGTTGGTACCTTAGAAATAACTGATAAACATGCGACTGTTGCTTAACATCTCTTAGACAGACAGTTTGTGTTAGAATAGGTGTGGGATGTGCTCATGGTTGTCAGGGGTCATAAGGAATATGTATGTGACCAACTTGTATAAATAAGGTGGAGTCTGAATCAGCTGTTGGAAGCTCTGGGTGCGAACCCCGGGTTTCCCAGCGCTGGAATAAAGCACCGCATGGAGCTGCGCCCGTGGTTCCGTGTCCTGATCACTGACACCGCTGTCATCGCTGTCACAATGGGCCGTGGGGACAAAGGGGGTCCCCATGGTACAACAATGGGCCTTGCGGACAAATGAGGTCCCAAGGATGTCACAATGGGCCCTGGGGATAAAGGGGGGTCCCCTGAATGTCACAATGGGCCCTGGGGACAAAGCGGGGGTCCCTAGGATATCACAATGGGCTCTGGTGACAAAGGGGTCCCCAGGATGTCACAATGGGCTCTGGGGACAAGGGGGGTCCCACCCTGTCACAATGGGCCCTGGGGACAAAGAGGGGTCCCCAGGATGTCACAATAGGCTCTGGGGACAAAGGGCATCCTCAGGATGTCACAATGGGCCCTGGGGACAACGGGGGGTCCTTGGACATAACAATGGGCCCTGGGGACAAAGGGGGCTCCCCAGGATGTCACAATGGGCTCTGCAGACAAAGGGGGTCCCCAGGATGTCACAATGGGCCCTGGGGACAAGGGGGGGTCCTGGGATATCACAATGGGCCCTGGGGACAAAGGGCATCCTAAGAATGTCACAATGGGCCCTGGGGACAATGGGGGATCCTCAGGATGTCACAATGGGCCCTGGGAACAAGGGGGGTCCCACCCTGTCACAATGGGCCCTGGGGACAAAGGTGGGATCCCCATGGTGCCACGATGGGCCCTGGGGACAAAGGGGGGGTCCCCAGGATTTCATAATGGGCCCTGGGAACAATGGGGGGTCCTGGGACGTCACAATGAGCCCTGGGGACAAAGGGGGTGTCCCAGGATGTCACAATAGGCCCTGGGGACAGAGGTGGTTCCCCTGAACGTCACAATGGGCCCTGGGGACAAAGGGGGGTCCCCAGGACGTCACAATGGGCCCTGAGGAGAAAGGGGGGGTTCCCCCGGATTTCACAATGGGCCCTAAGGAAAATGGGGGGTCCTGGGACATCACAATGGGACTGGAGACAAGGGGGTTCCCCAGGATGTCACAATAGGCCCTGGGGACAAAGAGAGGTCCCCTGAATGTCACAATGGGCCCTGAGGACAAGCGGGGTCCCCACGGTGTCACAATGGACCCTGGGGACAAGGGGGGGTCCCCAGTATGTCACAATAGGCCCTGGGGACAAAGAGGGGTCTTGATGGTGTCACAATGGGCCCTGGGGACAAAGACGGTCCCCACGATATCAAAATGGGCCCCGGGGGCCAAAGGGGGGTCCCCTGAATGTCACAATGCGCCCTGGGGACAATGGGGGGTCCAGGGATGTCACAATGGGCCCTGGGGACAAAGGGGGTCCCCAGGATGTTCACAATGGGCCCTGGGGACAAAGCGGGGGTCGCCAGGATATCACAATGGGCCCTGGGGACAAAGAGAGTCCCCAGGATGGCACAATGGGCCCTGGGGACAGGGGGGTCCCCACTGTGTCACAACGGGCCCTGGGGACAAAGGGGCGTCCTGTGATGTCACAATGAGCCCTGGAGACAAGGGGGGTCCTGGAATGTCACAATGGGCCCTGGGACAATTGGGGGTCCCCAGGATGTCACAATGGACACTGGGGACAAGGGGGTACCCAAGATGTCACAATGGGCCCTGGAGACAAAAAAGGTCCCCACCCCGTCACAATGGGCCCTTGGGACAAAGGGTGATCCCCAGGATGTCACAATGGGCCCTGGGGACAATGGGGGTCCCCACGGTGTCAGAACGGGCCCTGGGGACAAAGTGGAATCCTGGAATGTCACAATGGTCCCCAGTGACAAAGGCGGTCCCATGGTGCCACAATGGGCCCTCGGGACAAAGGGAATCCCCAGGATTTCACAATGAACACTGGGGACAAGGGGGTCCTGGGACATTACAATGGACCCAGGGGACAAAGGGGGATCCCCAGGATGTCACAATGGGCTCTGGGGAAAATGGGGAGTCCTAGAATGTCACAATGGGCCCTGGGCACATAGTGGGTCCCCATGGTGTCACAATGGGCCCAAGTGACAAGAGTGGTCCCCAAGGTGACACTATGGGCCCTGGGGACAAGGGGGTCCCTCGGATATCACAATGGGCCCTGGGGACAAAGGAGGTCCCCATGGTGCCACAGTGGGTCCTGGGAAAAAACGGGGTCCCCAAGATGTCGCAATGGGCCCTGGCGACAAGGGGGGGTCCCCAAAATGTCACAATGGGCCCTGGGGACAACGGGGGGTCCTGGGATGTCGCAATGGGCCCTGGGGACAAAGGGGATCCCTATGGTGTCACAATGGGCCCTTGGGACAATGGGGGGGTCCACAGGATGTCACAATGGGGTCTTGGGACAAAGAGGGTCCCCAGGATGTCACAATGGGCCCTGGGGACCACGGGGGGTCCTGGAATGTCACAATGGGCCCCAGTGACAAAGAGGGTCCCCATGGTGCCACAATGGACCCTGGGGACAAAGGGGGTCCCCAGGATGTCACAATGGTCCCTGGGGACAAGGAGGGTCCCCACAGTGCCACGATGGGCCCTGCGGACAAGGGTGTCCACATGGTGTCACAATGGGTCCTGGGGACAAAGTGGGGTCCTGGGATGCCACAGTGGGCCCCAGTGACAAAGGGGGTCCCCATGGTGCCACGATGGGCCCTGCGGACAAGGGGTGTCCCCTGAATGTCACAATGGGCCCTGGGGACAAGGGAGGTCCCCACAGTGTCACAATGGGCCCTGGGGACAAAGAGGCGTCCTGTGATGTCACAAGGGGCCCTGGAGACAAAGGGGGTCCACATGGTGCCACAATGGGCCCTGGGGACTAAGTGGGGTCCTGGGATGTCACAATGGGCCCTGGGGACAAAGGAGGTCCCCATGGTGCCACAATGGGCCTTGGGAACAATGGGGTCTCCCCAGGAGGTCACAATGGGCCCTGGGGACCTGGGGTATCCTGACGGTTTCACCATGGGCCATGGGGACAAACGGAGTCCCTAGAATGCCACAATGGGTCCTGGGAACAAGTGGCATCCGCATGGTGTCGCAATGGGCCCTGGGGACAAAGGGGGGTCCCCAGGATGTCACAATGGGCCCTGGAGACAATGGGGGGTTTTGGGATGTCACGATGGGCTCTGAGGACAAGGGGGTTCCTGGGATGCCACAATGGGCACCAGTGACAAAGGGGGTCCCCATGGTGCCACAATGGGCCTTGGGGACAATGGGGTCTCCCCAGGAGGTCACAACGGGCCCTGGGGACATGAGTAACCTGACGGTGTCACAATGGGCCCTCGGGACAAAGGGGTGTCCCCTGAATGTCACAATGGGCCCTGGGGACAATGGGGGGTCCTGGGATGTCACAATGGGCCCCAGTGACAAATGGGGTCCCCATGGTGTCACCATGGGCCATGGGGACAAAGGGAGTCCCCAGAATGCCACAATGGGTCCTGGGAACAAGTGGGGTCCCCATGGTGTCACAATGGGCCCTGGGGACAAAGGGGGTCCCCAGAATGTCACAATGGGCACTGGGAACATAGGGGGGGTCCCCATGGTGTCACAACGGGCCCTGGAGACAAACGGGGTCCCCAAAATGTCACAATGGACCCTGGGAACAATGGGGGGTCCTGGGATGTCACAATGGGCCCCAGGGACAAATGTGGTCCCCATGGTGTCTACAATGGGCCCTCGGGACAAAGTGGAGTCCTGGGATGTCACAATGGGCCCCAGTGACAAAGGGGGTCCCTATGGTGCCACAGTGAGTCCTGGGGACAAAGGGGGTGCCCAGAATGTCACAATGGGCCCTGCAGACAACGAGGGTTCCTGGGACGTCACAATGGGCCCCAGGAACAATAGGGTCCCTAAGATGTCACAATGGTCCCTGGGGACAAAGGCGGGGTCCCCTCGGTGCCACGATGGGCCATGGGGACAAGGGGGGTCCCCGGGATGTCAGAATGGGCCCTGGGGACAAATTGGGGTCCTGGGATGTCACAATGAGCCCCAGTGACAAAGGGGGTCCTCATGGTGCCACATTGGGCCCTGGGGACAAAGGGGCTCCCCAGAATGTCACAATGGGCCCTGGGGACATTTGGGGTGCCCAGAATGTCACAATGGGCTCTGGGGACAAAGGGGGTCCCCAGGATGTCACAATGGGCCCTGGGGTCAAAGGGGCGTCCTGGGATATCACAATGGGCCCTGGGGACAAGGGGATCCCCATGGTGTCACAATGGGCCCTTGGGACAATGGGTGGTCCCCAGGATGTCACAATTGGGTCTTGGGACAAAGGGGGTGCCCAGGATGACGCCATGGGCCCTTGGGACCAGGCGGGGTCCTGGGATGTCACAATGGGCCCCAGTGACAAAGGGGGTCCCTATGGTGCCAGAGTGAGTCCTGGGTACAAAGGGGGTGCCCAGAATGTCACAATGGGCCCTGCAGACAATGAGGGTTCCTGGGACGTCACAATGGGCCCTGGGGACAAGGGGGATTCCCTTGAATGTCACAGTGGGCCCTGGGGACAAAGTGGGGTCCTGGGATGTCACAATGGGCCCTGGGGACAAAGGGGGTCCCCACGGTGCCACGACGGGCCTTAGGGACAAGAGGGTCCCCAGGATGTCACAATGGGCCCTGGGGACAGAGGGGGTCCCCACGGTGTCACAATGGTCCCTGGGGACAAAGCGGGTGTCCCCTTGGTGCCACGATGGGCCATGGGGACAAGGGGGGTTTCCAGGATGTCACAATGGGCCCTGGGGACAACAGGGGGTCCTGGGATGTCACAATGGGCCCCAGTGACAAAGGGGGTCCCCATGGTACCACAATGGGCCCTAGTGACAAAGGGGGTCCCCATGGTGCCACAGTGAGTCCTGGGGACAAAGGGGGTGCCCAGGATGTCACAATGGGCCCTGGGGACAATGAGGGGTCCTGGGACATCACAATGGGCCCTGGGGACAAGGGGGGGGCCCTTGAATGTCACAGTGGGCCCTGGAGACAAAGGGTGGTCCCCAGGATGTCACAATGGGCCCTGGGGACAAAGGGGTGTCCTGGGATATCACAATGGGCCCTGGGGACAAGGGGATCCCCATGGTGTCACAATGGGCCCTTGGGACAATGGGTGGTCCCCAGGATGTCACAATTGGGTCTTGGGACAAAGGGGGTGCCCAGGATGACACCATGGGCCCTTGGGACCAGGCGGGGTCCTGGGATGTCACAATGAGCCCCAGTGACAAAGGGGGTCCCCAGGACACCACAATGGGCTCTGGGGACAATGGGGATCCTGGGACATCACAATGAGCCCTTGGGACAAAGGGGGTCCCCACCCTGTCACGATGGGCCTTGGGGACAAAGGTTGTCCCGAGGATGTCACAATGGGCTCTGGGGACAAAGGAGGTCCCCACAGTGTCACAATGGGCCCAGGGGACAAAAGAGGTCCCCAGGATGTCACAATGGGCCCTGGGGACAATGGGGGGTCCTGGGACGTCACAATGGGCCCTGGAGACAAGGGGGGGTCCCTTGAATGTCACAGTCGGCCCTGGGAACAAAGGGTGGTCCCCAGGATGTCACAATGGGCCCTGGGGACAAAGGGGGTCCCCACGGTGTCAAAATGGTCCCAGTGGACAAAGGGGGAAGTCCCCTCGGTGCCATGATGGGCCCTGGGGACAACGGAGTCCCCAGGATGTCACAATGGGCCCTGGAGACAAATTGGGGTCCTGGGATGTCACAATGGGGCCCAGTGACAAAGGGGATCCCCATGGTGCCACAATGGGCCCTGGGGACAAAGGGGGTCCCCAGAATGTCACAATGGGCCCTGGGGACATTTGGGGTCCTCAGAATGTCACAATGGGCCCAGGGGATAACGGGGGATCCTGAGACGTCACAATGGGCCCTGGGGACAAAGGGGTCCCCATGGTGCCACAATGGGCCCTTGGGACAAAAGGGGTCCCCAGGATATCACAACGGGCTCTGGGAACAAAGCGGGGTCCTGGCATGTCAAAATGGGCCCCAGTGACAAATGGGGTCTCCATGGTCTTACAATGGGCCCTGGGGACAAAGGGGGGTCCTAGGACATCTCAATGGGCCCTGGGGACAAAGAGGGGTCCCCAGGATGTCACAATGGGCTCTGGGGAAAATGGGGGGTCCTGGGATGTCACAATGTGCTCTGGGGACAAAGCAGGGGTCCCCATGGTGTCACAATGGGCTCAAGTGACAAGAGGGATCTCCACGGTGCCACTATGGGCCCTGGGGACAAGATAAGGTCCTCGGCTGTCACAATGGGCCCTGAGTACAAGGGGGGTCCCCAAAATTTCACAATGAGCACTGGGGACAAAGTGGCGTCCTGAAATGTCACAATGGCCCTGGGGACAATGGGAGGTCCTGGGATGTCACAATTGGCCCTGGGGACAAGGGGGGGTTCTGGGATGTTACAATGGTCCCTGGGGACAAAGAGGGGTCCCCAGGATGTCACAATAGGCCCTGGGAACAAAGACGGGTCTCCTGAATATCACAATGGGCTCTGACGACAAGTGGGGTCCCTACGGTGTCACAATGAACCCTGGAGACAGAGGGGGTCCCCAGGATGTCACAATGGGCTCTGGTGACAAGAGGGGTCCCAAAGATGTCACAACGGGGAATGGAGACAAAGGGGGGGTCCCAACGGTGCCACGATGGACCCTGGGGACAAGGGGGTCCGCAGGGTGTCACAATGGGCCCTGGGGACAAAGAAGGGGTCCCCAGGATTTCACAATGGGCCCTGGGAAAAATAGGGGGTCCTGGGATGTCACAATGGGCCCTGGAGATAAGGGGGGGTCCCCAGGATGTCACAATAGGCCCTGGGGACAAGGGGGGTCCCAAGGACGTCACAATGGGCACTGGAGACAAACAGGGGGTCCCCAGGATGTCACAATGGGCTCTGGGGACAATGGGGTGTCCTGGGATGACACAATGGGCCCTGGGGACAAAGGGGGCTCCCCAGGATATCACAATGGGCTCTGGGGAGAAGGGGTGTCCAACCCTGTCACAATGGGCCCTGGGGACAAAGGGGGGGTCCCCACGGTGTCACAATGGGCACTGGGGACAAGGAGGATCCCCATGGTGCCACGATGGGCCCTGGGGACAAGGGGGTCCCCAGGATGTCACAATGGGCACTGGGGTCAAAGAGGGTCCCCAGGATGTCACAATAGGCCCTGTGGACAAGGGGGTTCCACACTCTGTCACAATGTGCCCTGGGGACAAAGAGAGTCCCTACGGTGTCACAGTTGGACCTGGGGACAAAGTGGAGTCCTGGGATGTCACAATGGGCACTGGAGACGAGGGGGTCCTCCGGATGACACAAAGGACCCTGGGGACAAAGTAAGGTCCTCGGCTGTCACAATGGGCCCTGAGGACAAGGGGGGTCCCCAGAATTTCACAATGAGCACTGGGGACAAAGTGGAGTCCCAAAATGTCACAATGGGCCCTGTGGACAAGGGGGGGTCCCCAGGATGTCACAATGGGCCCTGGGGACAAGGGGGGTCCCCACAGTGTCACAATGGGCCCTGGGGACAAGGGGGACACTGGGATGTCACAGTGGGCCCCAGTGACACAGGGTGTCCCCATGGTGCCACAATGAGCTCTGGAGATAATGGGGGTCCCCAGCATGTCACAATGGGATCTGGGGACAAAGGGGGGTCCCCAGGATGTCACAATTGGCCCTGGGGACAATGGGAGGTCCTGGGATGTCACAATGGGCCCTGGGGACAAAGGTGGTCCCCATGGTGCCACAATGGGCCCTGGGGACAAAGATGGGTCCTGGGATGTCACAATAGGCACTGGGGACAAAGCGGGGGGCCCATGGTGTCACAATGGTTCCCCAGTAACAAGGGGGGTCCCCATGGTGCCACTATGGGCCCTGGGGACAAGGCGGGGTCCCCATGGTGTCACAATGGGCCCTGGGGACAAAGTGGGGTCCTGGGATGTCATAATGGGCACTGGGGACAAGGGGGATCTTGGGAAGTCACAATGGACCCTGGGGACAACGGGGTTCCCCACTCTGTCACAATGGGTCCTGGGGACAAAGAGGGTCCCTACGGTGTCACAGTTGGACCTGGGGACAAAGTGGAGTCCTGGGATGTCACAGTGGGCACTGGAGACGAGGGGGTTCCCAGGATGTCACAATGGGTCCTGGGGACAAAGGGGGTCGCCAGGATGTGATAATTGGCCCTGGGAACAAAGGAGGTCCCCACAGTGTCACAATGGGCCCAGGGGACAAAAGGGGGACCCCAGGATGTCACAATGGGCCCTGGGGACAATGGGGGGTCCTGGGATGTCACAGTGGGCCCCAGTGACAAAGGGTGTCCCCATGGAGCCACAATGAGTTCTGCGGATAATGAGGGTCCCAAGCATGTGACAATGCGATCTGGGGAGAAAGCGGGGGTCCCCAGGATGTCTCAGTGGGCCCTGGGGACAATTGGGCGGTCCTGGGATGTCACAATGGGCCCCAGTGACAAATCGGGTCCCCATGGTGTCACCATGGGTCATGGGGACAAAGGGAGTCCCCAGAATGCCACAATGGGTCCTGGGAACAAGTGGGGTCCCCATGGTGTCACAACGGGCCCTGGAGACAAACGGGGTGCCCAGGATGTCACAATGAGCCCTGGGGACAAAGGGGGTCCTGGGATGTCACAATGGGTTCTGGGGACAAATGTGGTCCCCATGGTGTCTACAATGGGCCCTGGGGACAAAGTGGCGTCCTGGGACGTCATAACGGGCCCTGGGGACGATGGGGGCTCCCTTGAAGGTCACAATGGGCCCTGGGGACAAGGGGGTTCCCTTGAATGTCACAGTGGGCCCTGGGGACAAAGGGGGTCCCCACAGTGCCAGGACGGGACCTGGGGACAATAGGATCCCCAGGATGTCACAATGGGCCCTGGGGACAAAGGGGGTCCCCACAGTGTCACAATTGTCCCTGGGGACAAAGAGGGGATCCCCTCGGTGCAACGATGGGCCCTGGGGACAAGGGGGTCCCCAGGATGTCACAATGGGTCCTGTGGACAAAGGGAGTCCCCACGGTGTCACAATGAGCCCTGGGGACAAAGGAGGTCCCCATGGTGCCACAGTGGGTCCTGGGAAAAAACGGGGTCCCCAGGATGTCACAGTGGGCCCTGGCGACAAGGGGGGGTCCCCAAAATGTCACAATGGGCCCTGGGGACAACGGGGGGTCCTGGGACATCGCAATGGGCCCTGGGGACAAAGGGGATCCCTATGGTGTCACAATGGGCCCTTGGGACAATGGGGGGGTCCACAGGATGTCACAATGGGGTCTTGGGACAAAGGGGTCCCCAGGATGTCACAATGGGCCCTGGGGACCACGGGGGGTCCTGGGATGTCACAATGGGCCCCAGTGACAAAGAGGGTCCCCATGGTGCCACAATGGGCCCTGGGGACAACGGGGGTCCCCAGGATGTCCCAATGGGCCCTGGGGACAAGGAGGGTCCCCACAGTGCCATGATGGGCCCTGGGGACAAGGGCGTCCACATGGTGTCACAATGGGCCCTGGGGACAAAGTGGGGTCCTGGGATGCCACAGTGGGCCCCAGTGACAAAGGGGGTCCCCATGGTACCACGATGGGCCCTGGGGACAAGGGGTGTCCCCTGAATGTCACAATGGGCCCTGGGGACAAGGGAGGTCCCCACAGTGTCACAATGGGCCCTGGGGACAGAGAGGCATCCTGTGATGTCACAAGGGGCCCTGGAGACAAAGGGGGTCCACATGGTGCCACAATGGGCCCTGGGGACAAAGTGGGTCCCCAGGATGTCACAATGGGCCCTGGGGACAATGGGGGGTCCTGGGATGTCACAATGGCCCCTGGGGACAAAGGGGGCTCCCCAGGATGTCACAATGGGCTCTGGGGACAAGGGGGGTCCCCAGGATGTCACAATGGGCCCTGGGGACATGGGGTATTTCGACGGTGTCACAATGGGCCCTGCGGACAAAGGCGTGTCCCCTGAATGTCACAATGGGCCCTGGAGACAATGGGGGGTTTTGGGATGTCACGATGGGCTCTGAGTACAAGGGGGGTCCTGGGATGTCACAATGGGCACCAGTGACAAAGGGGGTCCCCATGGTGCCACAATGGGCCTTGGGAACAATGGGGTCTCCCCAGGAGGTCACAGTGGGCCCTGGGGACCTGGGGTATCCTGACAGTTTCACCATGGGCCATGGGGACAAACGGAGTCCCTAGAATGCCACAATGGGTCCTGGGAACAAGTGGCGTCCCCATGGTGTCACAATGGGCCCTGGAGACAATGGGGGGTTTTGGGATGTCACGATGGGCTCTGAGGACAAGGGCGTTCCTGGGATGTCACAATGGGCACCAGTGACAAAGGGGGTCCCCATGGTGGCACAATGGGCCCTGGGGAAAAAGTGGGGTCCTGGGATGTCATAATGGGCACTGGGGACAAGGGGGGTCTTGGGATGTCACAATGGACCCTGGGGACAAGGGGGGGTCCCCAGGATGTCACAATGGGCCCTGGGTACAAAGGGGGTCCCCATGGTGTCAGAATGGGCCCCAGTGACAAAGGGGGGTCCCAAGATGTCACAGTGGGCCCTGGGGACAACGGGGAGTCCTGGGACGTCCAATGGGCCCTAGAGACAAAGGGGGTCCCCACGGTGTCACAATGGGCCCTGGGGACAGGGTGGGTTCCCCACGGTGCCATGATAGCCCATGGGGACAAGGGGGTCCCCAGGATATCAAAGTGGGCCCTGGGGACAATGAGGGGTGCCCAGGATGTCACAATGGACCTTGAGGAAAAGGGGGGGTCCCCATGGTGTCAAAATGGATCCCCAGTGACAAGGGGGGCCCCATGGTGTCGCGATGGGCCCTGGGTTCAAAGGGGGTCCCCAGGATGTCACAATGGACCCTGGGGACAATGGGGGGTCCCCATGGTGCCACAATGGGCCCTAGAGACAAAGGGGGGTCCTGGGATGTCACAATGGACACTGGGGACAAAGGGGGGACCCCCACGGTGTCACAATGGGTCCCCAGTGACAAGTAGGGTTCCTATGGAGCTGCTATGGGCCCTGGGGACAAGGGGGGGACCCCATGCTGTCACAATGGGCCCTGGGGACAAGTGGAGTCCCCACCCTGTCATAATGGGCCCTGGGGACTAAGGGGGTCCCCGGGATGTCACAATGGGCCCTGGGGACAAGGGGGATCCCCACAGTGCCACAACGGGCCCTGGGGACAAAGTGGGGTCCTGGGATGTCACAATGGGCCCTGGGGACAACGGGGTGTCCTGGGACGTCACAATTGGCCCAGGGGATAAAAAGGGGTCCCCTGAATGTGACAATGGGCCCTGGGGACAAGCGGAGTCCCCACGGAGTCACAATGGGCCCTGGGGACAAAGGAGGGTCCCCAGTATGTCACAATGGGCCCTGGGGACAATGTGGGGTGCCCAGGATGTCACAATGGCTCCTGAGTACAAGGCGGGGGTCCCCATGGTGTCACAATGGGCCCTGGGGACAATGGGGGGTCCTGGGACGTCACAATGGGCCCTGGGGAGAAGGAGGGGTCCCCAGGATGTCACAATGGGCCCTGGGGACAAGAGATGTCCCCAGGATGTCACGATGGGCCCTGAGGACAAGGGGGGGGTTCCCTATGGTGTCACAATGGGCCCCAGTGACAAGAGGGTCCCCATGGTTTCACAATGGGTCCTGGGGACATTAAGGGATCCTGGGATGTCAAAATGGGTCCTGGGGACAAGGGGGTGCCCAGGATGTCACAATGGGCCCTGGGGACAAAGTGGGGTCCCAGGATATCACAATGTGCCCCAGTGACAAAGGGCGTCCCCATAGTGCCACAATGAGCCCTGGGGACAAAGGGAGGTCCTCCGGATGTCACAATGGGCCCTGGGGGCTAATGGGGTCCCCAGGGTGTCACAATGGGCCCTGAGGATAAAGGGGGATCCCCAGGATGTCACAGTGGGCCCTTGGGACAATGGGGGGTCCTGGGCTGTCACAATGGGTCCCCAGTGATAAAGGGGGTCCCCAGGATTTCTCAATGGGCCCTGAGGACAACGGGAGGTCCCCATGGTGTCACAATGGGTCCCCAGTGACAAGGGGGGTCCCCACGGTGCCACGATGGGTCCTGGGGACAAGGGGGTCCCCAGGATGTCACAATGAGCCCTGGGGACAATGGGGGGTTCTGGGACGTCACAATGGGCCCTGGGGACAAAGGGGCTCCCCAGGATGTCAGAATGGGCCCTGGGGACAATGGAGGGTCCCCAGGATGTTCACAATGGGCCCTGAGGACAAGGGCGGCTCCCCATGGTGTCACAATGGGTCCTGGGGACAAGGGGGTCCCCAGGATGTAGCAATGGGCCCTGGGGACAATGGGAGGTCCTTGGATGTCACAATGGGCCACAGTGACAAAGGGTGTCCCCATGGTGCCACAGTGAGCTCTGGGGATAATGGGGGTCCCCAGGATGGCACAATGGGCCCTGAGGAGAAGGGGAGCTCCCCATGGTGTCACAATGGGTCCCCAGTGACAAGGGGGTTCCCCATGGTGTCACAATGGGCCCTGGGGACAATGGGGGGTCCTGGGATGTCACAATGGGCCCTGGGGACAAAGGGGTTAGGGGGTTGTGTTAGGGGGTTGGAGGATTAGGTGGTGCAGGATTTGGGGGTGCAAGGCTGGGGCAGCAGGATTTTGGGGGGCCTGATTTGGGGCTACAGGGTCTGGGGTTGCAGGTTCCAGGGGTGCAGGATTTGGGGGTTCAGGGTTTAGGGGTGCAGTGGTTTGGAGTGCAGTGTTTTGGGGTGCAGGGTTTGGGGAAGGAGGATATGGGGGTGCAGAGTTTAGGGTGCAGGATCTTGGGGTGCAGGGGTTTGGGGTGGAGGGCTTGGTAGGGCAGGATTTGGGGGTGGAAAGTTTAGGGGGTAGGGTTGGGGGTGCAGGATTTGGGGGTGAAGGGGTTGTGGGGTGCAGGGTTGTGGGATGCAGGGTTTGGGAGTTCGGTACGTGGGGCTGGAGGATTTGGGGGTGCAGGGTTTGGAGCAGCAGGATCTGGGGGTGCAAGATTGGGGGTAGCAGGGTTTTGGGGAGCAGGGTTTTGGGGTCAGGCTTTAGGGGGACAGGGTTTGGGGGGCAGGGTTGGTAGGGATGATTTTGGGGTGCAGGGTTTAGGTCAGCAGGATCTTGGGGTGAAGGGGTTTGGTGTGAAGGGTTGGGTAGGACAGGATTTGGGGTGCAGGTTTTTAGGGTGCAACTTGTGGGGGTCAGGATTTGGGGTACAGGGTTTGGGGGTGCAGGGTTTAGTGGTGCAGGGTTTGGGGGTGCAGGTCTTGGGGAGGCAGAATTAGGGTGCAAGACTTGAGGGTGCAGGGTTTGGGGGTTTGGGACATGGGGCTGGAGGATTTGGGGGTGCAGGATTTGGGGTGCAGTGTGTGGGGGTGCAAGATCTTGGGGTGTACGAGCGTTGGGTGTGGGATTTGAAGGACAATGATTTGGGGGTGCAGGGATTGGGGGTGTAGGGTTTTGGGGTTGCTGCGTTTGGAGATTCGGGATGTGGAGGTCAAGGATTTAGGGGTACAAGGGCTGGTTGCAGGATTTGGGGTACAGGGTTGGTTGCAGGATTTGGGGTGCAGGGTTTGAAGTGCAGGGCTAAAGGGGGCAGGATTTGGAGGTGCAAGATTTGGTGGTCTGGGGTACTGGGCTGCAGGGTTTTGGGGTGCGGGATTTGGGGGTGCAGGTTCCATGTCTTTAGGAACTGGGCGGGGAGGGTTTCTTGGTGCGGACTTTTGAGTGCAAGTTTGAGGGGCCTTGATTTTGGGGTGCATGGTTTGGGGGGCAGGATTCCGGGTGTAAGGTTTTGAGGTGCAGGACTTGGGGGTGCAGGTTTCACACGTTAAGGAACTGGGGCTGCAGAGGTTGGGGGTGCAGCGTTGTGGGCTGCAGGGTTGAAGGGTGCAGGATTTAGGGGTACAGGTTTTGGGGGTGCAGGAGCTGGGGGTGCAGGCTGTAGGGATCAGAATATGGGGGTGCAGGGTTCTGGGGTGCAGGATCTGGGTGAGCAGGCTGTTGGGGTACAGAACCTTGTAGTTCAGCGTTTAGAGGCAGGATTTGGGGTGCAGGGATTTGGGGTGAGGGGTCTGGGGTGAGGGGTTCAGGTGTTCAGCACCTGGGGGTGCAGGACCTGAGGGTTGGAGGATTTGGGGGTGCAGGGATTTCAGGGTGCAGGATCTTGGGGTGCAGGGGTTTGGGGTGGAGGGCTTGGTAGGGCAGGATTTGGGGGTGGAAAGTTTAGGGGGTAGGGTTGGGGGTGCAGGATTTGGGGGTGAAGGGGTTGTGGGGTGCAGGGTTGTGGGATGCAGGGTTTGGGAGTTCGGTACGTGGGGCTGGAGGATTTGGGGGTGCAGGGTTTGGAGCAGCAGGATCTGGGGGTGCAAGATTGGGGGTAGCAGGGTTTTGGGGAGCAGGGTTTCGGGGTCAGGCTTTAGGGGGACAGGGTTTGGGGGGCAGGGTTGGGAGGGATGATTTTGGGGTGCAGGGTTTAGGTCAGCAGGATCTTGGGGTGAAGGGGTTTGGGGTGAAGGGTTGGGTAGGACAGGATTTGGGGTGCAGGTTTTTAGGGTGCAACTTGTGGGGGGCAGGATTTGGGGTACAGGGTTTGGGGGTGCAGGGTTTAGTGGTGCAGGGTTTGGGGGTTGAGGTCTTGGGGAGGCAGAATTGGGGGTGCAGGTTTTTGGAGTTCAGGGATTTGGGGGTGCAGATTTTGGGTGTTCAGGACCTGGGGGTGCAGGATTTGGGGATGTAGGTTTGGGGGGGCAGGGCTTAGGGTTTCAGTATCTTGGGTTGAAGAGGTTTGGGGTGAAGGGTTGTGTACTGCAGGATTTGGGGGCGCAGGGCTTCAGGCTGAGGCTTTGGGGTGCAGGGTTCGCATGTTCAGGACCCGGGGGTGCAGGATTTGTGTTTGCAGGTTTGGGAATTTTGGGGTAAAGGACTTGGGGTGCAGGGTTGGGGGACGCAGGATCTGAGGGTGCAGCGTTTGGGGTGCAGAGTTAGGGGCTGCAGGATCTGGGGTGCAGGGTTTGGGGGGCACTGTGTTGGGGGGAAGGATTTGGAGGGTCAGGTTTAAGGGTTTAGGATTTGGAGGTGTAGAATTTTGGGGTGCAGGGTGTTGGGGGGAAGGATTTGCAGGTGCAGGGATGTTGGTGCAGGGTTTGAGGGTGCGGGGTGGGGGGGTGGAAGGATTTTGAGGTTCAGGACCTAGGGGTACAGAGTTCGGGAGGAAAGGATCTTGGGGTGTAGGGCTTGGCTGTGCAGGACATGGGGGTTCAGGGTTTAAGGCAGCCGGATGTTGGGGTGCAGGGTTTGGAGGTGGAAGATTTAGGGGGACACAGGATCTGAGGGTGCAGCGTTTGGGGTGCAGAGTTAGGGGCTGCAGGAACTGGGGGTGCAGGGTTTGGGGTGCTCTGTGTTGGGGGGAAGGATTTGGGGGATGCAGGGTTTAAGGGTTTAAGATTTGGAGGTGTTGAATTTTGGGGTGCAGGAGGTGCAGGATTTGTGGTTTGCAGGATTTGGGGGAGAACAGTTTGGGGTGCTGGTGTTTTGGGGATGCAAGATTTGAGGCTGCAGGGTTTCGGGGTTTGGGACATGGGGCTGGAGGATTCGGGGGTGCAGGATCTGGGGTGCAGTGTGTGGGGGTGCAAAATCTTGGGGTGTACGAGCTTTGGGTGTGGGATTTGAAAGAAAATTATTTGGAGGTGCAGAGATTGGGGGTGCAGGGTTTTGGGGTTGCTGCTTTTGGGGATTCGGGATGTGGAGGTCAAGGATTTAGGGGTACAAGGGCTGGTTGCAGGATTTGGGGTACAGGGTTTGGTTGCAGGATTTGGGGTGCAGGGTTTGAAGTGCAGGGCTAAAGGGGGCAGGATTTGGAGGTGCAAGATTTGGTGGTCTGGGGTACTGGGGTGCAGGGTTTTGGGGTGAGGGGTCTGGGGTGAGGGGTTCAGGTGTTCAGCACCTGGGGGTGCAGGACTTGGGGCTTGGAGGATTTGGGGGTGCAGGGATTTCAGGGTGCAACTTGTGGGGTGCAGGGTTTTGGGTATAGGGTTTTGGGGTGCAGAGTATTTGGGGGGAGGATTGGGGGAGCAGGGTTTTGGGGTGCAAGGTTCAGTGGTGCAGGGTTTTGGGGGTGCAGGGTTTAGCGCCAGAATTGGGGGTGCAGGGTTTGGGATTGCAGGGTGTTGGGGGAAGGTTGGCAGATTGATTATATTACACTTCCACAAACACGTCAAGGTAAGCGTTATGTACTTACAGTGGTGGAAGCAACCACTGGATGGTTGGAAACATCTGCCGTACCTCATGCTACAGCCCGAAATACCATCTTGGGCCTTGAGAAGCAAGTCCTTTGGCGGCCGGGTACGCCAGAAAGAACTGAATCAGACAATGGTACTCATTTCAAAACCAGTATTATAGACAATTGGGCCAAAGAACATGGTATTGAGTGGGTGTATCATATTCCATATCATGCACCAGCCTCTGGGAAAACTGAAAGGTGCAATGGTTTGTTAAAAACTACACTAAAGGCACTGGGTGGTGGAGCCTTTAAAAACTGGGATTCACATTTAGCAAAAGCCACTTGGTTGGGCAACACCAGGGGATCAACCAATCGAGCCAGGCCTGCCCAATCAGAAATTCTATGGACTGTGGAAGGAGATAAAGTCCCTGTAGTACACATGAAAAATATGTTAGGAAAGGCAGTCTGGGTTCCTCCTGCCTCAGGCACAGGCAAACCTATTCGTGGGATTGTTTTTGCCCAGGGACCTGGAGCACCTGGTGGGTGATGCTTAAGGATGGAGAAGTTCGGTGTGCACCTCAAGGGGATTTGATTTTAGGTGAAAATGTGCAATGCTGAACTGTATGATGTGAATTGCCGCACTAACAATGTTTAATAAGTGTCTTTCAGATCAAGACAATGGTGATGAAACCAGCGCTGGTTTCTTCGAGTGGCGCCCGACACCTTCTTGGAAGTTGGTGTCCTTAACCCACCAACAGGGGTCATGAGATGCACTTGGACCATTTTCCCTGCCCTGGGAGACTGTGGTGACAAAATGAACTTAATGAACTTTTCAAAGGATGGTCCACTGATTAATTACTCCTGTGTATATATGTACATATGTATATATATATAGTAGTAGTGATTAATTAGATTGTATTGATAGATTGTATTGATAAGGTTTAAGTATTCAGTGAATGTCATATTATAAGGGGTGGAATGTCCTGGTTTTGTTAAAAACAAGTTTCTCTTTTAGTGAATTTGCCTGTCAGCCAAAGCCTTCATGTCAGCTGCATTTTCCTGGAGAACCAGACACATGTTTTGGTTAAACCCAGCAAGGGAATGCAAACTTATTGACAAGCACAGATGGACATCTCGCGAGAGGGGCAACGAGAAACTGGTGATCGAGAGACTGACCAACGGTGAATAACATTCCATTCACGTGAATACTTCATATAAAAGTGGGAGATCACGAGGATCTCGCCCCTTTTCCCTTTCTCCCTTTTTTCCTCATGGCCGACATCAGGAGAGGACCTTGCTGGTCGTCCCTGCGAACGGAGGCCAGTGAGAGACTGAATCCAGCTCCGGTTGGCTGCAGAGTCTGATCCAGGACTTTGAGTGCTGGCTCTGCAGTTGCTCAGACTTACAAGATGGGTTTTGTATATTTGTATTATTTTCTCTGTTCTCATCAGTAGCATCAGTAAAACATCTTGAACTTTTCCAACTCTCTCCCCTCTGTGCTTCTTCCCCTCCCGATCGCCTGTGCTGAGTGGGAAGGGGGGAGAGGGAGGGGCAAAAGGGGGAAGTGGGGGGCAGAGGAGGTTGACAACACATCTGCCAGGGTTTGATTGTCACCCCGCAATCCTAACCCTCGACAGGGACAAAGGGGGACCCAGGATGTCACAATGGGCCCTGGGGACAAAGGGCGGTCGCCAGGATATCACAATGGGCTCTGGTGACAATGGGGTCCCCAGGATGTCACAATGGGCCCTGGGGACAAGTTGGGGTCCCCTGAATTTCACAATGGGCCCTGGGGACAAAGAGGGCTCCCCAGCATATCACAATGGGCCCTGGGGACAATGGGGGGTCCTGGGACGTCACAATGGGCCCTGGGGACAAGGGGGGGTCCCCAGGATGTCACAATGGGCCCTGGGGACAAAGAGCGTCCCCAGCATGTCACAATGGGCCCTGGGGACAAAGGGGGTCCCCACGGTATCAGAATGGGCCCTGGGGACAAAGGGGGGTCCCCTGAATGTCACAATGGGCCCTGGGGACAATGGGGGGTCCTGGGATGTCTCAATGAGCCCTGCGGACAAGTGTGGTACCCACGGTGTCACAATGGGCCCTGGGCACAACGGGGGGTCCCCATAGTGTCACAATGGGTCCTGGGGACAATGGGGGGTCCTGGGACGTCACAATGGGCCCTGGGGACAAGGGGGGGTCCCCAGGATGTCACAATGGGCCCTGGGGAAAAAGAGGGGTCCCCTGAATGTCACAATGGGCCCTGGGGACAAGGGGGTGCAGAGGATGTCACAATGGGCCCTGGGGACAATGGGGGGTCCTGGGATGTCACAATGGGCCCTGGGGACAATAGGAGTCCCCAGGGTGTCACAATGGGCCTTGGGAACAAGGGGGTCCCCCAGATATCACAATGGGCCCTGGGGACAATGTAAGGTCCTGGGCTGTCACAATGGACCCTGAGGACAAGGGGGGTCCCCAGGATGTCACAATGAAGTCTTGGGACAAAGGGGGTCCCCAGGATGTCACAATGGGCCCTGGGGACAAAGCGGGGGTCCTGGAATCTCACAATGGGCCCCAGTGACAAAGGGGGTCCCTATGGTGCCACAATGGGCCCTGGGGACAAAGGGGGTCCCCAGGATGTCACAATGGGCTCTGGGGACAAGGAGGGTCCCCAGGATGTCACAATGGGCCCTGGGGACAAAGGGGGTCCCCACGGTATCAGAATGGGCCCTGGGGACAAGGGGGGTCCCCTGAATGTCACAATGGGCCCTGGGGACAATGGGGGGTCCTGGGATGTCACAATGAGCCCTGCAGACAAGGGTGGTACCCACAGTGTCACAATGGGCCCTGGGCACAAGGGGGGGTCCCCATAGTGTCACAATGGACCCTGGGGACAAGGGGGTGCCGAGGATGTCACAATGGGCCCTGGGGACAATGGGGGGTCCTGGGACCGCACAATGGGCCCTGAGGACAATGGTGGGTCCCCTGAATGTCAAAATGGGCCCTGGGGACAAAGGGGGGTCCGCAGGATGTCACAATGGGCACTGGGGACAAAGGGGGGGTCCCCAGGATGTCACAATGGGCCCCGGGGACAATGTGGGGTCCTGGGATTTCACAATGGGCCCCAGTGACAAAGGGGGTCCCTTGAATGTCACAATGGGTCCTGGGGACAACGGGGGGTCCTGGGACGTCACAATGGGCCCTGGGGACAAGGGGGGGTCCCCAGGATGTCACAATGGGCCCTGGGGACAAAGAGGGGTCCCCTGAATGTCACAATGGGCCCTGGGGACAGGGGGGTGCAGTGGATGTCACAATGGGCCCTGGGGACAATGGGGGGCATCCAGGATGTCAGAATGAGTCATGAGGACAAGGGGGGGTCCCCATGGTGTCACAATGGGTCCCCAGTGACAAGGAGGGGTCCGCATGGTGTCACAATAGGCCCTGGGGACAAAGTGGGGTCCAAGAATGTCACAATGGGCCCTGGGGACAAAAGGGGTTGCCATAGTGCCACAATGGGCCCTGGGGTCAAAGGGGGTCCCCATGGTGCTACAATGGGCCCTGGGGACAAAGGGGGGTCCTGGGATGTCACAATGAGCCCTGGGGACAAAGGGGGGTGCCCAGGATGTCACAATGGACCCTGAGGACAAGCGGGGGTCTCCATGGTGTCACAATGGGCCCCAGTGACAAAGGGGGTCCCCTGCATGTCACAATAGGTCGTGGGGACAATAGGGGGTCCTGGGACATCACAATGGGCCCTGGGGACAAGGAGGGATCCCCAGGATGTCACAATGGGCCCTGGGGACAATGGGGGGTCCTGGGACGTCACAATGGGCCCTGGGGACAAGGGGGGGTCCCCAGGATGTCACAATGGGCCCTGGGGACAAAGAGGGGTCCCCTGAATGTCACAATGTGCCCTGGGGACAAGGGGGTGCAGAGGATGTCACGATGGGCCCTGGAGACAATGGGGGGTCCTGGGATGTCACAATGGGCCCTGAGGACAATGGTGGGTCCCCTGAATGTCACAATGGGCCCTGGGGACAATGGGGGGTCCTGGGACGTCACAATGGGCCCTGGGGACAAGGAGGGATACCCAGGATGTCACAATGGGCCCTGGGGACAATGGCGGGTCCTGGGACGTCACAATGGGCCCTGGGGACAAGGGGGGGTCCCCACGACGTCACAATGGGCCCTTGGGACAAAGAGGGGTCCCCTGAATGTCACAATGGGCCCTGGGCACAAGGGGGTGCCGAGGATGTCACAATGGGCCCTGGGGACAAAGGGGGGGTCCCCAGGATGTCACAATGGGCCCCGGGGACAATGTGGGGTCCTAGGATTTCACAACGGGCCCCAGTGACAAAGGGGGTCCCCACGGTGTCAGAATGGGCCCTGGGGACAAGGGGGGTCCCCACGGTGTCACAATGGGCCCTGGGGACAATGGGGGGTCCTGGGATGTCACAATGAGCCCTGGGGACAAGGGTGGTACCCACGGTGTCACAATGGGCCCTGGGCACAAGGGGGGGTCCCCATAGTGTCACAATGGACCCTGGGGACAAGGGGGTGCCGAGGATGTCACAATGGGCCCTGGGGACAATGGGGGGTCCTGGGACCTCACAATGGGCCCTGAGGACAATGGTGGGTCCCCTGAATGTCAAAATGGGCCCTGGGGACAAAGGGGGGTCCGCAGGATGTCACAATGGGCACTAGGGATAAAGGGGGGGTCCCCATGGTGTCACAATAGGCCCAAGTGACAAGGAGGGTCCCCACGGTGCCACGATGGGTCCTGGGGACAAGGGCGTCCCCCAGATGTCACAATGGACCCTGGGGACAATGGGAGGCCCCAAGGTGTTCAGAACAAGCCCTGGGGACAAAGTGGAATCCTGGAATGTCACAATGGCCCCCAGTGACAAAGGGGTTCCCCATGGTGCCACAATGGGCCCTGGGGACAAAAGGGGTCCCCAGGATTTCACAATAGCACTGGGGACAAAGGGGGGTCGTGGGATGTCACAATGGGCCCTGGGGACAAGGGAGATCCCCATGGTGTCACAATAAGCCCTGGGGACAAAGGGTGGTCCTGGGACATTTCAATGGGCCCTGGGGACAAAGGGGGGACCCCAGGATGTCACAATGGGCCCTGGGGACAAAGGGGGGTCCCCATGGTGTCACAATGGGCCCTGGGGACAAAGGGGTCCCCCAGATATCGCAATGGGCCCTGGGGACAAAGTAAGGTCCTGGGCTGTCACAATGGACCCTGAGGACAAGGGGGGTCCCCCAGATGTCACAATGGGCCCTGGGGACCAGGGGGGGTCCTGGGATGTCACAATGGGCCCCAGTGACAAAGGGGGTCCCCTGGATGTCACAATGGGCTCTGGGGACAATGGGGGGTCCTGGGACGTCACAATGGGCCCTGGGGACAAGGAGGGCACCCCAGGATGTCACACAGGGCCCTGGAAACAATGGCGGGTCCTGGGACGTCACAGTGGGCCCTGGGAACAAGGGGGGGTCCCCAGGATGTCACAATGGGCCCTGGGGACAAAGAGGGGTCCCCTGAATGTCACAATGGGCCCTGGGGACAAGGGGGTGCCGAGGATGTCACAATGGGCCCTGGGGAAAATGGGGGTCCTGGCACGTCACGATGGGCCCTGGGGACAAGGAGGGATTCCCAGGATGTCACAATGGGCCCTGGGGACAAGGGGGTGTCCCCAGGATGTCACAATGGGCCCTGCGGACAAGGGTGGTACCCACGGTGTCACAATGGTCACTGGGACAAGGGGGGGTCCCTATAGTGTCACAATGGGTCCTGGGGACAAGTGGGGTCCCCTGAAAGTCACAATGGGCCCTGGGGACAATGTGGGGTCCTGGGATGTCACAATGGGCCCTGAGGACAATGGTGGGTCCCCTGAATGTCACAATGGGCCCTGGGGACAATGGGGGGTCCTGGGACGTCACAATGGGCCCTGGGGACAAGGAGGGATACCCAGGATGTCACAATGGGCCCTGGGGACAATGGCGGGTCCTGGGACGTCACAATGGGCCCTGGGGACAAGGGGGGGTCCCCACGACGTCACAATGGGCCCTTGGGACAAAGAGGGGTCCCCTGAATGTCACAATGGGCCCTGGGCACAAGGGGGTGCCGAGGATGTCACAATGGGCCCTGGGGACAATGGTGGGTCCCCTGAATGTCAAAATGGGCCCTGGGGACAAAGGGGGGTCCGCAGGATGTCACAATGGGCACTAGGGATAAAGGGGGGGTCCCCATGGTGTCACAATGGGCCCAAGTGACAAGGAGGGTCCCCACGGTGCCACGATGGGTCCTGGGGACAAGGGCGTCCCCCAGATGTCACAATGGGCCCTGAGGACAATGGGGTTGCCCAGGATGTCACAATGGGCCCTGGGGACAATGGGAGTCCCCAAGGTGTCAGAACGAGCCCTGGGGACAAAGTGGAATCCTGGAATGTCACAATGGCCCCCAGTGACAAAGGGGTTCCCCATGGTGTCACAATGGGCCGTGGGGACAAAAGGGGTCCCCAGGATTTCACAATAGCACTGGGGACAAAGGGGGGTCATGGGATGTCACAATGGGCTCCAGTGACAAAGAGGGTCCTCATGGTGCCACAATGGGCCCTGGGGACAAAGGGGGTCCCCTGGATGTCACAATGGGCCCTGGGGACAAGGAGGGTCCCCAGCATGTCACAATGGGCCCTAGGGACAAAGGGGGTCCCCACGGTATCAGTATGGGCCCTGGGGACAAAGGGGGGTCCTGGGACGTCACAATGGGCCCTGGGGACAAGGGGGGGTCCTGGGACGTCACAATGGGCCCTGGGGACAAGGGGGTGCAGAGGATGTCACAATGGGCCCTGGGGACAATGTCGGGTCCTGGGACGTCACAATGGGCCCTGGGGACAAGGGGGGGTCCCCAGGATGTCACAATGGGCCCTGGGGACAAAGAGGGGTCCCCTGAATGTCACAATGGGCCCTGGGGACAAGGGGTTGCAGTGGATGTCACAATGGGCCCTGGGGACAATGGGGGGTGTCCAGGATGTGAGAATGAGTCCTGAGGACAAGGGGGGGTCCCCATGGTGTCACAATGGGTCCCCAGTGACAAGGAGGGGTCCCCATGGTGTCACAATAGGCCCTGGGGACAAAGTGGGGTCCAAGAATGTCACAATGGGCCCTGGGGACAAAAGGGGTTGCCATGGTGCCACAATGGGCCCTGGGGTCAAAGGGGGTCCCCATGGTGCTACAATGGGCCCTGGGGACAAAGGGGGGTCCTGGGATGTCACAATGGGCCCTGGGGACAAAGGGGGGTCCTGGGATGTCACAATGGGCCCTGGGGACAAAGGGGGTGTCCCCATGGTGTCACAACGGGCCCTGGGAGCATGGGGGTGGCCAGGATGTCACAATGGGTACTGGGGAAAATGGGGGGTGCCCAGGATGTCACAATGGACCCTGAGGACAAGCGGGGGTCTCCATGGTGTCACAATGGGCCCCAGTGACAAAGGGGGTCCCCTGAATGTCACAATAGGTCCTGGGGACAATGGGGGGTCCTGGGACGTCACAATGGGCCCTGGGGACAAGGAGGGATCCCCAGGATGTTAGAATGGGCCCTGGGGACAAAGAGGGGTCCCCTGAATGTCACAAAGGGCCCAGGGGACAAGGGGGTGCAGAGGATGTCACAATGGGCCCTGGGGACAATGGGGGGTCCTGGGACATCACAATGGGCCCTGGAGACAAGGAGGGATCCCCAGGATGTCACAATGGGCCCTGGGGACAAGGAGGGATCCCCAGGATGTCACAATGGGCCCTGGGGACAAGGGTGGGTCCCCAGGATGTCACAATGGGCCTTGGGAACAAGGGGGTCCCCCAGATATCACAATGGGCCCTGGGGACAATGTAAGGTCCTGGGCTGTCACAATGGACCCTGAGGACAAGGGGGGTCCCTAGGATGTCACAATGAAGTCTTGGGACAAAGGGGGTCCCCAGGATGTCACAATGGGGCCTGGGGACCAGGGGGGGTCCCCAGGATGTCACAATGGGCCCCAGTGACAAAGGGGGTCCCTATGGTGCCACAATGGGCCCTGGGGACAAAGGGGGTCCCCTGGATGTCACAATGGGCTCAGGGGACTAGGGAGGGTCCTGGGATGTCACAATGGGCCCTAGTGACAAAGGGGGTCCCTATGGTGCCACAATGGGCCCTGGGGACAAAGGGGGTCCCCTGGATGTCACAATGGGCTCTGGGGATAAGGAGGGTCCCCAGGATGTCCCAATGGGCCCTGGGGACAAAGGGGGTCCCCACGGTATCAGAATGGGCCCTGGGGACAATGGGGGGTCCTGGGATGTCACAATGAGCCCTGCAGACAAGTGTGGTACCCACGGTGTCACAATGGGCCCTGGGGACAAAGAGGGGTCCCCTGAATGTCACAATGGGCCCTGGGGACAAGGGGGTGCCGAGGATGTCACAATGGGCCCTGGGGACAATGGGGGTCCTGGGACGTCACAATGGGCCCTGGGGACACAGAGGGGCCCTAGGACGTCACAATCAGCCCTGGCGACAAGATGGGGTCCCCTGAGAGTCACAATGAGCCCTGGGAAGAGAGGGGGCTCCCAAGGACATCACAATGGGCCCTGGGAACAATGGGGGGTCCTGGGACGTCACAATGGGCCCCAGTGACAAAGGGGGTCCCCTGAATGTCACAATGGGCCCTGGGGACAATGGGGGGTCCTGGGACGTCACAATGGGCCCTGGGGACTAGGAGGGATCCCCAGGATGTCACAATGGGCCCTGGGGACAAGGGGGGGTCCCCAGGATGTCACAATGGGCCCTGGGGACAAAGAGGGGTCCCCTGAATGTCACAATGGGCCCTGGGGACAAGGGGGTGCAGAGGATGTCACAATGGGCCCTGGGGACAATGGGGGGTCGTGGGATGTCACAATGGGCCCTGGGGACAAAGTAAGGTCCTGGGATGTCACAATGGGCCCTGGGGACAAGGGGGGGTCCCCAGGATGTCACAATGGGCCTTGGGAACAAGGGGGTACCCCAGATATCACAATGGGCCCTGGGGACAATGTAAGGTCCTGGGCTGTCACAATGGACCCTGAGGACAAGGGGGGTCCCCAGGATGTCACAATGAAGTCTTGGGACAAAGGGGGTCCCCAGGATGTTCACAATGGGCCCTGGGGACCAGGGGGGGTCCTGGGATGTCACAATGGGCCCCAGTGACAAAGGGGGTCCCTATGGTGCCACAATGGGCCCTGGGGACAAAGGGGGTCCCCTGGATGTCACAATGGGCTCTGGGGACAAGGAGGGTCCCCAGGATGTCACAATGGGCCCTGGGGACAAAGGGGGTCCCCACGGTATCAGAATGGGCCCTGGGGACAAGGGGGGTCCCCTGAATGTCACAATGGGCCCTGGAGACAATGGGGGGTCCTGGGATGTCACAATGAGCCCTGCAGACAAGGGTGGTACCCACAGTGTCACAATGGGCCCTGGGCACAAGGGGGGGTCCCCATAGTGTCACAATGGACCCTGGGGACAAGGGGGTGCCGAGGATGTCACAATGGGCCCTGGGGACAATGGGGGGTCCTGGGACCTCACAATGGGCCCTGAGGACAATGGTGGGTCCCCTGAATGTCAAAATGGGCCCTGGGGACAAAGGGGGGTCCGCAGGATGTCACAATGGGCACTGGGGACAAAGGGGGGGTCCCCAGGATGTCACAATGGGCCCTGGGGACAGTGTGGGGTCCTGGGATTTCACAATGGGCCCCAGTGACAAAGGGGGTCCCCTGAATGTCACAATGGGTCCTGGGGACAATGGGGGCTCCTGGGACGTCACAATGGGCCCTGGGGACAAGGAGGGATTCCCAAAATGTCACAATGGGCCCTGGGGACAAGGGGGTGTCCCCAGGATGTCACAATGGGCCCTGCGGACAAGGGTGGTACCCACGGTGTCACAATGGGCACTGGGCACAAGGGGGGGTCCCTATAGTGTCACAATGGGTCCTGGGGACAAGTGGAGTCTCCTGAAAGTCACAATGGGCCCTTGGGACAATGTGGGGTCCTGGGATCTCACAATGGGCCCCAATGACAAACGGGGGCCCCTGAATGTCACAATGGGCCCTGGGGACAATGGGGGGTCCTGGGACGTCACAATGGGCCCTGGGGACAAAGGGCGGTCCTCAGGATATCACAATGGGCCCTGGGGACAAAAGGTGGTCGCCAGGATATCACAATGGGCTTTGGTGACAATGGGGTCCCCAAGATGTCACAATGGGCCCTGGGGACAAAGAGTGTCCCCAGGATATCAGAATGGGCCCTGAGGACAAGTTGGGGTCCCCTGAATTTCACAATGGGCCCTGGGGACAAAGAGGGCTCCCCAACATATCACAATGGGCCCTGGGGACAATGGGGGGTCCTGGGACGTCACAATGGGCCCTGGGGACAAGGAGGGATCCACAGGATGTCACAATGGGCCCTGGGGACAATGGGGGGTCCTGGGACGTCACAATGGGCCCTGGGGACAAGGGGGGGTCCCCAGGATGTCACAATGGGCCCTGGGGACAAAGAGGGGTCCCCTGAATGTCACAATGGGCCCTGGGGACAAGGGGGTGCAGTGGATGTCACAATGGGCCCTGGGGACAATGGGGGGCGTCCAGGATGTGAGAATGAGTCCTGAGGACAAGGCGGGATCCCCATGGTATCACAATGGGTCCCCAGTGACAAGGAGGGGTCCCCATGGTGTCACAATAGGCCCTGGGGACAAAGTGGGGTCCAAGAATGTCACAATGGGCCCTGGGGACAAAAGCGGTTGCCATGGTGCCACAATGGGCCCTGGGGTCAAAGGGGGTCCCCATGGTGCTACAATGGGCCCTGGGGACAAAGGGGGGTCCTGGGATGTCACAATAGGCCCCAGTGACAAAGAGGGTCCCCAGGATGTCACAATGGGCCCTGGGGACAAAGAGGGGTCCCCTGAATGTCACAATGGGCCCTGGGGACAAGGGGGTGCAGAGGATGTCACAATGGGCCCTGGGCAAAAGGGTGGGTCCCCAGGATGTCACAATGGGTCCTGGGGACAATGGGGGGTCCTGGGACGTCACAATGGGCTCTGGGGACAAGGGGGGGTCCCCAGGATCTCACAATGGGCCCTGGGGACAAAGAGGGGTCCCCTGAATGTCACAATGGGCCCTGGGGACAAGGGGTTGCAGTGGATGTCACAATGGGCCCTGGGGACAATGCGGGGTGTCCAGGATGTGAGAATGAGTCCTGAGGACAAGGGGGGTCCCCATGGTGTCATAATGGGTCCCCAGTGACAAGGAGGGGTCCCCATGGTGTCACAATGGGCCCCAGTGACAAAGGGGGTCCCCTGAATGTCACAATAGGTCCTGGGGACAATGGGGGGTCCTGGGACGTCACAATGGGCCCTGGCGACAAGGAGGGATCCCCAGGATGTCACAATGGGCCCTGGGGACAAA
This sequence comes from Patagioenas fasciata, assembly GCF_037038585.1. NCBI lineage: Eukaryota > Metazoa > Chordata > Aves > Columbiformes > Columbidae > Patagioenas > Patagioenas fasciata. The sequence continues at coordinate 46,599 of NW_027288813.1, forward strand.
GAGGGGTCCCCTGAATGTCACAATGGGCCCTGGGGACAAGGGGGTGCAGAGGATGTCACAATGGGCCCTGGGGACAATGGGGGGTCCTCGGACATCACAATGGGCCCTGAAGACAAGGAGGGATCCCCAGGATGTCACAATGGGCCCTGGGGACAAAGAGGAGTCCCCTGAATGTCACAATGGGCCCTGGGGACAGGGGGGTGCAGTGGATGTCACAATGGGCCCTGGGGACAATGGGGGGTGTCCAGGATGTCAGAATGACTCCTGAGGACAAGGGGGGGTCCCCATGGTGTCACAATGGGTCCCCAGTGGCAAGGAGGGGTCCCCATGGTGTCACAATAGGCCCTGGGGACAAAGTGGGGTCCAAGAATGTCACAATGGGCCCTGGGGACAAAAGGGGTTGCCATAGTACCACAATGGGCCCTGGGGTCAAAGGGGGTCCCCATGGTGCTACAATGGGCCCTGGGGACAAAGGGGGGTCCTGGGATGTCACAATGGGCCCTGGGGACAAAGGGGGTGTCCCCATGGTGCCACAACGGGCCCTGGAAGCAAGGGGGTGGCCAGGATGTCACAACGGGTCCTGGGGAAAATGGGGGGTGCCCAGGATGTCACAATGGAGCCTGAGGACAAGCGGGGGTCTCCATGGTGTCACAATGGGCCCTGGGGACAATGGGGGGTCCTGGGATGTCACAATGGACCCTGGGGACAAGGGGGTGCCGAGGATGTCACAATGGGCCCTGGGGACAATGGGGGGTCCTGGGACCTCACAATGGGCCCTGAGGACAATGGTGGGTCCCCTGAATGTCAAAATGGGCCCTGGGGACAAAGAGGGGTCCCCTGAATGTCACAATGGGCCCTGGGGTCATGGGGGTGCAGTGGATGTCACAATGGGCCCTGGGGACAATGGGGGGCGTCCAGGATGTGAGAATGAGTCCTGAGGACAAGGGGGGGTCCCCATGGTGTCACAATGGGCCCCAGTGACAAAGGGGGTCCTCTGAATGTCACAATAGGACCTGGGGACAATGGGGGGTCCTGGGATGTCACAATGGGCCCTGGGGACAAGGAGGGATCCCCAGGATGTCACAATGGGCCCTGGGGACAATGGGGGGACCTGGGACGTCACAATGGGCCCTGGGGACAAGGGGGGGTACCCAGGATGTCACAATGGGCCCTGGGGACAAGGGGGGGTCCCCAGGATGTCACAATGGGCCCTGGGGACAAAGAGGGGTCCCCTGAATGTCACAATGGGCCCTGGGGACAAGGGGGTGCAGAGGATGTCACAATGGGCCCTGGGGACAATGGGGGGTCCTGGGACATCACAATGGGCCCTGGGGACATGGAGGGATCCCCAGGATGTCACAATGGGCCCTGGGGACAATGGGGGGTCCTGGGACGTCACAATGGGCCCTGGGGACAAGGGGGGGTCCCCAGGATGTCACAATGGGCCCTGGGGACAAGGGCGTGCCGAGGATGTCACAATGGGCCCTGGGGACAATGGGGGGTCCTGGGATGTCACAATGGGCCCTGGGGACAAGGGGGGGTCCCCAGGATGTCACAATGGGCCTTGGGAACAAGGGGGTCCCGAAGATATCACAATGGGCCCTGGGGACAATGTAAGGTCCTGGGCTGTCACAATGGACCCTGAGGACAAGGGGGGACCCCAGGATGTCACAATGAAGTCTTGGGACAAAGGGGGTCCCCACGATGTCACAATGGGCCCTGGGGACAAAGGGGGGTCCCCTGAATGTCACAATGGGCCCTGGGGACAATGGGGGGTCCTGGGATGTCACAATGGACCCTGGGGACAAGGGGGTGCCGAGGATGTCACAATGGGCCCTGGGGACAATGGGGGGTCCTGGGACCTCACAATGGGCCCTGAGGACAATGGTGGGTCCCCTGAATGTCAAAATGGGCCCTGGGGACAAAGGGGGGTCCGCAGGATGTCACAATGGGCACTGGGGACAAAGGGGGGGTCCCCAGGATGTCACAATGGGCCCTGGGGACAGTGTGGGGTCCTGGGATTTCACAATGGGCCCCAGTGACAAAGGGGGTCCCCTGAATGTCACAATGGGTGCTGGGGACAATGGGGGCTCCTGGGACGTCACAATGGGCCCTGGGGACAAGGAGGGATTCCCAAAATGTCACAATGGGCCCTGGGGACAAGGGGGTGTCCCCAGGATGTCACAATGGGCCCTGCGGACAAGGGTGGTACCCACGGTGTCACAATGGGCACTGGGCACAAGGGGGGGTCCCTATAGTGTCACAATGGGTCCTGGGGACAAGTGGAGTCCCCTGAAAGTCACAATGGGCCCTTGGGACAATGTGGGGTCCTGGGATCTCACAATGGGCCCCAATGACAAACGGGGGCCCCTGAATGTCACAATGGGCCCTGGGGACAATGGGGGGTCCTGGGACGTCACAATGGGCCCTGGGGACAAAGGGCGGTCCTCAGGATATCACAATGGGCCCTGGGGACAAAGAGGGGTCCCCTGAATGTCACAATGGGCCCTGGGGACAAGGGGGTGCAGTGGATGTCACAATGGGCCCTGGGGACAATGGGGGGCGTCCAGGATGTGAGAATGAGTCCTGAGGACAAGGCGGGGTCCCCATGGTGTCACAATGGGTCCCCAGTGACAAGGAGGGGTCCCCATGGTGTCACAATAGGCCCTGGGGACAAAGTGGGGTCCAAGAATGTCACAATGGGCCCTGGGGACAAAAGCGGTTGCCATGGTGCCACAATGGGCCCTGGGGTCAAAGGGGGTCCCCATGGTGCTACAATGGGCCCTGGGGACAAAGGGGGTCCCCAGGATGTCACAATGGGCCCTGGGGACAAAGAGGGGTCCCCTGAATGTCACAATGGGCCCTGGGGACAAGGGGGTGCAGAGGATGTCACAATGGGCCCTGGGGACAATGTGGGGTCCCCTGAATGTCACAATGGGCCCTGGGGACAAGGGGGTGCCGAGGATGTCACAATGGGCCCTGGGGACAATGAGGGGTCCTGGGACCTCACAATGGGTCCTGAGGACAATGGTGGGTCCCCTGAATGTCAAAATGGGCCCTGGGGACAAAGGGGGGGTCCCCAGGATGTCACAATGGGCCCTGGGGACAATGTGGGGTCCTGGGATTTCACAATGGGCCCCAGTGACAAAGGGGGTCCCCTAAATGTCACAATGGGTCCTGGGGACAATGGGGGGTCCTGGGACGTCACACTGGGCCCTGGGGACAAGGAGGGATCCCCAGGATGTCACAATGGGCCCTGGGGACAAGGGGGTGTCCCCAGGATGTCACAATGGGCCCTGCGGACAAGGGTGGTACCCACGGTGTCACAATGGGCACTGGGCACAAGGGGGGGTCCCTATAGTGTCGCAATGGGTCCTGGGGACAAGTGGGGTCCCCTGAAAGTCACAATGGGCCGTGAGGACAATGGTGGGTCCCCTGAATGTCAAAATGGGCCCCAGTGACAAACGGGGGCCCCTGAATGTCACAATGGGCCCTGGGGACAATGGGGGGTCCTGGGACGTCACAATGGGCCCTGGGGACAAGGAGGGATCCCCAGGATGTCACAATGGGCCCTGGGGACAATGGCGGGTCCTGGGACGTCACAATGGGCCCTGGGGACAAGGGGGGGTCCCCTGGATGTCACAATGGGCCCTGGGGACAAGGAGGGATTCCCAGGATGTCACAATGGGCCCTGCGGACAAGGGTGGTACCCACGGTGTCACAATGGGCACTGGGCACAAGGTGGGGTCCCTATAGTGTCACAATGGGTCCTGGGGACAAGTGGGGTCCCCTGAAAGTCACAATGGGCCCTGGGGACAATGTGGGGTCCTGGGATGTCACAATGGGCGCCAGTGACAAACGGGGGCCCCTGAATGTCACAATGGGCCCTGGGGACAAGGAGGGATCCCCAGGATGTCACAATGGGCCCTGGGGACAAAGAGGCGTCCCCTGAATGTCACAATGGGCCCTGGGGACAAGGGAGATCCCCATGGTGTCACAATAAGCCCTGGGGACAAAGTGGGGTCCTGGGATGTCACAATGGGCCATGGGGACAATGGGGTCCTGGGACGTCACAATGGGCCCTGGGGACAATGGGGGTCCCCATGGTGCCACGATGGGTCCTGGGGACAAGGGCGTCCCCCTAGATTTCACAATGGGCCCTGGGGACAATGGGGTTGCCCAGGATGTCACAATGGACCCTGGGGACAAAGGGGGGTGGGCAGGATGTCACAATGGGCACTGGGGACAAAGCGGGGGTCCCCATGGTGTCACAATGGGTCCCCAGTGACAAGGAGGGTTCCCCATGGTGTCACAATAGGCCCTGGGGACAAAGTGGGGTCCTAGAATGTCACAATGAGCCCTGGGGACAAAGGGGGGTCCTGGGATGTCACAATGGGCCCTGGGGACAAGAGGGGATTCCTAGGATGTCACAATGGGCCCTGGGGACTAATGTGGTCCCCACGGTGTCACAATATGTCCTGGAGACAAAGAGGGGTCCCCAGGATGTCACAATGTGCCATGGGGACAATGGGGTTCCTGGGATGTCACAATGGGTCCCCAGTGACAAAGGGGGTCCCCAGGATGTCTCAATGGGCCCTGAGGACAATGGGAGGTCCCCATGGTGTCACAATGTGTCCCCAGTGACAAGGGAGGTCTCCACAGTGCCAGGATGGGTCCTGGGGACAAGGAGGTCCCCAGGATGTCACAATGGGCCGTGGGGACAAAGAGGCTCCCCAGGATGTCAAAATGGGACCTGGGGACAAGGGGGTCTCCAGGAACTCACAATGGGCTCTGGGGACAATGGAGGTTCCCCAGGATGTTCACAATAGGCCCTGAGGACAAGGGGTGGTCCCCATGCTGTCACAATGGGTCTCCAGTGACAAGGGGGTCCCCAAGGTGTCACAATGGGCCCTGGGGACAATGGGGGGTCCTGGGAGGTAACAATAGGCCCTGGGGACAAGGGGGTTCCCCACAGTGTCACAATGGGCCCTGGGGACAAAGGGGGATGCCCAGGATGTCACAATGGGCCCTGAGGACAAGGGGGGGTCCCCATGGTGTCACAATGGGTCCCCAGTGACAAGGAGGGTCCCCATGGTGTCATGATGGGTCCTGGGGACAAGGGGGTCCCCAGGATGTAACAATGGACCCTGGGGACAATGGGGGGTCCTGGGACGTCACAATGGGTCCCAGTGACATGGGGGTCCCCAGGATGTCACAATGGGCCCTGGGGACAATGTGGGGTCCTGGGATGTCACAATGGGCCCCAGTCACAAAGGGGGTCCCCTGAATGTCACAATGGGTCCTGGGGACAATGGGGGCTCCTGGGATGTCACAATGGGCCCTGGGGACAAGGAGGGATTCCCAAAATGTCACAATGGGCCCTGGGGACAAGGGGGTGTCCCCAGGATGTCACAATGGGCCCTGCAGACAAGGGTGGTACCCACGGTGTCACAATGGGCACTGGGCACAAGGGGGGGTCCCTATAGTGTCACAATGGGTCCTGGGGACAAGTGGAGTCCCCTGAAAGTCACAATGGGCCCTTGGGACAATGTGGGGTCCTGGGATCTCACAATGGGCCCCAATGACAAACGGGGGCCCCTGAATGTCACAATGGGCCCTGGGGACAATGGGGGGTCCTGGGACGTCACAATGGGCCCTGGGGACAAAGGGCGGTCCTCAGGATATCACAATGGGCCCTGGGGACAAAAGGTGGTCGCCAGGATATCACAATGGGCTTTGGTGACAATGGGGTCCCCAGGATGTCACAATGGGCCCTGGGGACAAAGAGTGTCCCCAGGATATCAGAATGGGCCCTGAGGACAAGTTGGGGTCCCCTGAATTTCACAATGGGCCCTGGGGACAAAGAGGGCTCCCCAACATATCACAATGGGCCCTGGGGACAATGGGGGGTCCTGGGACGTCACAATGGGCCCTGGGGACAAGGAGGGATCCACAGGATGTCACAATGGGCCCTGGGGACAATGGGGGGTCCTGGGACGTCACAATGGGCCCTGGGGACAAGGGGGGGTCCCCAGGATGTCACAATGGGCCCTGGGGACAAAGAGGGGTCCCCTGAATGTCACAATGGGCCCTGGGGACAAGGGGGTGCAGTGGATGTCACAATGGGCCCTGGGAACAATGGGGGGCGTCCAGGATGTGAGAATGAGTCCTGAGGACAAGGCAGGGTCCCCATGGTATCACAATGGGTCCCCAGTGACAAGGAGGGGTCCCCATGGTGTCACAATAGGCGCTGGGGACAAAGTGGGGTCCAAGAATGTCACAATGGGCCCTGGGGACAAAAGCGGTTGCCATGGTGCCACAATGGGCCCTGGGGTCAAAGGGGGGTCCTGGGATGTCACAATAGGCCCCAGTGACAAAGAGGGTCCCCAGGATGTCACAATGGGCCCTGGGGACAAAGAGGGGTCCCCTGAATGTCACAATGGGCCCTGGGGACAAGGGGGTGCAGAGGATGTCACAATGGGCCCTGGGGACAAGGGTGGTACCCACGGGGTCACAATGGGCCCTGGGCAAAAGGGGGGGTCCCCATAGTGTCACAATGGGTCCTGGGGACAATGGGGGGTCCTGGGACGTCACAATGGGCTCTGGGGACAAGGGGGGGTCCCCAGGATGTCACAATGGGCCCTGGGGACAAAGAGGGGTCCCCTGAATGTCACAATGGGCCCTGGGGACAAGGGGTTGCAGTGGATGTCACAATGGGCCCTGGGGACAATGCGGGGTGTCCAGGATGTGAGAATGAGTCCTGAGGACAAGGGGGGTCCCCATGGTGTCATAATGGGTCCCCAGTGACAAGGAGGGGTCCCCATGGTGTCACAATGGGCCCCAGTGACAAAGGGGGTCCCCTGAATGTCACAATAGGTCCTGGGGACAATGGGGGGTCCTGGGACGTCACAATGGGCCCTGGCGACAAGGAGGGATCCCCAGGATGTCACAATGGGCCCTGGGGACAAAGAGGGGTCCCCTGAATGTCACAATGGGCCCTGGGGACAAGGGGGTGCAGAGGATGTCACAATGGGCCCTGGGGACAATGGGGGGTCCTCGGACATCACAATGGGCCCTGAAGACAAGGAGGGATCCCCAGGATGTCACAATGGGCCCTGGGGACAAAGAGGAGTCCCCTGAATGTCACAATGGGCCCTGGGGACAGGGGGGTGCAGTGGATGTCACAATGGGCCCTGGGGACAATGGGGGGTGTCCAGGATGTCAGAATGACTCCTGAGGACAAGGGGGGGTCCCCATGGTGTCACAATGGGTCCCCAGTGGCAAGGAGGGGTCCCCATGGTGTCACAATAGGCCCTGGGGACAAAGTGGGGTCCAAGAATGTCACAATGGGCCCTGGGGACAAAAGGGGTTGCCATAGTACCACAATGGGCCCTGGGGTCAAAGGGGGTCCCCATGGTGCTACAATGGGCCCTGGGGACAAAGGGGGGTCCTGGGATGTCACAATGGGCCCTGGGGACAAAGGGGGTGTCCCCATGGTGCCACAACGGGCCCTGGAAGCAAGGGGGTGGCCAGGATGTCACAACGGGTCCTGGGGAAAATGGGGGGTGCCCAGGATGTCACAATGGAGCCTGAGGACAAGCGGGGGTCTCCATGGTGTCACAATGGGCCCTGGGGACAATGGGGGGTCCTGGGATGTCACAATGGACCCTGGGGACAAGGGGGTGCCGAGGATGTCACAATGGGCCCTGGGGACAATGGGGGGTCCTGGGACCTCACAATGGGCCCTGAGGACAATGGTGGGTCCCCTGAATGTCAAAATGGGCCCTGGGGACAAAGAGGGGTCCCCTGAATGTCACAATGGGCCCTGGGGTCATGGGGGTGCAGTGGATGTCACAATGGGCCCTGGGGACAATGGGGGGCGTCCAGGATGTGAGAATGAGTCCTGAGGACAAGGCGGGGTCCCCATGGTATCACAATGGGTCCCCAGTGACAAGGAGGGGTCCCCATGGTGTCACAATAGGCCCTGGGGACAAAGTGGGGTCCAAGAATGTCACAATGGGCCCTGGGGACAAAAGCGGTTGCCATGGTGCCACAATGGGCCCTGGGGTCAAAGGGGGTCCCCATGGTGCTACAATGGGCCCTGGGGACAAAGGGGGGTCCTGGGATGTCACAATAGGCCCCAGTGACAAAGAGGGTCCCCAAGATGTCACAATGGGCCCTGCGGACAAGGAGGGGTCCCCTGAATGTCACAATGGGCCCTGGGGACAAGGGTGGTACCCACGGGGTCACAATGGGCCCTGGGCAAAACGGGGGGTCCCCATAGTGTCACAATGGGTCCTGGGGACAATGGGGGGTCCTGGGACGTCTCAATGAGCCCTGGGGACAAGGGGGGGTCCCCAGGATGTCACAATGGGCCCTGGGGACAAAGAGGGGTCCCCTGAATGTCACAATGGGCCCTGGGGACAAGGGGTTGCAGTGGATGTCACAATGGGCCCTGGGGACAATGCGGGGTGTCCAGGATGTGAGAATGAGTCCTGAGGACAAGGGGGGTCCCCATGGTGTCACAATGGGTCCCCAGTGACAAGGAGGGGTCCCCATGGTGTCACAATGGGCCCCAGTGACAAGGAGGGATCCCCAGGATGTCACAATGGGCCCTGGGGACAATGGGGGGTCCTGGGACGTCACAATGGGCCCTGGGGACAAGAGGGGGTCCCCAGGATGTCACAATGGGCCCTGGGGACAAAGAGGGGTCCCCTGAATGTCACAATGGGCCCTGGGGACAAGGGGGTGCCGAGGATGTCACAATGGGCCCTGGGGACAATGGGGGTCCTGGGACGTCACAATGGGCCCTGGGGACACAGAGGGGCCCTAGGACGTCACAATCAGTCCTGGGGACAAGGTGGGGTCCCCTGAGAGTCACAATGAGCCCTGGGAAGAGAGGGGGCTCCCAAGGACATCACAATGGGCCCTGGGAACAATGGGGGGTCCTGGGACGTCACAATTGGCCCTGGGGACAAGGGGGGGTACCCATAGTGTCACAATGGGTCCTGGGGAAAATGGGGTCCCCAGGATGTCACAATGGGCCCTGGGGACAATGTGGGGTCCTGGGATGTCACAATGGGCCCCAGTGACAAAGGGGGTCCCCTGAATGTTACAATAGGTCCTGAGGACAGTGGGGAGTCCTGGGACGTCACAATGGGCCCTGGGGACAAGGAGGGATCCCCAGGATGTCACAATGGGCCCTGGGGACAACGGGGGGTCCTAAGACGTCACAATGGGCCCTGGGGACAAGCAGGGATCCCCAGGATGTCACAATGGGCCCTGGACACAATGGGGGGTCCTGGGACGTCACAATGGGCCCCGTTGACAAGGGGGCATCCCCAGGATGTCAAAATGCGCCCTGGGGCCCAGGGGGGTCCTGCGATGTCACAATGGGCCCTGGGGACAAAGGAGGTCCCCTGGATGTCACAATGGATTCTGGGGACAAAGGGGATCCCCACGGTATCAGAATGGGCCCTGGGGACAAAGGGGGGTCCTGCGATGTCACAATGAGCCCTGCGGACAAGGGTGGGTCCTGGGACGTCACAGTGGGCCCTGGGGACAAGGGGGTGCAGAGGATGTCACAATGGGCCCTGGGGACAATGTCGGGTCCTGGGACCTCACAATGGGCCCTGGGGACAAGGGGGGGTCCCCATAGTGTCACAGTGGGTCCTGGGGACAAGTGGGGTCCCCAGGATGTGACAATGTGTCCTGGGGACAATGTGGGGTCCTGGGATGTCACAATGGGCCCCAGTGACAAAGGGGCCACCTGAATGTCACAATGGGTCCTGGGGACAATGGGGGGTCCTGGGACGTCACAATGGGCCCTGGGGACAAGAAGGGATCCCCAGGATGTCACAATGGGCCCTGGCGACAATGGGGGGTCCTGGGACGTCACAATGGGCCCCAGTGACAAGGGGGGGTCCTCAGGATGTCACAGTGTGCCCTGGGTACAAAGAGGGGTGCCCTGAATGTCACAATGGGCCCTGGGGACAAGGGGGTGCAGTGGATGTCACAATGGGCCCTGGGGACAATGGGGGGTCCTGGGATGTCACAATGGGTCCCAGTGACAAGTGGGGGTCCCCAGGATGTCACAATGGGCCCTGGGGACAAAGAGGGGTGCCCTGAATGTCACAATGGGCCCTGGGGACAAGGGGGTGCCCTGAATGTCACAATGGGCCCTGGGGACAATGGGGGGTCCTGGAATGTCACAATGGCCCCCAGTGACAAAGGGGTTCCCCATGGTGTCATAATGGGCCCTGGGGACATAAGGGGTCCCCAGGATTTCACAATAGCACTGGGGACAAAGGGGGGTCATGGGATGTCACAATGGGCCCTGGGGACAAGGGAGATCCCCATGGTGTCACAATAAGCCCTGGGGACAAAGTGGGGTCCTGGGATGTCACAATGGGCCCTGGGGACAAAGGGGGGTCCTGGGATGTCACAATGGGGCCCAGTGACAAAGAGGGTCCTCATGGTGCCACAATGGGCCCTGGGGACAAAGGGGGTCCCCTGGATGTCACAATGGGCTCTGGGGACAAGGAGGGTCCCCAGGATGTCACAATGGGCCCTGGGGACAAAGAGCGTCCCCAGCATGTCACAATGGGCCCTGGGGACAAAGAGGGGTCCCCTGAATGTCACAATGGGCCCTGGGGACAATGGGGTGCAGTGGATGTCACAATGGGCCCTGGGGACAATGGGGGGTGTCCAGGATGTGAGAATGAGTCCTGAGGACAAGGGGGGGTCCCCATGGTGTCACAATAGGTCCTGGGGACAAAGTGGGGTCCAAGAATGTCACAATGGGCCCTAGGGACAAAAGGGGTTGCCATGGTGCCACAATGGGCCCTGGGGTCAAAGGGGGGTCCTGGGATGTCACAATGGGCCCTGGGGACAAGCGGGGGTCTCCATGGTGTCACAATGGGCCCCAGTGACAAAGGGGGTCCCCTGAATGTCACAATAGGTCCTGGGGACAATGGGGATCCTGGGACGTCACAATGGGTACTGGGGACAAGGAGGGATCCCCAGGATGTCACAATGGGCCCTAGGGACAAAGAGGGGTCCACTGAATGTCACAATGGGCCCTGGGGACAAGGAGGGATCCCTAGGATGTCACAATGGCCCCTGGGGACAATGGGGGCCCTGGGACGTCACAATGGGCCCTGGGGACAAGGGGGGGTCCCCAGGATGTCACAATGGGCCCGGGGGACAAAGGGGTGCCGAGGATGTCACAATGGGCCCTGGGGACAATGGGGGGTCCTGGGATGTCACAATGGGCCCTGGGGACAATGGGGGGTCCTGGGATGTCACAATGGGCCCTGGGGACAATGTAAGGTCCTGGGCTGTCACAATGGACCCTGAGGACAAGGGGGGTCCCCAGGATGTCACAATGGGGCCTGGGGACCAGGGGGTATCCTGGGATGTCACAATGGGCCCCAGTGACAAAGGGGGTCCCTATGGTGCCACAATGGGCCATGGGGACAAAGGGGGTCCCCTGGATGTCAGAGTGGGCTCTGGGGACAAGGAGGGTCCCCAGGATGTCACAATGGGCCCTGGGGACAATGTGGGGTCCTGGGATGTCACAATGGGCCCCAGTGACAAAGGGGCCCCCTGAATGTCACAATGGGTCCTGGGGACAATGGGGGGCCCTGGGGACTAGGAGGGATCGCCAGGATGTCACAATGGTCCCTGGGGACAATGGGGGGTCCTGGGACGTCACAATGGGCCCCAGTGAGAAGGGGGGTCCCCAGGATGTCACAATGGGCTCTGGGGACAAAGAGGGGTCCCCTGAATGTCACAATGGGCCCTGGGGACAAGGGGGTGCAGTGGATGTCACAATGGGCCCTGGGGACAATGGGGGGTCCTGGAATGTCACAATGGGCCTTGGGGACAATGGGGGTCCCCAGGATGTCACAATGGGCCCTGGGGACAATGGGGTTGCCCAGGATGTCACAATGGGCCCTGGGGACAATGGGAGTCCCCAAGGTGTCAGAACGAGCCCTGGGGACAAAGTGAAATCCTGGAATGTCACAATGGCCCCAGTGACAAAGGGGTTCCCCACGGTGTCACAATGGGCCCTGGGGACAAAAGGGGTCCCCAGGATTTCACAATAGCACTGGGGACAAAGGGGGGTCATGGGATGTCACAATGGGCCCTGGGGACAAGGGAGATTCCCATGGCGTCACAATAAGCCCTGGGGACAAAGTGGGGTCCTGGGATGTCACAATGGGCCCCAGTGACAAAGAGGGTCCTCATGGTGCCACAATGGGCCCTGGGGACAAAGGGGGTCCCCTGGATGTCACAATGGGCTCTGGGGACAAGGAGGGTCCCCAGGATGTCACAATGGGCCCTGGGGACAAAGAGCGTCCCCAGCATGTCACAATGGGCCCTGGGGACAATGGGGGGTCCCCACGGTATCAGAATGGGCCCTGGGGACAAAGGGGGTCCCCTGAATGTCACAATGGGCCCTGGGGACAGTGGGGGGTCCTGGGACGTCTCAATGAGCCCTGGGGACAAGGGGGGGTCCCCAGGATGTCACAATGGGCCCTGGGGACAAAGAGGGGTCCCCTGAATGTCACAATGGGCCCTGGGGACAAGGGGGTGCAGTGGATGTCACAATGGGCCCTGGGGACAATGGGGGGTGTCCAGGATGTGAGAATGAGTCCTGAGGACAAGGGGGGGTCCCCATGGTGTCACAATGGGTCCCCAGTGACAAGGAGGGGTCCCCATGGTGTCACAATAGGCCCTGGGGACAAAGTGGGGTCCAAGAATGTCACAATGGGCCCTGGGGACAAAAGGGGTTGCCATGGTGCCACAATGGGCCCTGGGGTCAAAGGGGGTCCCCATGGTGCTACAATGGCCCTGGGGACAAAGGGGGGTCCTGGGATGTCACAATGGGCCCTGGGGACAAAGGGGGTATCCCCATGGTGCCACAACGGGCCCTGGGAGCAAGGGGGTGGCCAGGATGTCACAATGGGTCCTGGGAAAAATGGGGGGTGCCCAGGATGTCACAATGGACCCTGAGGACAAGCGGGGGTCTCCATGGTGTCACAATGGGCCCCAGTGACAAAGGGGCTCCCCTGAATGTCACAGTAGGTCCTGGGGACAATGGGGGGTGCTGGGACGTCACAATGGGCCCTGGGGACAAGGAGGGATCCCCAGGATGTCACAATGGGTCCTGGGGAAAATGGGGGGTGCCCAGGATGTCACAATGGGCCCTGGAGACAAGGGGGTGTCCCTAGGATGTCACAATGGGCCCTGCGGACAAGGGTGGTACCCACGGTGTCACAATGGTCACTGGGCACAAGGGGGGGTCCCTATAGTGTCACAATGGGTCCTGGGGACAAGTGGGCTCCCCAGGATGTCACAAGGGCCCTGGGGACAATGTGGGGTCCTGGGATGTCACAATGGGCCCCCGTGACAAACGGGGGCCCCTGAATGTCACAATGGGCCCTGGGGACAATGGGGGTCCTGGGACGTCCCAATGGGCCCTGGGGACAAGGAGGGATCCCCAGGATGTCAAAATGGGCCCTGGGGACAATAGCGGGTCCTGGGACGTCCCAATGGGCCCTGGGGACAAGCAGGGATCCCCAGGATGTCACAATGGGCCCTGGGGACAATGGCGGGTTCTGGGACGTCACATTGGGCCCTGGGGACAAGGGGGGTCCCCAGGATGTCACAATGGGCCCTGGGGAAAAAGAGGGGTCCCCTGAATGTCACAATGGGCCCTGGGGACAAGGGGGTGCTGAGGATGTCACAATGGGCCCTGAGGACAATGGTGGGTCCCCTGAATGTCACAATGGGCCCTGGGGACAACGGGGGGTCCGCAGGATGTCACAATGGGCACTGGGGACAAAGGGTGGGTCCCCATGGTGTCACAATGGGCCCAAGTGACAAGGAGGGTCCCCACGGTGCCAGGATGGGTCCTGGGGACAAGGGCGTCCCCCAGATGTCACAATAAGCCCTGGGGACAAAGTGGGGTCCTGGGATGTCACAATGGGCCCTGGGGACAATGGGAGTCCCCAAGGTGTCAGAACGAGCCCTGGGGACAAAGTGGAATCCTGGAATGTCACAATGGTCCCCAGTGACAAAGGGGTTCTCCATGGTGCCACAATGGGCCCTGGGGACAAAAGGGGTCCCCAGGATTTCACAATGGCCCTGGGGACAAAGGGGGGTCCTGGGATGTCACAATGGGCCCTGGGGACAAAGGGGGTGTCCCCATGGTGCCACAACGGGCCCTGGGAGCAAGGGGGTGGCCAGGATGTCACAATGGGTCCTGGGGAAAATGGGGGGTGCCCAGGATGTCACAATGGACCCTGAGGACAAGCGGGGGTCTCCATGGTGTCACAATGGACCCCAGTGACAAAGGGGCTCCCCTGAATGTCACAGTAGGTCCTGGGGACAATGGGGGGTGCTGGGACGTCACAATGGGCCCTGGGGACAACGAGGGATCCCCAGGATGTCACAATGGGCCCTGGGGACAAAGAGGGGTCCCCTGAATGTCACAATGGGCCCTGGGGACAAGGGGGTGCAGAGGATGTCACAATGGGCCCTGGGGACAATGTGGGGTCCTGCGATGTCACAATAGGCCCCAGTGACAAAGGGGGTCCCCTGAATGTCACAATGCGTCCTGGGGACAATGGGGGGTCCTGGGACGTCACAATGGGCCCTGGGGACAAGGAGGGATCCCCAGGATGTCACAATGGGCCCTGGGGACAATGGGCGGTCCTGGGACGTCACAATGGGCCCTGGGGACAAGAGGGGGTCCCCTGGATGTCACAATGGGCTCTGGGGACAAGGGGGGTCCCCAGGACGTCACAATGGGCCCTGGGGACAAAGGGGGGTGTCGACGGTGTCACAATGGGCCCCAGTGTCAAAGGGGGTCCCCATGGTGCCACAATGGGCCCTGGAGACAAAGGGGGTCCCTTGGATGTCACAATGGGCTCTGGGGACAAGGAGGGTCCCCAGGATGTCACAATGGGCCCTGGGGACAATGGGGGGTCCTTAGACTTCACAATGGGCCCTGGGGACAAAGAGGGGTCCCCTGAATGTCACAATCGGCCCTGGGGACAATAGCGGGTCCTGGGACGTCACAATGGGCCCCAGTGACAAGAGGGGGTCCCCAGGATGTCACAATGGGCCCTGGGAACAAACAGGGGTCCCCGGAATGTCACAATGGGCCCTGGGGACAAGGGGGTGCAGAGGATGTCACAATGGGCCCTGGGGACAATGGGGGGTCCTGGGACGTCACAATGGGCCCTGCGGACAAGGAGGGATCCCCAGGATGTCACAATGGGCCCTGGGGACAATGGGGGGTCCTGGGACGTCACAATGAGCCCTGCGGACAAGGGTGGTACCCAGGATGTCACAATGGGCCCTGGGAACAAGGGGGGGTCCCCATAGTGTCACAATGGGCCCTGGGAACAATGGGGGGTCCTGGGACGTCACAATGGGCTGTGGGGACAAGGGGGGGTCCCCAGGATGTCACAATGTGCCCTGGGTTTCAAAGAGGCGTCCCCTGAATGTCACAATGGGCCCTGGGGACAACGGGGGTTCCTAAGACGTCACAATGGGCCCTGAGGACAAGGAGGGATCCCCAGGATGTCACAATGGGCCCTGGGGACAATGGGGGGTCCTGGGACGTCAGAATGGGCCCTGGGGACAAGGGGGTGCAGTGGATGTCACAATGGGCCCTGGGGACAATGGGGGGTCCTGGAATGTCACAATGGGCCCTGGGGACAAAGGGGATGTCCACATGGCGCCACAATGGGCCCTGGGAGCAAGGGGGTCCCCAGGATGTCACAATGGGTCCTGGGGACAATGGGAGGTGCCCAAGATGTCACAATGGACCCTGAGGACAAGCAGGGGTCTCCATGGTGTCACAATGGGTCCCCAGTGACAAGGGGGGGTCCCCATGGTGTCACAATGGGCCCTGGGGACAAACGTGGTTCCCCTCAATATCAAAATGGGTCCTGGGGACAAAGTGGGCTCCTCGGATGTCACAATGGACACTGGGGACAACGGGAGGTCCTGGGACGTCACAATGGGCCCTGGGGACAAAGTTGGTCCCCACGATGTCTCAATGAGCCCCAGTGACAAAGGGGGGTCCCCAGGATGTCACAATGGGCCGTGGGGACAATGAGGGGTCCTGGGACATCACAATGGGTCCTGGGGACAAGGGGGGGACCCCTGAATGTCACAATGGGCCCTGGGGACAATGTGGGGTCCTGGGATGTCACAATGGGCCCCAGTGCCAAAGGGGGTCCCCTGAATGTCACAATGGGCCCTGGGGACAATGGGGGATCCTGGGACGTCACAATGGGCCCTGGGGACAAGGGGGGTGTCCCCTGAATGTCACAATGGGCCCTGGGGACAATGTGGGGTCCTGGGATGTCACAATGGGCCCCAGTGACAAAGGGGGTCCCCTGAATGTCACAATGGGCTCTAGGGACAATGGGGGGTCCTGGGAAGTCACAATGGGCCCTGGGGACAAGGGGGGTGTCCCCTGAATGTCACAATGGGCCCTGGGGAGAAAGGGGGTCCCCAGGATGTCAAAATGGGCCTTGGGGACAAAGTGGGGTTCTTGGATATCACAATGTGACACAGTGCAAAGGGGGTCCCCATGGTGCCACAATGAACCCTGGGGACAAAGGGAGGTCCCTAGGATGTCACAATGGGCCCTTGGGACAATGGGGTTCCTGGGATGTCACAACGGGTCCCCAGTGACAAAGGGGGTCCCCAGGATGTCTCAATGGGCCCTGAGGACAATGGGAGGTCCCCATGGTGTCACAAAGGGTCCCCAGTGACAAGGGAGGTCCCCACGGTGCCAGGATGGGTCCTGCGGACAAGGAGGTCCCCAGGATGTCACCATGGGCCCTGGGGACAAAGGGGGTCCCCAGGATGTCACAATGGGCCCTGGGGACAAAGAGACTCCCCAGGATGTCACAATGGGACCTGGGGACAAGGGGGTCCCCAGGAACTCACAATGGGCTCTGGGGACAATGGAGGTTCCCCAGGATGTTCACAATAGGTCCTGAGGACAAGGGGTGGTCCCCATGGTGTCACAATGGGTCCCCAGTGACAAGGGGGTCCCCAAGGTGTCACAATGGGCCCTGGGAACAACGGGGGGTCCTGGGACGTAACAATAGGCCCTAGGGACAAAGGGGGTCCCCACGGTGTTACAATGGTCCCGGGTGACAAAGGGGGATGCCCAGGATGTCACAATGGGCCCTGAGGCAAGGAGGGGTCTCCATGGTGTCACGATGGGTCCTGGGGACAAGGGGGTCCCCAGGATGTAAGAATGAACCCTGGGGACAATGGGGGGTCCTGGGACGTCACAATGGGTCCTGGGGACAAAGGGTGTCTCCAGGATGTCACAATGGGCTCTGGGGACAATGCAGGGTCCTGGGACGTCACAATGGGTCCTTAGGACAAAGAGGGGTCCCCAGGATGTCACAATGGGCCCTGGGGACAATGTGGGGTCCTGGGATGTCACAATGGGCCCCAGTGACAAAGGGGGTGCCCTGAATGTCACAATGGGCCCTGGGGACAATGGGGGGGTCTTGGGACGTCACAATGGGCCCTGGGGACAAGGAGGGATCGCCAGGATGTCACAATGGGCCCTGGGAACAATGGGGGGTCCTGGGACGTCACAATGGGCCCTGGGGACAAGAGGGGGTCCCCAGGATGTCACAATGGGCCCTGGGGACAAAGAGGTGTCCCCTGAATGTCACAATGGGCCCTGGGGACAAGGGGGTGCAGAGGATGTCACAATAGGCCCTGGGGACAATGGGGGGTCCTGGGACGTCACAATGGGCCCTGGGGACAAGGAGGGATCCCCAGGATGTCACAATGGGCCATGGGGACAATGGGGGGTCCCGGGACATCACAATGGGCCCGGGGAACAAGGGGGTTCCCCAGGATGTCACAATGGGCCCTGGGGACAAAGAGGGGCCCTACAACGTCACAATCAGCCCTGGGTACATGGGGGGATCCCCTGAAAGTCACAATGAGCCTTGGGAGCAGAGGGGGCTCCCCAGGACGTCACAATGGGCCCTGGGAACAATGGGGGTCCCTTGAAGGTCACAATGGGCCCTGGGGACAATGGTGGGTCCCCTGAATGTCAAAATGGGCCCTGGGGACAAAGGGGGGTCCGCAGGATGTCACAATGGGCACTGGGGACAAAGGGGAGGTCCCCATGGTGTCACAATGGGCCCAAGTGACAAGGAGGGTCCCCACGGTGCCACGATGGGTCCTGGGGACAAGGGGGTCCCCCAGATGTCACAATGGGCCCTGGGGACAATGGGGTTGCCCAGGATGTCACAATGGACCCTGGGGACAAAGGGGGATCCCCAGGATGTCACAATGGGCCCTGGGGACCAGGGGGGTCCTGCGATGTCACAATGGGCCCTGGGGAGAAAGTGGGTCCCCTGGATGTCACAATGGGCTCTGGGGACAAGGAGGGTCCCCAGGATGTCACAATGACCCCTGCGGACAAGGGGGGTGTCGATGGTTTCACAATGGGCCCTGGGAACAAGGTGGGGTCCCCATAGTGTCACAATGGGTCCTGGGGACAAGTGGGGTCCCCAGGATGTCACAATGGGTCCTGGGGACAATGTGGGGTCCTGGGATGTCACAATGGGCCCCAGTGACAAAGGGGTTCCCCATGGTGCCACAATGGTCCCTGGGGACAAAGGGGGTCCCCAGGATTTGACAATAGCACTGGGGACAAATGGGGATCATGGGATGTCACAGTGGGCCCTGGGGACAAGGGAGGTCCCCATGGTGTCACAATAAGCCCTGGGGACAAAGTGGGGTGTTGGGATGTCACAATGGGCCCCAGTGACAAAAGGGGGTCCCCATGGTGCCACAATGGGCCGTGGGGACCAGGGAGGGTACTGCAATGTCACAATGGGCCCTGGGGAGAAAGGGGGTCCCCACGGTATCAGAATGGGCCCTGGGGACAAAGGGGGGTCCCCTGAATGTCACAATGGGCCCTGGGGACAATGGGGGTCCTGGGATGTCACAATGAGCCCTGCGGACAAGGGTGGTACCCACAGTGTCACAATGGGCCCTGGGCACAAGGGGTGGTCCCCATAGTGTCACAATGGGTCCTGGGGACAAGTGGGGTCCCCAGGATGTCACAATAGGTCCTGGGGACAATGTGGGGTCCTGGGATGTCACAATGGGCCCCAGTGACAAAGGGGGTCCCCTGAATGTCACAATGGATCCTGGGTACAATGTGGGGTCCTGGGACGTCACAATGGGCCCTGGGGACAAGGAGGGATCCCCAGGATGTCACAATGGGCCCTGGGGACAATGGGGGGTCCTGGGACGTCACAATGGGCCCCAGTGACAAGGGGGGGTCCCCAGGATGTCACAATGGGCCCTGAGGACAAAGAGGGGTCCCCTGAATGTCACAATGGGCCCTGGGGACAAGGGCGTGCCGAGGATGTCACAATGGGCCCTGGGGACAATGGGGGGTCCTGGAATGTCACAATGGGCACTGGGGACTATGGGGGTCCCCAGGATGTCACAATGGGCCTTGGGGACAATAGGAGGTTCTGGGATGTCACAATGGGCCCTGGGGACAAGGGGGGGTGCCCAGGATGTGAAAATGAGTCCTGAGGACATGGGGGGGTCCCCATGGTGTCACAATGGGTCCCCAGTGACAAGGAGGGGTCCCCATGGTGTCACAATAGGCCCTGGGGACAATGGGGTCCCCTGAATGTCACAATGGGCCCTGGGAACAAAAGTGGTTGCCATGGTGCCACAAGGGGCCCTGGGGTCAAAGGCGGTCCCCATGGTGCTAAAATGGGCCCTGGGAGCAAGGTGGTGGCCAGGATGTCACAATGGGTCCTGGGGACAATGGGGGGTGCCCAGGATGTCACAATGGACCCTGAGGACATGGGGGGGTCCCCATGGTGTCACAATGGGTCCCCAGTGACACGGGGGGGTCCCCATGGTGCCACAATGAGCCCTGGGGACAAAGGGAGGTCCCTACAATGTCACAATGGGCCCTGGGGACTAATGAGGTCCCCACGGTGTCACAATGCGTCCTGGAGAAAAAGGGGGGTCCCCAGGATGTTACAATCTGCTCTTGGCACAATGGGGTTCCTGGGATGTCACAATGGGCCCTGGGGACAATGGGGGTCCCCACGGTGCCACGATGGGTCCTGGGGACAAGGGCGTCCCCCTAGATGTCACAATGGGCCCTGGGGACAATGGGGTTGCCCAGGATGTCACAATGGACCCTGGGGACAAAGGGGGGTGGGCAGGATGTCACAATGGGCACTGGGGACAAAGGGGGGGTCCCCATGGTGTCACAATGGGTCCCCAGTGACAAGGAGGGTTCCCCATGGTGTCACAATAGGCCCTGGGGACAAAGTGGGGTCCTAGAATGTCACAATGAGCCCTGGGGACAAAGGGGGGTCCTGGGATGTCACAATGGGCCCTGGGGACAAGAGGGGATTCCTAGGATGTCACAATGGGCCCTGGGGACTAATGTGGTCCCCACGGTGTCACAATATGTCCTGGAGACAAAGAGGGGTCCCCAGGATGTCACAATGGGCCATGGGGACAATGGGGTTCCTGGGATGTCACAATGGGTCCCCAGTGACAAAGGGGGTCCCCAGGATGTCTCAATGGGCCCTGAGGACAATGGGAGGTCCCCATGGTGTCACAATGGGTCCCCAGTGACAAGGGAGGTCTCCACGGTGCCAGGATGGGTCCTGGGGACAAGGAGGTCCCCAGGATGTCACAATGGGCCGTGGGGACAAAGAGGCTCCCCAGGATGTCACAATGGGACCTGGGGACAAGGGGGTCTCCAGGAACTCACAATGGGCTCTGGGGACAATGGAGGTTCCCCAGGATGTTCACAATAGGCCCTGAGGACAAGAGGTGGTCCCCATGGTGTCACAATGGGTCCCCAGGGACAAGGGGGGTCCCCAAGTGTCACAATGGGCCCTGGGGACAATGGGGGTCCCGGGACGGAATAATAGGCCCTGGGGACAAAGGGGGGGTCCCACAGTGTCACAATGGGCCCTGGGGACAAAGGGGGTCCCCACGGTGTTACAATGGTCCAGGGAGAAAAAGGGGGATGCCCAGGATATCACAATGGGCCCTGAGGACAAGGGGGTTCCCCAGAGTGTCGGAATGGGTCCCCAGTGACAAGGAGGGTCCCCATGGTGTCACGATGGGTCCTGGGGACAAGGGGGTCCCCAGGATGTAACAATGGACCCTGGGGACAATGGGGGGTCCTGGGACGTCACAATGGGCCCTGGAGACAAAGGGGGTCCCCAGGATGTCACAATGGGCCCTGGGGACAATGTGGGGTCCTGGGACGTCACAATGGGCCCCAGTGACAAAGGGGGTCCCCAGGATGTCACAATGGGCCCTGGGGACAATCTGGGGTCCTGGGACGTCACAATGGGCCCTGGGGACAAGGAGGGATCCCCAGGATGTCACAATGGGCCCTGGGGACAATGGGGGGTCCTGGGACGTCACAATGGGCCCTGGGGACAAGAGGGGGTCCCCAGGATGTCACAATGGGCCCTGGGGACAAAGAGGGGTCCCCTGAATGTCACAATGGGCCCTGGGGACAAGGGGGTGCCGAGGATGTCACAATGGGCCCTGGGGACAAGGGGGGGTCCCCAGGATGTCACAATGGGCCCTGGGTACAAAGAGGGGTCTCTAAAGTGTCACAATGGGCCCTGGGGACACAGAGGGGCCCTAGGACGTCACAATCAGCCCTGGGGACAAGGGGGGGGTCCCCTGAAAGTCACAATGAGCCCTGGGAACAGAGGGGGTCCCCAGGACGTCACAATGGGCCCTAGGAACAATGGGGGTCCCTTGAAGGTCACAATGGGCCCTGGGGACAATGGTGGGTCCCCTGAATGTCAAAATGGGCCCTGGGGACAAAGGTGGGGTCCGCAGGATGTCACAATGGGCACTGGGGACAAAGAGGGAGTCCCCATGGTGTCACAATGGGCCCAAGTGACAAGGAGGGCACCCACGGTGCCACGATGGGTCCTGGGGACAAGGGGGTCCCCCAGATATCACAATGGGCCCTGGGGACATTGGGGTTGCCCAGGATGTCACAATGGGCCCTGGGGACAATGGTGGGTCCCCTGAATGTCAAAATGGGCCCTGGGGATAAAGGGGGGTAGCAGGATGTCACAATGGGCCCTGGGGACAATGGTGGGTCCCCTGAATGTCAAAATGGGCCCTGGGGACAAAGGGGGGTAGCAGGATGTCACAATGGGTACTGGGGACAAAGGGGGCGTCCCCATGGTGTCACAATGGGCCCTGGGGACAATGGGAGTCCCCAAGGTGTCAGAACGAGCCCTGGGGACAAAGTGGAATCCTGGGATGTCACAATGGCCCCCAGTGACAAAGGGGTTCCCCATGGTGCCACAATGGGCCCTGGGCACAAAGGGGGTCCCCAGGATTTCACAATAGCACTGGGGACAAAGGGGGGTCACGGGATGTCACAATGGGCCCTGGGGACAAGGGAGGTCCCCATGGTGTCACAATAAGCCCTGGGGACAAAGTGGGGTCCTGGGATGTCACAATGGGCCCCAGTGACAAAGGGGGTCCCCATGGTGCCACAATGGGCCGTGGGGACAAAAGGGGTCCGCAGGATGTCACAATGGGCCCTAGTGACCAGGGGGGGTCCTGCGATGTCACAATGGGCCCTGGGGACAAAGGGGGTCCCCTGGATGTCACAATGGGCTCTGGGGACAAGGGTGGTACCCACGGTGTCACAATGGGCCCTGGGAACAAGGCGGGGTGCCCATAGTGTCACAATGGGTCCTGGGGACAAGTGGGGTCCCCAGGATGTCACAATGGGCCCTGAGGACAATGTGGGGTCCTGGGACGTCACAATGGGCCCCAGTGACAAGGGGGGGTCCCCAGGATGTCACAATGGGCCCTGGGGACAAGGGGGTGCCCTGAATGTCGCAATGGGCCCTGGGGACAATGGGGGGTCCTAAGACGTCACAATGGGCCCTGGGGACAAGGAGGGATCCTGGGACGTCACAATGGGCCCCAGTGACAAGGGGGGGTCCCCAGGATGTCACAATGGGCCCTGGGGACAAAGAGGGGTCCCCTGAATGTCACAATGGGCCCTGGGGACAAGGGGGTGCAGTGGATGTTACAATGGGCCCTGGGGACAATGGGGGGTGTCCAGGATGTGAGAATGAGTCCTGAGGACAAGGGGGGGTCCCCATGGTGTCACAATGGGTCCCCAGTGACAAGGAGGGGTCCCCATGGTGTCACAATAGGCCCTGGGGACAAAGTGGGGTCCAAGAATGTCACAATGGGCCCTGGGGACAAAAGGGGTTGCCATGGTGCCACAATGGGCCCTGGGGTCAAAGGGGGGTCCTGGGATGTCACAATGGGCCCTGGGGACAAAGGGGGTGTCCCCATGGTGCCACAACGGGCCCTGGGAGCAAGGGGGTGGCCAGGATGTCACAATGGGTCCTGGGGAAAATGGGGGGTGCCCAGGATGTCACAATGGACCCTGAGGACAAGCGGGGGTCTCCATGGTGTCACAATGGGCCCCAGTGACAAAGGGGGTCCCCTGAATGTCACAATAGGTCCTGGGGACAATGGGGGGTCCTGGGACGTCACAATGGGCCCTGGGGACAAGGAGGGATCCCCAGGATGTCAGAATGGGCCCTGGGGACAATGGGGGGTCCTGGGACGTCACAATGGGCCCTGGGAAGAAGCGGGGGTCCCCAGGATGTCACAATGGGCCCTGGGGACAAGGGCGTGCCGAGGATGTCACAATGGGCTCTGGGGACAATGGGGGGTCCTGGGCTGTCACAATGGACCCTGAGGACAAGGGGGGTCCCCAGGATGTCACAATGGGCCCTGGGGACAAAGGGGGTCCCCACGGTATCAGAATGGGCCCTGGGGACAAGGGGGGTCCCCTGAATGTCACAATGGGCCCTGGGGACAATGGGGGGTCCTGGGATGTCACAATGAGCCCTGCAGACAAGGGTGGTACCCACAGTGTCACAATGGGCCCTGGGCACAAGGGGGGGTCCCCATAGTGTCACAATGGACCCTGGGGACAAGGGGGTGCCGAGTATGTCACAATGGGCCCTGGGGACAATGGGGGGTCCTGGGACCTCACAATGGGCCCTGAGGACAATGGTGGGTCCCCTGAATGTCAAAATGGGCCCTGGGGACAAAGGGGGGTCCGCAGGATGTCACAATGGGCACTGGGGACAAAGGGGGGGTCCCCAGGATGTCACAATGGGCCCTGGGGACAATGTGGGGTCCTGGGATTTCACAACGGGACCCAGTGACAAAGGGGGTCCCCTGAATGTCACAATGGGCCCTGGGGACAATGGGGGGTCCTGGGACGTCACAATGGGCCCTGGGGACAAGGGGGGGTCCCCAGGATGTCACAATGGGCCCTGGGGACAAAGAGGGGTCCCCTGAATGTCACAATGGGCCCTGGGGACAGGGGGGTGCAGTGGATGTCACAATGGGCCCTGGGGACAATGGGGGGTCCTAAGACGTCACAATGAACCCTGGGGACAACGGGGGGTCCTGGGACGTCACAATGGGCCCCAGTGACAAGGGGCGGTCCCCAGGATGTCACAATGGGCCCTGGGGACAAAGAGGAGTCCCCTGAATGTCACAATGGGCCCTGGGGACAATGGGGGTCCCCAGGATGTCACAATGGGCCCTGGGGACAATAGGAGGTTCTGGGATGTCACAATGGGCCCTTGGGGTTTAGAAGTCAGGTCTAAGAGTGCAGCGTTTGGGGTGCAGGGGCTTGGGGGGAAATTTAAGGTTGCAGAGTGTGGGGTGCACAGGACTGGGGCACAGGATTTGGGGGTGCGGGGTTTCAGGGTTCAGGATTTGGAGGTGTGGAGTTTTGGGTTGCAGGGGTTGGGAGTGCAGGGTGGTGGGGGTGAGAGATTTGGGTGCAGGATTTGGGGGTGCAGAGTCTTGGGAGGCAAGGATCCGGGTCTTCAGGATTTGGGGGTTCAGTGTTTAGGGCAGCACAATCTTGGGGTGCAGGGGTTTGCAGTGAAAGGTTTGGTAGGCAGGATTTGGGGTGCAGGATTCTGGGGTGCTGGGTTTGGGGTACAGGATTTGGTGTTGCAGGTATGGGGTTGAAGGGCTTGGGTTGCCAGGCCTTTGAGGTGCAGGATTTGGAGGTGCAGGGTTTGGGAGGGAATTCTTTGGGGTGCAGGGTTTGGGGGCAGGTTTAGGGGTGTAGGGTATAGGACGGAAAGATTTGGGAATGCAGGGTTTGGGGTGCAGGTTTCGGGGTTCAGGAAGGTAGGGAGGGCAGGATTAGGGGGTGCAAGGTTTCAGTTGTAGGGTTTAGGGGTGCAGAGTTTGGTAGGGCCGAATTTGGGGGTGCAGGATCTGGCTTGCAGGGTTTGGGAAGACAGGATCGGGGGTGGAGGATTTGGGGGTGCAGGATTGAGGGGCAGGGTTTTGGTGCAGGGCTTGGGGTCAGGATCTGGGGTGCAGGTTTGGGAAGAGTATTTTGGGGTGCAGGATTTTGGGTGCCGTGTCTGCGGGGCAGGTTTGGGGTGATCACTGCTGATCCGCACACACTCTCTCTCTCTGTCCCCATTGTCCCCAATGCCCCCTTACCTGTCTCACCTCCCTCTCCAGCTCCGCTCCCACCCCCCCAATCCCCCTCAGCGGGGCCAGCCCGGGGTGCAGCTCCTGCAACGGCTCCTCCTCTGCATTCATTAACAATTAACACCCTCAGCAGCTCTAATTAACACCCCCCCCACCCCCCCGTATCCCCGCTGCCCCCTAATTACCCCCTAATTCGCGCTAATCACCCCTAATTCCCCCTCATTACTCACCCAGCAGCCCCTCGATGTCCGGAGCCGCCATCTTGCCCCGCCGGGAGGGCCACAAACCACCTCAAAATTGACCCAAAATAGCGCTTTTTCAACCCAAAACCCTCCCGCTGAGGCTCCCCGAGCTGTGTCCCCAAAGCCCCCGCTGTTGTCACCTCGGGAAAAGCGCGAAAAAAGCGGCCCCGGGGGTCCCCGCGCTTCGCTTCGCGCTCTGAGGGAAAGCGCGGGAAAACGAGCGGAGACGGAAAGAACCGAGCTGAGCCGAATGGGCCCGAGCGGAGCCGAACGGCGCCCGAGCGGAGCCGAACGGCGCCCGAGCGGAGCCGAGCGGCGCCCGAGCGGAGCCGAGCGGCGCCCGAGCGGCGCCCGAGTCCCGGCCGGGGCCGAACGCACCCGAAGGGACCCGAAGTCTTCCCGAAGGGGTCCGAGTGGAGCTGAACGCACCCGAACGCACCCGAAGGGGCCGAACGCACCCGAAGGGACCCGAAGTCTTCCCGAAGGGGTCCGAGTGGAGCCGAACGCACCCGAAGGGACCCGAACCCACCCGAAGGGGCCCGAGTGGAGCCGAACAAACCCGAAGGGACCCGAACCCACCCGAAGGGACCCGAACCCACCCGAAGGGACCCGAACGCACCCGAAGGGGTCCGAGTGGAGCCGAACGCACCCGAAGGGACCCGAACGCACCCGAAGGGACCCGAAGTCTCCCCGAAGGGGCCCGAACCCACCCGAAGGGGCCCGAAGTCTCCCCGAAGGGACCCGAAGTCTCCCCGAAGGGACCCGAACCCACCCGAAAGTGCCCCAAAAGGCGCCAAACTCCCAAATCCCCCCCTTTTTACCCCAAAACCCGTGTTCCGCTCCCCCCCCGGCCCCTCCTCTTCCTCCCCCCGCCCCCTTTCTTCCCCTTTTCCCGCCTCACGATCGTTTCCCGCCGCGGCGGTGGCTGCGAGCGAGGCCACGCCCCCTTCCTCAGGCGGCGGCCAATGGGAAGCGGGGGGGGTGCGTGGCCACGCCCACTGTGCGTGGCGTGCGCGGAGGCGGCTCCGAGAGGAGCCGAAGATACACGAAGGGAGCCGAAGGGACCCGAGGGGACCCGAAGGGACCCGAACGCACCCGAAGGGACCCGAACGCACCCGAAGGGACCCGAGTGGGGCCCGAACGCACCCGAGGGGACCCGAAGGCACCCGAAGGCACCCGAAGGGACCCGAACGCACCCGAAGGGACCCGAACGCACCCGAAGGGACCCGAGTGGGACCCGAACACACCCGAAGGGACCCGAAGGGACCCGAGTGGGGCCCGCACTCACCCGAAGGGACCCGAAGGGACCCGAACACACTTAGGGGGCTCCATGAGTCACTTATGGGTCACTATGGGGCACTCCTGGGTCCCTAAGGGGGAAATTATGGGGGTCTATGGGGAGTTCAGGAGGGACCCAGGAGTACCCCAAGGGACCCAGGAGTGCCCCAAGGGACCCAGGAGTTCAGGAGGGACCCAGGAGTGCCCCAAAGGACCCAGGAGTTCAGGAGGGACCCAGGAGTGCCCCAAAGGACCCAGGAGTGCCCCAAAGGACCCAGGAGTTCAGGAGGGACCCAGGAGTACCCCAAAGGACCCAGGAGTTCAGGAGGGACCCAGGAGTGCCCCAAAGGACCCAGGAGTTCAGGAGGGACCCAGGAGTGCCCCAAAGGACCCAGGAGTACCCAAATGTGTTGTGTTTTGTTTTTTCTCTCTTGTTTATGTCCTCTTTTACCTGAAATGGGACAATGGGGGCAATGGGGGGCAATGGGGTCAATGGGGGGCAATGGGGTCAGTGGGGGGCAATGGGGTCAGTGGGGGGCAATGGGGGACAATGGGGGACAATGGGGGCAGTGGGTACAATGGGGGCAATGGGGGGCAATGGGGGCAGTGGGGGGCAATGGGGGGCAATGGGACAATGGGGGGCAATGGGGTCAATGGGGGCAATGGGAGTCAATGCGGTCAATGGGTCAATGGGTCAATGGGGTCAATGGGGGCAATGGGAGTCAATGGGGGGCAATGGGGATCAATGGGTCAACGGGGTCAATGGGGGTCAATGGGGGTCAATGGGTCAATGGGGGCAATGGGGGCAATGGGGATCAATGGGGGGCAATGGGGGGCAATGGGGGGCAATGGGGATCAATGGTGATCAATGGGGGGCAATGGGGGGCAATGGGGGGTCAATGAAGTCAATGACTCAATGACTCAATGGGGGTCAATGGGGATCAATGGGTCAATGGGGTCAGTGGGGTCAATGGGTGTCAATGGGGTCAATGGGGGTCAATGGGGTCAATGGGGTCAATGGGGGTCAATGGGTCAATGGGGATCAATGGGGTCAATGGGTCAATGGGGTCAATGGGGATCAATGGGTCAATGGGTCAATGGGGATCAATGGGGGGCAATGGGGATCAATGGGTCAATGGGGTCAATGGGGTCAATGGGTCAATGGGGGTCAATCGGTCAATGGGGATCAATGGGGGTCAATGGAGTCAGTCAATGGGGTCAATGGGAGTCAATGGGGTCAATGGGTCCCAGGGTCGCATTCCCGCTGTCCCTGTCCCCGCTGTCCCAGGGCTCAGTGCTCACTCCTCATTGGTTCCTGGCCTTTTGCATTCATTAATATTCGGTTAATTATTCGTTAAGGTTTTCTTGCCATAGTTGAGCCCAGCAGGAACCCCCGGGGTCCTAAAACCCTCCCTCTCTATGGGTCCCTATGGGGCTCTATGGGTCCCTATGGAGCTCTATGGGTCCCTATGGAGCTCTCTAGGTCCCTATGGGGTTCCATGGGGCTCTGTGGTTTCCTATGGGCCTCCATGGGGCTCTATGGGTCCCTATGGGTCCCTATGGGTCCTTATGGGTCTTAATGGGTCTCTATGGGGCTCCTTGGCTCTCTATGGGTCCCTATGGGTCTCTATGGGTCTCTACGGGTCCCTATGGGTCTCTATGGGTCTCTACAGGCTCTATGGGTCCCTATGGGGCTCCTTGATGCTCTATGGGTCTCTATGGAACCCCCAGGGTCCTAAAACCCTCCCTCTCTATGGGTCCCTTTGGGTCTCTATGGGTCCCTATGGGTCTCTATGGGGTTCCATGGGGCTCTGTGGCTCCCTATGGGCCTCTATGGTCTCTATGGGTCCCTATGGGGTCCTACGGAGCTCTATGGGTCCCTATGGGTCTCTACAGGCTCTACGGTCCCTATGGGTCTCTATGGGGTTCCATGGGGCTCTGTGGCTCCCTATGGGCCTCTATGGTCTCTATGGGTCCCTATGGGGTCCTACGGAGCTCTATGGGTCCCTATGGGTCTCTACAGGCTCTACGGTCCCTATGGGTCTCTATGGGGTTCCATGGGGCTCTGTGGCTCCCTATGGGCCTCTATGGTCTCTATGTGTCCCTCTGGGGTCCTATGGAGCTCTATGGGTCCCTATGGGTCTCTACAGGCTCTACGGTCCCTATGGGTCCCTATGGGTCTCTATGGTCTCTATGGGTCCCTATGGGTCCCTTTGGGTCTCTATGGGTCCCTATGGGGTTCCATGGGGCTCTGTGGCTCCCTATGGGCCTCTATGGTCTCTATGGGTCCCTATGGGGTCCTATGGAGCTCTATGGGTCCCTATGGGTCTCTACAGGCTCTACGGTCCCTATGGGTCCCTATGGGTCTCTATGGTCTCTATGGGTCCCTATGGGTCCCTTTGGGTCTCTATGGGTCCCTATGGGGTTCCATGGGGCTCTGCGGCTCCCTATGGGCCTCTATGGTCTCTATGGGTCCCTATGGGGTCCTATGGAGCTCTATGGGTCTCTATGGGTCCCTATGGGTCTCTACAGGCTTTACGGTCCCTATGGGTCTCTATGGGGTTCCATGGGGCTCTGTGGCTCCCTATGGGCCTCTATGGTCTCTATGGGTCCCTATGGGGTCCTATGGAGGTGGGTGCTTTTTTCCAACCAAAGTGATTAATGAGTTTTTAGGGTTTATCCCAAATGATGGGAACCCCCGGTTCCTTCCTTCCTTCCTTCCTTCCTTCCTTCCTTCCTTCCTTCCTTCCTTCCTTCCTTCCTTCCTTCCTTCCTTCCTTCCTTCCTTCCTTCCTTCCTTCCTTCCTTCCTTCCTTCCTTCCCTCCTTCCTTCCCTCCTTCCTTCCCTCCTTCCTTCCCTCCTTCCTTCCCTCCTTCCTTCCCTCCTTGCCCTCTCATAACCGCACGCGAGCCCCGATGCTGAGGGCCCTTGAGCTCCTCCTCGCCTTTGAAAACAACATGGACGACCTCACCTTGTTGATGATGGGGATCTTCTGGAGCAGGCCAGGGATCCTCTGGAGATCCTCGCAACGTGGTGCTTTCCTTTGAGCCCACGACTTCTCTGCCTGGGGCCTCTTCCCATTGGACGCTCTTGGAGGAGCCACTGAGTTTTTGGAGCTCGCCACCTCTTTTGGATGAAGCTGGAGCAGCTGGGGATGGGCCTGGGATGCTGGGCAGGAAGAGCCAGGGCCGGTGCTGGACCCTCCCCAGCCCATTTCTCTCTGTTCGCTCCTCCAGAATCCTCGGAATCTGATGGCGAAGATGACGAAGATGACGAAGATGACGAAGATGACGAAGATGACGAAGATGACGAGCGTGTCCCCACGCAGGAAGACATCAAGAAGCTGATGGAAAGCAAGAAGAAGCAGCAGTCGCTCCAGGAGAGCTTTGGATACCCCAGACCACCCCTTGTGCTTCGGATGCCCACACCACCCCTTGTGTTTTGGATACCCCAGACCACCCCTTGTGCTTCGGATGCCCACACCACCCCTTGTGTTTTGGATACCCCAGACCACCCCTTTGGGGAAGACCCTCCGTATGCTGAGGTGTTGCGTCTCCTTCCTCTTCATCCTCTAAAAGGTGTTTGGTGAAGAGCAGAGCTGGAAGCGGGGGTTCCCATCATTTGGGATAAACCCTAAAAACTCATTTTGGTTGGAAAAGACCCTCGAGGTCATGGAGGCCAAGCATAACCCACCCCTGGCACTGACCCGTATCCCTGAGGACGTTGTTTTGTGACACCATGGGGACCCCGCCTTGTCCCCAGAGCCCATTGTGACATCCTGGGGACCCCCTTTGTCCCCAGGGCCCATTGGACGTCCCATGACTCCCCCTTGTCCCCAGGGCCCATTGTGACATCCCAGGACCCCGCTTTCTCCCCTGGGCGCATTGTGACTTCCTAGGACCCCCCATTGTCCCCAGGGATCATTGGGACACCGTGGGGACCCCCTTTGTCCCCAGGGCCCATTGTGATATTCGGGGGACCCCCTTGTCCCCAGGGCCCATTGTGACATCCCAGGACCCCCCATTGTCCCCAGAGCCCATTGTGACATCCTAGGGACCCCCTTTGTCCCCAGGGCCCATTTTCGCACCATGGGGACCCCCTTTGTTACTGGGTCCCATTGTGACATTCCAGGACCTTACTTTGTCCCCAGGGCCCATTGTGACACCATCGGGACCCCCATTTGTCCCCAGGGCCCATTGTGACATTCAGAGGACCCCTCTTTGTCCCCAGGGCCCATTGTGAATTCCCAGGGCCCCATGTTGTCCCCAGGGCCCATTGTGACATCCTGGGGACCCCCTTTGTCCCTGTCGAGGGTTAAGATTCCTAACCCCAACTCCTAACCCCAACTCCTAAACCAGACCATAACGCTAATCCTAATCCTAAACCTAAGCCTAATTCCTAACCCTAAACCCAATCCTAACCCAATCCCTTAACCCTAACCCAATCTCTTAACCCTTATCCCAATCCCTTAACCCTAACCCAAACTCCTAACTCTAAGCCTAAGCCCAACCCAGACGCCTAAGCCCAACCCAGACGCCTAAGCCAAACTCCTAACACTAAGCCTAACCCTAACGGAAACTCCTAACCCTAACCCAAACTCCTAGCCTTAAGACTAACCCTAAATCCTAACTCAAACTCCTAACCCTAAGTCTAAGCCTAAACCAAACTCCTAAGCTTAAGACTAAGCCTAACCCAAACTCCTAAGCCTAACCCTAACCCAAACTCCAAAACCTAAGCCTAACCCTAACCCAAACCCAAACTCAGTGGCCACTAAGCAGGCCTGGAGCTGTCAGGAGAAAGGACTCCCTGGAGCTCACCCAGCTCTAAACTCAGCCCCAACCTGCTGCTGCCTCGGCAGCCGGCACTGCGAGCGGCGCAGAGACGGAGCAGTTGGCAAAGAGCTTTGCAAGGCAGAGCCCTCTGGGGCACAGCACTGAGCTGGACCCACTTCCCCTCTGCGTGACCGAGCGTCAGCCAAGAAAGCAGCAAGCTAAATTTCACAGGAACGGAAAATTAACATGGAAACGCTCATTTGTTCCCAGGTCGTACCTGTGGGATCGCCCCGAGGCTCACGGACACACTCAGGTGAAGCAGTCAAGGAGCCGCTGCCTACAGGGACGGCTGGAATCGAGCAGAAAGGAAAAGCGTTTCCATTTCACGTTGTGAAATGACCTGCAGCGCCTGGACGGGGGTCAGGCAACAACACGGGACCCAGACGCATGCTGAAATTGCCAAAGCTGCAGAGGGGCTGCAGACCCCTTGTCTGGGACCTGGCAGCTTCCAAACTACTGTGTCCAGGCCACATGCAACACCCCTCAAGGACCAGATGGACCAACACGGGGCCTCTCAGGGCCTTCTGACCAGGAGACCTCTCACACACACAAAAGGAAACCCACACTAACGTGGGAGCATGGAGCACCAGGGCAAAAAATGATCATCCATGTTTCTCCTAAATCAGAGCCTGCTGGCTACTGCAAGGCTCAACTATTGCAAGAAAACGTTCACAAATAATAAACCAAATACTAACAAATGCAAAAGGCCAGTAACCAATGAACACTGAACACTGGGCACTGGAGACAGTGGGGGGTCCTGGGATGTCACAATGGGCCCTGGGGACAAAGTAAGGTCCTCGGCTGTCACAATGAGCCCTGAGGACAAGGGGGGTCCCCAGAATTTCACAATGAGCACTGGGGACAAAGTGGGGTCCTGGGATGTCAAAATGGGCCCTGGGGACAAAGGGGGTCCCTTAATTGTCACAATGGGCCCTGGGGACAAAGTGGGGTCCTGGAATGTCACAATGGGCCCAGAGGACAAAGGGGGTCCCCATGGTGCCACAGTGGGCCCTGGGGATAAAGGGGGTCCTGAGACGTCACAATGGGCCCTGGGGAAAAGGCGGGGTCCCCACGGTGTCACAATGGGCCCTGGGGACAATGGGGGGTCCTGGGATGTCACAATGGGCCCCAGTGACAAAGGGGGTCCCCATGGTGCAACAACGAGCTCTGGGGATAAAGGGGGTCTCCAGGATGTCACAATGGGCCCTGGGGACAAAGGAAGTCCCCAGAATGCCACAATGGGGCCTGGAAAGAAGTGGGGTCCCCACGGTGTCACAATGGGCCTTGGGGACAAAGGGGGGTCCCCAGGATGTCACAATGGGCCCCGGGGACAAAGGGGTCCCCAGGATGTCACAATGGGTACTGGGGACAAAGGCGGGGTCCCCATGGTGTCACAATGGACCCAAGTGACAGGACGAGTCCCCACGGTACCACTATGGGCCCTGGAGACCAGGGGGTTCCCCGGATTTCACAATCGGCCCTGGGGACAAGGGGGGTCCCCCGGATGTCACAAGTGGCCCTGGGGATAAAGGGGGTCCCCATGGTGCCACAATGTGCCCCTGGGACAAAGGGGTCCCCAGGATGTCACAATAAGCCCTGGGGACAAGGGGGGTCCCCAGGATGTCAGAATGGGCACTGGGGACAACGCGGGGTCCTGGGATGTCACAATGGGCCACGGGGACAAAGGCGATCCCCATGGTGTCACAATGGGCCCTGGGGACAAGGGGGTCCCCAGGATGTCACAATGGGCTCATGGGATAAAGGGGGGACCCACGGTGTCACTATAGGCCCTGGGGACAACGGGGGGTCCCCACAGTGCCACGATGGGTCGTGTGGACAAGGGGGTCCCCAGGATGTTCACAACGGGCCCTGAGGACAAAGGGGGTCCCCACGGTGTCACAATGGTTCCTGGGGACAACTTGGGGTCCTGGGATGTCACAATGGGCCCTGGGGACAAAGGCGGTCCCCAGGATGTCACAATAAGCCCTGGGGACAAGGGGGGTCCCCAGGATGTCACAATGGGCACTGGGGACAAAGGGGGTACCCACGGTGTCACTATAGGCCCTGGGGACAACGGGGGGTCCCCACGGTGCCACGATGGGCCCTGGGGACAAGGGGGTCCCCAGGATGTTCACAATGGGCCCTGGAGACAATGGGGTGTCCCCAGGATGTCACAATGGGCCCTGGGGACAAAGAGGGTCCCCAGGATGTCACAATCGGCCCTGTGCACAAAGGGGGGTGCACATGGTGTCAAAATGGGCCCTGGGGACAAAGGGCGTCCCCAGGATGTCACAGTGGGCCCTGGGGACAAAGTGGTCCCCACGGTATCAGAATGGGCCCTGGGGACAAAGAGGGGTGCCCTGAATGTCACAATGGGCCCTGAGGACAAAGGGGGGTCCCCAGGATGTCGCAATGGGCCTTGGGGACAATGGGGGGTCCTAGGATGTCACAATGGGCCCGAGTGACAAATGGGGTCTCTATGGTGTCACAATGGGCCCTGAAGACAAAGGGGGTCCCCTGAATGTCACAATGGGCCCTGAGGACAATGGGGGTTCCTGGAACGTCACAATGGGCCCTGGGGAGAAAGGGAGGTCCCCAGGATGTCACAATGGGCCCTGGAGACAATTGGGGGTTTTGGGATGTCACGATGGGCTCTGACGACAAGGGGAGGTGCCCATGGTGTCACAATGGCTCCTCAGTGACAAGGGGGGTCCCTATAGTGTCACAATGGGCTCTGCAGACAATGGGGGGTCCTGGGATGTCACAATGGGCACCAGTGACAAAGGGGGTCCTCATGGTGCCACAATGGGCCCTGGGGAGTAAGTGGGGTCCTGGGATGTCACAATGGGTCCTGGGGACAAAGGGTGATCCTTTGATGTCACAAGGGGCCCTGGAGGCAAGGGGGTCCCCAGGATGTTACAATGGGCCCTGGGCACAAAGGGGGGTCCCCATAGTGTCACAATGGGTCCCCAGTGACAAGGGGGTCCCCACGGTGCCACGATGGGCCCTGGGGACAAGAGGGGGTCCCCATGGTGTCACAATGGACCCTGGGGACAAAGCGGTTCCCCAGGATGTCACAATGGGCCCCGGGGACAAAGCAGGGTCCTGGGACGTCACAATGGGCCCTGGAGACAAAGGGATTCCCCAGGATGTCACAATGGGCCCTGGGGACAAAGGGGGTCCCCACAGTGTCACAATGGTCCCTGGGGACAAAGGAGATCCCCACAGTGTCACAATGGGCCCAGGGGACAAAAGGGGGACCCCAGGATGTCACTATGGGCCCAGGGGACAATGGGGGGTCCTGGGACGTTATAATGGGCCCTCGGGAAAAAGGGGGTCCACATGGTGCCACAATGGGCCCTGGGGACAACGGGGGTCCCAGGATGCCACAATGGACACTGGGGACAAGGGGGTCCCCAGGATGTCACAATGGGCCCTGGGGACACAGGTGGTCCCCAGGATGTCACAATGGGCACTGGGGACAAAGGGGGTCCCCATGGTGCCACAATGGGCCTTGGGGACAATGGGGTCTCCCCAGGATGTCACAATGGGCCTTGGGGACAAAGGGGTGTCCCCTGAATGTGCATAATGGGCCCTGGGGACAAAGGGTGGTCGCCGGGATGTCTCAGTGGGCCCTGGGGACAATGGGGGGTCCTGGGATGTCACAATGGGCCCCAGTGACAAAGGGGGTCCCCATGGTGCGACAACGAGCTCTGGGGATAAAGGGGGTCTCCAGGATGTCACAATGGGCCCTGGGGACAAAGGAAGTCCCCAGAATGCCACAATGGGTCCTGGAAAGAAGTGGGGTCCCCAGGATGTCACAATGGGCACTGGGGACAACGAGGGGTCCTGGGACGTCACAATGAGCCCTGGGGAGAAAGGGGGGTCCCCACCCTGTCAGAAGGGACCCTGGCGAGAAGGTGGGGTCCTGGGATGTCACAATGGGCCCTGGGGACAAAGGCGGTGTCCATGGTGCCACAATGGGCCCTGGGGACTAGGTGGGGGGGGTCCCCTCGGTGCCACGATGGGCCCTGGGGACAAGGGGGTCCCCAGGATGTCACAATGGGCCCTGAGGACAAATTGGGGTTCTGGGATGTCACAATGGGCCCTGGGGACAAAGGGGGTCCCCATGGTGCCACAATGGGCCCTGGGGACAAAGAGGGGTCCCCAGAATGTCACAATGGGCCCTGGGGACATTTGGGGTCCCCAGAATGTCACAATGGGCCCTGGGAACAATAGGGGGTCCTGGGACGTCACAATGGGCCCTGGAGTAAAGGGGGGTCCCCAGGATGTCACAATAGGCCCTGGGGACAAAGAGGAGTCCCCTGAATGTCATAATGGGCCCTGAGGACAAGGAGGGTCTCCACGGTGTCACAATGGGCCCTGGGGACAATGGGGGGTCCTGGGATGTCACAATAGGCCCTGGGGACAAAGGGGGTCCCCATGATTTCACAATGGGCCCAGGGGACAATGGGGCATCCTGGGACGTCACAATGGGCCCTGGGGACAAAGGGGGTCCCCATGGTGTCACAATGGCCCTGGGGATAAAGGGGGACCCCAGGATGTGTATAATGGGGCCTGGGGACAATGGGGGGTCCTGGGATGTCACAATGGGCTCTGGGGACAATAGGGGGTCCTGGGACGTCACAATGGGCCCTGGAGAAAAGGGGGGGTCCTGGCATGTCACAATAGGCCCTGGGGACAAAGGGGGTCTTCAGGATGTCACAATGGGCCCGGGGGACAAAGGGGGTCCCCAGGATGTCACAATAGGCCCTGGGGAAAAAGAGGGCTCCCCAGGATATCACAATGGGCTCTGGTGACATAGGGGTCCCCAAGATGTCACAACGGGTCCTGGGGACAAGGGGGGTCCCAAGGATGTCACAATGGGCACTGGAGACAAAGGGGGGGTCCCCACGGTGCCACGATGGGCCCTGGGGACAAGGGGGTCCCCAGGATGTAACAATGTGCCCTTGGGACAATGGGGGCTCCTGCGATGTCACAATGGGCCCTGGGGACAAAGGGAGGCCCCAGGATGTCACAATGGACCCTGGGGACAAAAGGGGTCCCCGGGATGTCACAATGGGCCCAGGGGACAACGAAGCATCCTGGGACGCCACAATGGGCCCGGGGAAAAAGGGGGGTCCCCAGGTTGTTCACAATGGGCCCTGGGGACAATGGGGGTCCTGGGATGTCACAATGAACCCTAGGGACAAAGGGGGTCCCCAGGATGTCACAATGGGCCCTGGGGATAAAGGGGACTCCCCAGGATGTCACAATAGGCCCTGGGGACAAAGGGGGTCCCCAGGATGTCACAACGGGCCCTGGGTACAAGGGGGGTCCCACCCTGTCACAATGAGCACTGGGGACAAAGGGGGTCCCCAGGATGTCACAATGGGCACTGGAGACAAAGGGGGGGTCTCCACGGTGCCACAATGGGCCCTGGGGACAAGAGGGTCCCCACGGTTTCACAATGGGCCCTGGGGACAAGGGGGATCCCCGCCCTGTCACAATGGGCCCTGGGGCCAAAGGGATCCCCAGGATGTCACAATGGGCCCTGGGGACTGCGGGGGGTACTAGGATGTCACAATGGGTCTTGGGGACAAAGGGGGTACCCAGGATGTCACAATGGGCCCTGGGGACAATGGGGGGTCCCTTGAAGGTCACAATGGGCCCATGGGACAAAGAGGGTGCCCACGGTGTCACAGTGGGCCCTGGCGACAAAGGGGGATCCCCAGGATGTCACAATGGGCCCCGGCGACAAAGTAAAATCCTGGAATGTCACAATGGTCCCCAGTGACAAAGGCGCTCCCCATGGTGCCACAATGGGCCCTGGGGACAAAGTGGGTCCCCAGGATTTCACAATGAGCACTGGGGACAAAGGGGGGTCCCAGGATGTCACAATGGGCCCTGGGGACAAGGGGGGGTTCCCATGGAGTCACAATGGGTCCTGGGGACAACGAGGCGTCCTGGGACGTCACAATGGGACTTGGGGACAAAGGGGGTCTTCCACAGTCTCACAATGGGCCCTAGAGACAAGGGGAGATCCCCAGGATGACACAATAGGCCCTGGGGACAAAGAGGAGTCCCCCTGAATGTCACAATGGGCCCTGGGGACAAGGGGGGTCCCCATGGTATCACAATAAGCCCTGGGGACAAAGTGGGGTCCTGGGATGTCACAATTGGCCCTGGGCACAAAGGGGGGTGCACATGGTGTCAAAATGGGCCCTGGGGACAAAGGGCGTCCCCAGGATGTCACAGTGGGCCCTGGGGACAAAGTGGTCCCCATGGTATCAGAATGGGCCCTGAGGACAAAGGGGGGTCCCCAGGATGTCACAATGGGGTCTTGGGACAAAGGGGGTCCCCAGGATGTCACAATGGTCCCTGGGGACAATGGGGGTTCCTGGGACATCACAGTGGGCCCTGGGGACAAAGGCGGTCCCAGGGTGTCACAATAAGCCATGGGGACAAGGGGGGTCCCCAGGATGTCAGAATGGGCCCTGGGGACAACGCGGGGTCCTGGGATGTCACAATGGGCCACGGGGACAAAGGCGATCCCCATGGTGTCACAATGGGCCCTGGGGACAAGGGGGTCCCCAGGATGTCACAATGGGCTCATGGGATAAAGGGGGTACCCACGGTGTCACTATAGGCCCTGGGGACAACGGGGGGTCCCCACGGTGCCACGATGGGTCGTGTGGACAAGGGGGTCCCCAGGATGTTCACAACGGGCCCTGAGGACAAAGGGGGTCCCCACGGTGTCACAATGGTCCCTGGGGACAACTTGGGGTCCTGGGATGTCACAATGGGCCCTGGGGACAAAGGCGGTCCCCAGGATGTCACAATAAGCCCTGGGGACAAGGGGGGTCCCCAGGATGTCACAATGGGCACTGGGGACAAAGGGGGTACCCACGGTGTCACTATAGGCCCTGGGGACAACGGGGGGTCCCCACGGTGCCACGATGGGCCCTGGGGACAAGGGGGTCCCCAGGATGTTCACAATGGGCCCTGGAGACAATGGGGTGTCCCCAGGATGTCACAATGGGCCCTGGGGACAAAGAGGGTCCCCAGGATGTCACAATCGGCCCTGGGCACAAAGGGGGGTGCACATGGTGTCAAAATGGGCCCTGGGGACAAAGGGCGTCCCCAGGATGTCACAGTGGGCCCTGGGGACAAAGTGGTCCCCATGGTATCAGAATGGGCCCTGGGGACAAAGAGGGGTGCCCTGAATGTCACAATGGGCCCTGAGGACAAAGGGGGGTCCCCAGGATGTCGCAATGGGCCTTGGGGACAATGGGGGGTCCTAGGATGTCACAATGGGCCCGAGTGACAAATGGGGTCTCCATGGTGTCACAATGGGCCCTGAAGACAAAGGGGGTCCCCTGAATGTCACAATGGGCCCTGAGGACAATGGGGGTTCCTGGAACGTCACAATGGGCCCTGGGGAGAAAGGGAGGTCCCCAGGATGTCACAATGGGCCCTGGAGACAATTGGGGGTTTTGGGATGTCACGATGGGCTCTGACGACAAGGGGAGGTGCCCATGGTGTCACAATGGCTCCTCAGTGACAAGGGGGGTCCCTATAGTGTCACAATGGGCTCTGCAGACAATGGGGGGTCCTGGGATGTCACAATGGGCACCAGTGACAAAGGGGGTCCTCATGGTGCCACAATGGGCCCTGGGGAGTAAGTGGGGTCCTGGGATGTCACAATGGGTCCTGGGGACAAAGGGTGATCCTTTGATGTCACAAGGGGCCCTGGAGGCAAGGGGGTCCCCAGGATGTTACAATGGGCCCTGGGCACAAAGGGGGGTCCCCATAGTGTCACAATGGGTCCCCAGTGACAAGGGGGTCCCCACGGTGCCACGATGGGCCCTGGGGACAAGAGGGGGTCCCCATGGTGTCACAATGGACCCTGGGGTCAAAGGGGGTTCCCAGGACATCACAATGGGCTCTGGGGACAATGGGGATCCTGGGACATCACAATGAGCCCTGGGGACAAGGGGGGGTCCTGGGACGTCACAATGGGTCCTGGGGACAAAGCGGTTCCCCAGGATGTCACAATGGGCCCCGGGGACAAAGCAGGGTCCTGGGACGTCACAATGGGCCCTGGAGACAAAGGGATTCCCCAGGATGTCACAATGGGCCCTGGGGACAAAGGGGGTCCCCACAGTGTCACAATGGTCCCTGGGGACAAAGGAGATCCCCACAGTGTCACAATGGGCCCAGGGGACAAAAGGGGGACCCCAGGATGTCACAATGGGGTCAGGGGACAATGGGGGGTCCTGGGACGTTATAATGGGCCCTCGGGAAAAAGGGGGTCCACATGGTGCCACAATGGGCCCTGGGGACAACGGGGGTCCACATGGATGCCACAATGGACACTGGGGACAAGGGGGTCCCCAGGATGTCACAATGGGCCCTGGGGACAACGGTGGCTCCTGATGTCACAATGGGCCCTGGGGACACAGGTGGTCCCCAGGATGTCACAATGGGCCCTGGGGACAAAGTGGGGTCCTAAGATGTCACAATGGGCACTGGGGACAAAGGGGGTCCCCATGGTGCCACAATGGGCCTTGGGGACAATGGGGTCTCCCCAGGATGTCACAATGGGCCTTGGGGACAAAGGGGTGTCCCCTGAATGTGCATAATGGGCCCTGGGGACAAAGGGTGGTCGCCGGGATGTCTCAGTGGGCCCTGGGGACAATGGGGTGTCCTGGGATGTCACAATGGGCCCCAGTGACAAATGGGGTCTCCACGGTGTCACAATGGGCCTTGGGGACAAAGGGGGGTCCCCAGGATGTCACAATGGGCCCCGGGGTCAAAGGGGTCCCCAGGATGTCACAATGGGTACTGGGGACAAAGGCGGGGTCCCCATGGTGTCACAATGGACCCAAGTGACAGGACGAGTCCCCACGGTACCACTATGGGCCCTGGACACCAGGGGGTTCCCCGGATTTCACAATGGGCCCTGGGGACAAGGGGGGTCCCCAGGATGTCACAATGGGCACTAAGGACAACGAGGGGTCCTGGGATGTCACAACGGGCCCTGGGGACATTTGGGGTCCCCAGAATGTCACAATGGGCCCTGGGAACAATAGGGGGTCCTGGGACGTCACAATGGGCCCTGGAGTAAAGGGGGGTCCCCAGGATGTCACAATAGGCCCTGGGGACAAAGAGGAGTCCCCTGAATGTCATAATGGGCCCTGAGGACAAGGAGGGTCTCCACGGTGTCACAATGGGCCCTGGGGACAATGGGGGGTCCTGGGATGTCACAATAGGCCCTGGGGACAAAGGGGGTCCCCATGATTTCACAATGGGCCCAGGGGACAATGGGGCATCCTGGGACGTCACAATGGGCCCTGGGGACAAAGGGGGTCCCAATGGTGTCACAATGGCCCTGGGGATAAAGGGGGACCCCAGGATGTGTATAATGGGGCCTGGGGACAATGGGGGGTCCTGGGATGTCACAATGGGCTCTGGGGACAATAGGGGGTCCTGGGACGTCACAATGGGCCCTGGAGAAAAGGGGGGGTCCTGGCATGTCACAATAGGCCCTGGGGACAAAGGGGGTCTTCAGGATGTCACAATGGGCCCATGGGACAAAGGGGGTCCCCAGGATGTCACAATAGGCCCTGGGGAAAAAGAGGGCTCCCCAGGATATCACAATGGGCCCTGGGGACAAAGGGGGCTCCCCAGGATATATACAATGGGCTCTGGTGACATAGGGGTCCCCAAGATGTCACAACGGGTCCTGGGGACAAGGGGGGTCCCAAGGATGTCACAATGGGCACTGGAGACAAAGGGGGGGTCCCCACGGTGCCACGATGGGCCCTGGGGACAAGGGGGTCCCCAGGATGTAACAATGTGCCCTTGGGACAATGGGGGCTCCTGCGATGTCACAATGGGCCCTGGGGACAAAGGGAGGCCCCAGGATGTCACAATGGACCCTGGGGACAAAAGGGGTCCCCGGGATGTCACAATGGGCCCAGGGGACAACGAAGCATCCTGGGACGCCACAATGGGCCCGGAGAAAAAGGGGGGTCCCCAGGTTGTTCACAATGGGCCCTGGGGACAATGGGGGTCCTGGGATGTCACAATGAACCCTAGGGACAAAGGGGGTCCCCAGGATGTCACAATGGGCCCTGGGGATAAAGGGGACTCCCCAGGATGTCACAATAGGCCCTGGGGACAAAGGGGGTCCCCAGGATGTCACAACGGGCCCTGGGTACAAGGGGGGTCCCACCCTGTCACAATGAGCACTGGGGACAAAGGGGGTCCCCAGGATGTCACAATGGGCACTGGAGACAAAGGGGGGGTCTCCACGGTGCCACAATGGGCCCTGGGGACAAGAGGGTCCCCACGGTTTCACAATGGGCCCTGGGGACAAGGGGGATCCCCGCCCTGTCACAATGGGCCCTGGGGACAAGGGGGATCCCCGCCCTGTCACAATGGGCCCTGGGGCCAAAGGGATCCCCAGGATGTCACAATGGGCCCTGGGGACTGCGGGGGGTACTAGGATGTCACAATGGGTCTTGGGGACAAAGGGGGTACCCAGGATGTCACAATGGGCCCTGGGGACAATGGGGGGTCCCCAGGATGTCACAATGGGCCCCGGGGACAAAGTAAAATCCTGGAATGTCACAATGGTCCCCAGTGACAAAGGCGCTCCCCATGGTGCCACAATGGGCCCTGGGGACAAAGTGGGTCCCCAGGATTTCACAATGAGCACTGGGGACAAAGGGGGGTCCCAGGATGTCACAATGGGCCCTGGGGACAAGGAGGGGTTCCCATGGAGTCACAATGGGTCCTGGGGACAACGAGGTGTCCTGGGACGTCACAATGGGACTTGGGGACAAAGGGGGTCTTCCACAGTCTCACAATGGGCCCTAGAGACAAGGGGAGATCCCCAGGATGACACAATAGGCCCTGGGGACAAAGAGGAGTCCCCCTGAATGTCACAATGGGCCCTGGGGACAAGGGGGGTCCCCATGGTATCACAATAAGCCCTGGGGGCAAAGTGGGGTCCTGGGATGTCACAACTGGCCCCAGTGACAAAGGGTGTCCCCATGGTGCCACAATGGGCCCTGGGGACAAAGACGGTCCCCAGGATGTCACAATGGGCTTTGGGGACAAGGCGGGGTCCCCAGGATGTCACAATGGGGTCTTGGGACAAAGGGGGTCCCCAGGATGTCACAATGGTCCCTGGGGACAATGGGGGGTCCTGGGACATCACAATGGGCCCTGGGGACAAAGGCGGTCCCAGGGTGTCACAATAAGCCATGGGGACAAGGGGGGTCCCCAGGATGTCACAATGGGCACTGGGGACAAAGGGGGGTCCCCACGGTGCCATGATGGGCCCTGGGGACAAGGGGGGTCCCCAGGATGTCACAATGGGCCCATGGGACAAAGGGGGTACCCATGGTGTCACAATGGGCCCTGGGGACAACTTGGGGTCCTGGGATGTCACAATGGGCCCCGGTGACAAAGGGGGTCCCCGTGGTGCCACAATGTGCCCCTGGGACAAAGGGGGTCCCCAGAATGTCATAATGGGCACTGGGGACAAGGGGGGTCCCCAGGATGTCACAAGTGGCCCTGGGGATAAAGGGGGTCCCCATGGTGCCACAATGTGCCCCTGGGACAAAGGGGACCCCAGGATGTCACAATAAGCCCTGGGGACAAGGGGGGTCCCCAGGATGTCAGAATGGGCCCTGGGGACAACGCGGGGTCCTGGGATGTCACAATGGGCCACGGGGACAAAGGCGATCCCCATGGTGTCACAATGGGCCCTGGGGACTGCGGGGGGTACTAGGATGTCACAATGGGTCTTGGGGACAAAGGGGGTACCCAGGATGTCAGAATGGGCCCTGGGGACAATGGGGGGTCCCTTGAAGGTCACAATGGGCCCATGGGACAAAGAGGGTGCCCACGGTGTCACAGTGGGCCCTGGCGACAAAGGGGGATCCCCAGGATGTCACAATGGGCCCCGGGGACAAAGTAAAATCCTGGAATGTCACAATGGTCCCCAGTGACAAAGGCGCTCCCCATGGTGCCACAATGGGCCCTGGGGACAAAGTGGGTCCCCAGGATTTCACAATGAGCACTGGGGACAAAGGGGGGTCCCAGGTTGTCACAATGGGCCCTGGGGACAAGGGGGGGTTCCCATGGAGTCACAATGGGTCCTGGGGACAACGAGGCGTCCTGGGACGTCACAATGGGACTTGGGGACAAAGGGGGTCTTCCACAGTCTCACAATGGGCCCTAGAGACAAGGGGAGATCCCCAGGATGACACAATAGGCCCTGGGGACAAAGAGGAGTCCCCCTGAATGTCACAATGGGCCCTGGGGACAAGGGGGGTCCCCATGGTATCACAATAAGCCCTGGGGACAAAGTGGGGTCCTGGGATGTCACAATTGGCCCCAGTGACAAAGGGTGTCCCCATGGTGCCACAATGGGCCCTGGGGACAAAGAGGGTCCCCAGGATGTCACAATGGGCTTTGGGGACAAGGCGGGGTCCCCAGGATGTCACAATGGGGTCTTGGGACAAAGGGGGTCCCCAGGATGTCACAATGGTCCCTGGGGACAATGGGGGTTCCTGGGACATCACAGTGGGCCCTGGGGACAAAGGCGGTCCCAGGGTGTCACAATAAGCCATGGGGACAAGGGGGGTCCCCAGGATGTCAGAATGGGCCCTGGGGACAACGCGGGGTCCTGGGATGTCACAATGGGCCACGGGGACAAAGGCGATCCCCATGGTGTCACAATGGGCCCTGGGGACAAGGGGGTCCCCAGGATGTCACAATGGGCTCATGGGATAAAGGGGGTACCCACGGTGTCACTATAGGCCCTGGGGACAACGGGGGGTCCCCACGGTGCCACGATGGGTCGTGTGGACAAGGGGGTCCCCAGGATGTTCACAACGGGCCCTGAGGACAAAGGGGGCC
The DNA here is from genome assembly GCF_037038585.1 of Patagioenas fasciata. Classification (NCBI taxonomy): domain Eukaryota; kingdom Metazoa; phylum Chordata; class Aves; order Columbiformes; family Columbidae; genus Patagioenas; species Patagioenas fasciata. The sequence continues at coordinate 91,505 of NW_027288813.1, forward strand.
CCCACGGTGTCACAATGGTCCCTGGGGACAACTTGGGGTCCTGGGATGTCACAATGGGCCCTGGGGACAAAGGCGGTCCCCAGGATGTCACAATAAGCCCTGGGGACAAGGGGGGTCCCCAGGATGTCACAATGGGCACTGGGGACAAAGGGGGTACCCACGGTGTCACTATAGGCCCTGGGGACAACGGGGGGTCCCCACGGTGCCACGATGGGCCCTGGGGACAAGGGGGTCCCCAGGATGTTCACAATGGGCCCTGGAGACAATGGGGTGTCCCCAGGATGTCACAATGGGCCCTGGGGACAAAGAGCGTCCCCAGGATGTCACAATCGGCCCTGGGCACAAAGGGGGGTGCACATGGTGTCAAAATGGGCCCTGGGGACAAAGGGCGTCCCCAGGATGTCACAGTGGGCCCTGGGGACAAAGTGGTCCCCATGGTATCAGAATGGGCCCTGGGGACAAAGAGGGGTGCCCTGAATGTCACAATGGGCCCTGAGGACAAAGGGGGGTCCCCAGGATGTCGCAATGGGCCTTGGGGACAATGGGGGGGTCCTAGGATGTCACAATGGGCCCGAGTGACAAATGGGGTCTCCATGGTGTCACAATGGGCCCTGAAGACAAAGGGGGTCCCCTGAATGTCACAATGGGCCCTGAGGACAATGGGGGTTCCTGGAACGTCACAATGGGCCCTGGGGAGAAAGGGAGGTCCCCAGGATGTCACAATGGGCCCTGGAGACAATTGGGGGTTTTGGGATGTCACGATGGGCTCTGACGACAAGGGGAGGTGCCCATGGTGTCACAATGGGTCCTCAGTGACAAGGGGGGTCCCTATAGTGTCACAATGGGCTCTGCAGACAATGGGGGGTCCTGGGATGTCACAATGGGCACCAGTGACAAAGGGGGTCCTCATGGTGCCACAATGGGCCCTGGGGAGTAAGTGGGGTCCTGGGATGTCACAATGGGTCCTGGGGACAAAGGGTGATCCTTTGATGTCACAAGGGGCCCTGGAGGCAAGGGGGTCCCCAGGATGTTACAATGGGCCCTGGGGACAACGGGGGTCCACATGGATGCCACAATGGACACTGGGGACAAGGGGGTCCCCAGGATGTCACAATGGGCCCTGGGGACAACGGTGGCTCCTGGGATGTCACAATGGGCCCTGGGGACACAGGTGGTCCCCAGGATGTCACAATGGGCCCTGGGGACAAAGTGGGGTCCTAAGATGTCACAATGGGCACTGGGGACAAAGGGGGTCCCCATGGTGCCACAATGGGCCTTGGGGACAATGGGGTCTCCCCAGGATGTCACAATAGGCCTTGGGGACAAAGGGGTGTCCCCTGAATGTGCATAATGGGCCCTGGGGACAAAGGGTGGTCGCCGGGATGTCTCAGTGGGCCCTGGGGACAATGGGGTGTCCTGGGATGTCACAATGGGCCCCAGTGACAAATGGGGTCTCCACGGTGTCACAATGGGCCCTGGGGATAAAGGGGGGTCTCCAGGATGTCACAATGGGCCCAAGTGATGAGTCCCCACAGTGCCACTATGGGCCCTGGAGACAAGGGGGGTCCCCAGGATGTCACGATGGGGCCTGGGGACAACGAGGGGTCCTGGGACGTCACAATGAGCCCTGGGGAAAAAGGGTGGTCCCCATGATGTCACAATGGGCACTGGAGACAGTGGGGGGTCCTGGGATGTCACAATGGGCCCTGGGGACAAAGTAAGGTCCTCGGCTGTCACAATGAGCCCTGAGGACAAGGGGGGTCCCCAGAATTTCACAATGAGCACTGGGGACAAAGTGGGGTCCTGGGATGTCAAAATGGGCCCTGGGGACAAAGGGGGGTCCCTTAATTGTCACAATGGGCCCTGGGGACAAGGGGGGTCCCTTAATTGTCACAATGGGCCCTGGGGACAAAGTGGGGTCCTGGAATGTCACAATGGGCCCAGAGAACAAAGGGGGTCCCCATGGTGCCACAGTGGGCCCTGGGGACAAAGGGGGTCCTGAGACGTCACAATGGGCCCTGGGGAAAAGGCGGGGTCCCCACGGTGTCACAATGGGCCCTGGGGACAATGGGGGGTCCTGGGATGTCACAATGGGCCCCAGTGACAAAGGGGGTCCCCATGGTGCGACAACGAGCTCTGGGGATAAAGGGGGTCTCCAGGATGTCACAATGGGCCCTGGGGACAAAGGAAGTCCCCAGAATGCCACAATGGGTCCTGGAAAGAAGTGGGGTCCCCACGGTGTCACAATGGGCCTTGGGGACAAAGGGGGGTCCCCAGGATGTCACAATGGGCCCCGGGGACAAAGGGGTCCCCAGGATGTCACAATGGGTACTGGGGACAAAGGCGGGGTCCCCATGGTGTCACAATGGACCCAAGTGACAGGACGAGTCCCCACGGTACCACCATGGGCCCTGGAGACCAGGGGGTTCCCCGGATTTCACAATGGGCCCTGGGGACAAGGGGGGTCCCCAGGATGTCACAATGGGCACTGGGGACAACGAGGGGTCCTGGGACGTCACAATGAGCCCTGGGGAGAAAGGGGGGTCCCCACCCTGTCAGAAGGGACCCTGGGGAGAAGGTGGGGTCCTGGGATGTCACAATGGGCCCTGGGGACAAAGGGGGTGTCCATGGTGCCACAATGGGCCCTGGGGACTAGGGGGGGGGGGGGGTCCCCTCGGTGCCACGATGGGCCCTGGGGACAAGGGGGTCCCCAGGATGTCACAATGGGCCCTGAGGACAAATTGGGGTTCTGGGATGTCACAATGGGCCCTGGGGACAAAGGGGGGTCCCCAGGATGTCACAATGGGCCCCGGGGACAAAGGGGTCCCCAGGATGTCACAATGGGTACTGGGGACAAAGGCGGGGTCCCCATGGTGTCACAATGGACCCAAGTGACAGGACGAGTCCCCACGGTACCACTATGGGCCCTGGAGACCAGGGGGTTCCCCGGATTTCACAATGGGCCCTGGGGACAAGGGGGGTCCCCAGGATGTCACAATGGGCCCTGGGGACAAAGGAGATCCCCACAGTGTCACAATGGTCCCTGGGGATAAAGGAGATCCCCACAGTGTCATAATGGTCCCTGGGGATAAAGGGTACTCCCCAGGATGTCGCAATAGGCCCTGGGGACAAAGGGGGTCCCCAGGATGTCACAACGGGCCCTGGGGACATTTGGGGTCCCCAGAATGTCACAATGGGCCCTGGGAACAATAGGGGGTCCTGGGACGTCACAATGGGCCCTGGAGTAAAGGGGGGTCCCCAGGATGTCACAATAGTCCCTGGGGACAAAGAGGAGTCCCCTGAATGTCATAATGGGCCCTGAGGACAAGGAGGGTCTCCACGGTGTCACAATGGGCCCTGGGGACAATGGGGGGTCCTGGGATGTCACAATAGGCCCTGGGGACAAAGGGGGTCCCCATGATTTCACAATGGGCCCAGGGGACAATGGGGCATCCTGGGACGTCACAATGGGCCCTGGAGACAAAGGGGGTCCCCATGGTGTCACAATGGCCCTGGGGATAAAGGGGGACCCCAGGATGTGTATAATGGGGCCTGGGGACAATGGGGGCTCCTGGGATGTCACAATGGGCTCTGGGGACAATAGGGGGTCCTGGGACGTCACAATGGGCCCTGGAGAAAAGGGGGGGTCCTGGGATGTCACAATAGGCCCTGGGGACAAAGGGGGTCTTCAGGATGTCACAATGGGCCCATGGGACAAAGGGGGTACCCATGGTGTCACAATGCGCCCAGGGGACAAAAGGGGTACCCCATGATGTCACAATGGGCCCAGGGGACAATGGGGGGTCCTGGGACGTTATAATGGGCCCTCGGGTAAAAGGGGGTCCACATGGTGCCAGAATGGGCCCTGGGGACAACGGGGGTCCCAGGATGCCACAATGGACACTGGGGACAAGGGGGTCCCCAGGATGTCACAATGGGCCCTGGGGACAACGGTGGCTCCTGGGATGTCACAATGGGCCCTGGGGACACAGGTGGTCCCCAGGATGTCACAATGGGCCCTGGGGACAAAGTGGGGTCCTAAGATGTCACAATGGGCACTGGGGACAAAGGGGGTCCCCATGGTGCCACAATGGGCCTTGGGGACAATGGGGTCTCCCCAGGATGTCACAATGGGCCTTGGGGACAAAGGGGTGTCCCCTGAATGTGCATAATGGGCCCTGGGGACAAAGGGTGGTCGCCGGGATGTCTCAGTGGGCCCTGGGGACAATGGGGTGTCCTGGGATGTCACAATGGGCCCCAGTGACAAATGGGGTCTCCACGGTGTCACAATGGGCCCTGGAGTAAAGGGGGGTCCCCAGGATGTCACAATAGTCCCTGGGGACAAAGAGGAGTCCCCTGAATGTCATAATGGGCCCTGAGGACAAGGAGGGTCTCCACGGTGTCACAATGGGCCCTGGGGACAATGGGGGGTCCTGGGATGTCACAATAGGCCCTGGGGACAAAGGGGGTCCCCATGATTTCACAATGGGCCCAGGGGACAATGGGGCATCCTGGGACGTCACAATGGGCCCTGGGGACAAAGGGGGTCCCCATGGTGTCACAATGACCCTGGGGATAAAGGGGGACCCCAGGATGTGTATAATGGGGCCTGGGGACAATGGGGGTCCTGGGATGTCACAATGGGCTCTGGGGACAATAGGGGGTCCTGGGACGTCACAATGGGCCCTGGAGAAAAGGGGGGGTCCTGGGATGTCACAATAGGCCCTGGGGACAAAGGGGGTCTTCAGGATGTCACAATGGGCCCGGGGGACAAAGGGGGTCCCCAGGATGTCACAATAGGCCCTGGGGAAAAAGAGGGCTCCCCAGGATATCACAATGGGCCCTGGGGACAAAGAGGGGTCCACAGGATGTGCACAATGGGTCCTGGGGACAAGGGGGGTCCCAAGGATGTCACAATGGGCACTGGAGACAAAGGGGGGGTCCCCACGGTGCCACGATGGGCCCTGGGGACAAGGGGGTCCCCAGGATGTAACAATGTGCCCTTGGGACAATGGGGGCTCCTGCGATGTCACAATGGGCCCTGGGGACAAAGGGAGGCCCCAGGATGTCACAATGGACCCTGGGGACAAAAGGGGTCCCCGGGATGTCACAATGGGCCCAGGGGACAACGAAGCATCCTGGGACGCCACAATGGGCCCGGGGAAAAAGGGGGTTCCCCAGGTTGTTCACAATGGGCCCTGGGGACAATGGGGGTCCTGGGATGTCACAATGAACCCTAGGGACAAAGGGGGTCCCCAGGATGTAACAATGGGCCCTGGGCACAAATGGGATCCCCATGATGTCACAATGGGCCTTGGAGACAAGGGGTGTCCCGCCCTGTCACAATGGTGCCTGGGGACAAAGGGGTCCCCAGGATGTCACAATGGGCCCTGGGGACAAAGTGGAGTCCTGGTATGCCACAATGGGCCCCAGTGACAAAGGGGGTCCCCACGGTGTCACAATGGGCCCTTGAGACAACAGGGTCCCCAGGATGTCACAATGGGCCTGGGGACAAAGGGGGCTGCCCAGGATGTCACAATGGACTCTGGGGACAAGGGTGGGTCCTGGTATGTCACAATGGCCCCTGGGGACAAAGGGGGTCCCCAGGATGTCACAATGCGCCCTGGGGAAAATGGGGGGTCCTGGGATGTCACAATGGGCCCTGGGGACAACGGTGGCTCCTGATGTCACAATGGGCCCTGGGGACACAGGTGGTCCCCAGGATGTCACAATGGGCCCTGGGGACAAAGTGGGGTCCTAAGATGTCACAATGGGCACTGGGGACAAAGGGGGTCCCCATGGTGCCACAATGGGCCTTGGGGACAATGGGGTCTCCCCAGGATGTCACAATGGGCCTTGGGGACAAAGGGGTGTCCCCTGAATGTGCATAATGGGCCCTGGGGACAAAGGGTGGTCGCCGGGATGTCTCAGTGGGCCCTGGGGACAATGGGGTGTCCTGGGATGTCACAATGGGCCCCAGTGACAAATGGGGTCTCCACGGTGTCACAATGGGCCCTGGGGATAAAGGGGGGTCTCCAGGATGTCACAATGGGCCCAAGTGATGAGTCCCCACAGTGCCACTATGGGCCCTGGAGACAAGGGGGGTCCCCAGGATGTCACGATGGGGCCTGGGGACAACGAGGGGTCCTGGGACGTCACAATGAGCCCTGGGGAAAAAGGGTGGTCCCCATGATGTCACAATGGGCACTGGAGACAGTGGGGGGTCCTGGGATGTCACAATGGGCCCTGGGGACAAAGTAAGGTCCTCGGCTGTCACAATGAGCCCTGAGGACAAGGGGGGTCCCCAGAATTTCACAATGAGCACTGGGGACAAAGTGGGGTCCTGGGATGTCAAAATGGGCCCTGGGGACAAAGGGGGTACCTTAATTGTCACAATGGGCCCTGGGGACAAAGTGGGGTCCTGGAATGTCACAATGGGCCCAGAGGACAAAGGGGGTCCCCATGGTGCCACAGTGGGCCCTGGGGACAAAGGGGGTCCTGAGACGTCACAATGGGCCCTGGGGAAAAGGCGGGGTCCCCACGGTGTCACAATGGGCCCTGGGGACAATGGGGGGTCCTGGGATGTCACAATGGGCCCCAGTGACAAAGGGGGTCCCCATGGTGCGACAACGAGCTCTGGGGATAAAGGGGGTCTCCAGGATGTCACAATGGGCCCTGGGGACAAAGGAAGTCCCCAGAATGCCACAATGGGTCCTGGAAAGAAGTGGGGTCCCCACGGTGTCACAATGGGCCTTGGGGACAAAGGGGGGTCCCCAGGATGTCACAATGGGCCCCGGGGACAAAGGGGTCCCCAGGATGTCACAATGGGTACTGGGGACAAAGGCGGGGTCCCCATGGTGTCACAATGGACCCAAGTGACAGGACGAGTCCCCACGGTACCACCATGGGCCCTGGAGACCAGGGGGTTCCCCGGATTTCACAATGGGCCCTGGGGACAAGGTGGGTCCCCAGGATGTCACAATGGGCACTGGGGACAACGAGGGGTCCTGGGACGTCACAATGAGCCCTGGGGAGAAAGGGGGGTCCCCACCCTGTCAGAAGGGACCCTGGGGAGAAGGTGGGGTCCTGGGATGTCACAATGGGCCCTGGGGACAAAGGGGGTGTCCATGGTGCCACAATGGGCCCTGGGGACTAGGGGGGGGGGGGGGGGTCCCCTCGGTGCCACGATGGGCCCTGGGGACAAGGGGGTCCCCAGGATGTCACAATGGGCCCTGAGGACAAATTGGGGTTCTGGGATGTCACAATGGGCCCTGGGGACAAAGGGGGGTCCCCAGGATGTCACAATGGGCCCCGGGGACAAAGGGGTCCCCAGGATGTCACAATGGGTCCTGGGGACAATGGGGGATCCTGAGACGTCACAATGGGCCCTGGGGACAAAGTGGGTCCCCATGGTGTCACAATGGCCCTGGGGATAATGCAGGGTCCCCAGGATGTCACAATGGCCCCTGGGGACATTAGGGGTCCCCACAGTTTCACGATCTTAACCCTTGACACCCCCCAACTACTGGGTCCTTAGGGTTACTCCCGGGTCCCTCCTGAACTGAATCCCCGCCCGAACTCCTGGGTCTGATAGAGGGCACGAACATTTTAAGGGTTAACAAAACATAATTGGGTGCCCACTAACGAGCCAACACTTTAGGGCTGAGCCACACGAGCCCTTAGTTCAGAGCTTTAGGTGAACTCATGGTAAGGAAACCAGAACCCAGCTGTGCCAGGATCAGGAGTTTTACGGCACCAGCTGTGAACTCGAGGGGACGAGAGAACCGAGATTTACAGCAAAAAGGGGGTGCCAGGCTGGGTTCAACCGACCTGGAGCTTGGGTCCCAGTCCATTCAACACAAGGAGCCAAACCTGAGGAAGCTGAAGGAGCCTTCATCCAAAGACCCCTCCTCCAGAGCACCAGGTGGCGCCGCGCAGGCGAACAGGGGGCGTCCAGGCGGAGACTACGGCAGTGATGAGCGGGAAAGGTTATGGATGTGCGCGGGCGCTCTGGGGTCGTTGGGACACGAGCACCTCGCTGTATTTAAACGCAGCTCCTGCCGCTCGGAGCGGCGCACGAGGGGTGGAACCATCGCTCCCCTTGCGCCCGACGGCGAAACGAACGCAGCTGCTCTGGAGCCCTGCGGGGTGTGGAGGTTCATGGCTCCGGAGGCTGTAAAGTTGTTTTTGCGCCTCCGTTCCCCTCATGCCCCCCCATTCCCTTCACACCGACCCCCAATCCACCCCCCACCCGACCCCCAGCTCCCCCCCCCACCCCGACCCCCAATCCACCCCCCACCCCGACCCCCAGCTCCCCCCCCCCACCCCGACCCCCAATCCACCCCCCACCCGACCCCCAGCTCCCCCCACCCCGACCCCCCAATGCCCCCCAGTTCCTCCCCAGACTGACCCCCAATGCCCCCTCACACCGACCCCCAAGGCCGCCCCCGCACACCAACCCCCCAGTTCCCCCCTCAAACACCGACCCCCAATCCCCCCCCGGACCCTAATTCCCCCTCGCACTGACCCCCAACGCCCCCCACACCAACCCCTAATGCCCCTCACATCGACCCCCAAATCCTCCCCAGACTGACCCCTCAAATCCTCCCCAGACCAACCCCCAACTTCCCCCCCACACCGACCCCCAATTCCCCCTCACACCGACCCCCAATGTCCCCCCCCCCACACCAGACCCCAATTCCCCCACACACCGACCCCCAATTCCCCCCCACACTGATCCCCAATGCCCCCCCACACACCGACCCCCAATTCCTCCCCAGACTGACCCCCAATGCCCCCTCACACCGACCCCCCTTTTGTCCCCAGGGTCCATTGTGACATCCTGGGGCCTCCCTTTGTCCCCAGGGCCCATTGTGACATCGCAGGAGCCCCCATTGTCCCAAGGGCACATTGTTACATCCTGGGGACCCCCTTGTCCCCAGGGCCCATCGTGGCACCGTGGGGACCCCCCCTTTGTCTCCAGTGCCCATTGTGACATCCTTGGGACCCCCCTTGTCCCCAGGACCCGTTGTGACATCTTGGGGACCCCTATGTCACCAGAGCCCATTGTGATATCCTGGGGAGCCCCCTTTGTCCCCAGGGCCCATTGTGCACATCCTGTGGACCCCTCTTTGTCCCCAGGGCCCATTGGGATATCCTGGGGAGCCCTCTTTTTCCCCAGGGCCTATTGTGACATCCTGGGGACCCCCTTTGTCCCCCGGGCCCATTGTGACATCCTGAAGACCCCCTTTGTCCCCAGGGCCTATTGTGACATGCCAGGACCCCCCCTTTTCTCCAGGGCCCATTGTGACGTCCCAGGACCCCCTATTGTCCCCAGAGCCCATTGTGACATCCCAGGACCCCCCATTGTCCCCAGGCCCCATTATACACATCCTGGGGTCCCCCTTTATCCCCAGGGCCGTTGTGACACCATGGGGACCCCCTTTGTCCCCAGGGCCCATTGTGACGTCCCAGGATGCCCCATTGTCCCCTGGGCCCATTGTGAAATCATGGGGACCCCCTTTGTCCCCAGGGCCTATTGTGACATCCCAGGACCCCCCATTGTCCCCAGGGCCCATTGTGACACTGTGGAGACCCTCCTTGTCCTCAGGGCCCATTATGACATTCAGGGGACTCCTCTTTGTCCCCAGGGCCTATTGTGACATCCTGGGGACCCCCCTTTACTCCAGGGCCCATTGTGACGTCCCAGGACCCCCTATTGTTCCCACGGCCCATTGTGACATTCTGAGGACCCCAAATGTCCCCAGGGCCCATTGTGACATTCTGGGGACCCCTCTTTGTCCCCAGGGCCCATTGTGGCACCATGGACACCCCCTTTGTCCCCAGGGCCCATTGTGACATCCCAGAACCCCAATTTGTCCTCAGGGCCCATTGTGACATCCTGGGGACCCCCTTGTCCCCAGGGCCCATCGTGGCACCGAGGGAACCCCCCCCCCTAGTCCCCAGGGCCCATTGTGAAATCCGGGGAACCCCCTGGTCTCCAGGGCCCATAGTGGTACCGTGGGGACTCGTCCTGTCACTTGGGTCCATTGTGACACCATGGGGACCCCGCCTTTGTCCCCAGTACCCATTGTGACATCCTGGGGACCCCTTTGTCCCCGGGGCCCATTGTGACATCCTGGGGACCCCCCTTTGTCCCCAGGGCCCATTGTGACATCCCAGAACCCCAATTTGTCCTCAGGGCCCATTGTGACATCCTGGGGACCCCCTTGTCCCCAGGGCCCATCGTGGCACCGAGGGAACCCCCCCCCCTAGTCCCCAGGGCCCATTGTGAAATCCGGGGAACCCCCTGGTCTCCAGGGCCCATAGTGGTACCGTGGGGACTCGTCCTGTCACTTGGGTCCATTGTGACACCATGGGGACCCCGCCTTTGTCCCCAGTACCCATTGTGACATCCTGGGGACCCCTTTGTCCCCGGGGCCCATTGTGACATCCTGGGGACCCCCCCTTTGTCCCCAAGGCCCATTGTGACACGGTGGGGACCCCACTTCTTTCCAGGACCCATTGTGGCATTCTGGGGACTTCCTTTGTCCCCAGGGCCCATTGTGACATCCTGGAGACCCCCTTTATCCCCAGAGCTCGTTGTCGCACCATGGGGACCCCCTTTGTCACTGGGGCCCATTGTGACGTCTCAGGACCCCCTTTGTCCCCAGGGCCCACTGTGGCACCATGGGGACCCCCTTTGTCCTCTGGGCCCATTGTGACATTCCAGGACCCCACTTTGTCCCCAGGGCCCATTGTGACAATTAAGGGACCCCCCTTGTCCCCAGGGCCCATTGTGACAATTAAGGGACCCCCTTTGTCCCCAGGGCCCATTTTGACATCCCAGGACCCCACTTTGTCCCCAGTGCTCATTGTGAAATTCTGGGAACCCCCCTTGTCCTCAGGGCTCATTGTGACAGCCGAGGACCTTACTTTGTCCCCAGGGCCCATTGTGACATCCCAGGACCCCCCACTGTCTCCAGTGCCCATTGTGACATCATGGGGACCACCCTTTTTCCCCAGGGCTCATTGTGACGTCCCAGGACCCCTCGTTGTCCCCAGGCCCCATCGTGACATCCTGGGGACCCCCCTTGTCCCCAGGGCCCATTGTGACATCCGTGGGACCCCCTTGTCTCCAGGGCCCATAGTGGCACTGTGGGGACTCATCACTTGGGCCCATTGTGACATCCTGGAGAACCCCCTTTATCCCCAGGGCCCATTGTGACACCGTGGAGACCCCATTTGTCACTGGGGCCCATTGTGACATCCCAGGACACCCCATTGTCCCCAGGGCCCACTGAGACATCCTGGCGACCACCCTTTGTCCCCAGGGCCCATTATGCACATTCAGGGGACACCCCTTTGTCCCCAAGGCCCATTGTGACATCCTGGGGAGACCCCATTGTCCTCAAGGCCCATTGTGACACCATGGGGACCCCCTTTGTCCTCAGTGCCCATTGTGACATCTTAGGACCCCACTTTGTCCCCAGGGCCCATTGTGACATCCTGGGGACCACCTGTGTCCCCAGGGCCCATTGTGACATCCCAGGACCCCACTTTGTCCCCAGGGCTTATTGTGACACCATGGGGATCTCCCTTGTCCCCAGGGCCCATTGTGACATCCTCGGCACCCCCTTGTCCCCAGGGCCCATTGTGACATTCAAGGGACGCCTCTTTGTCCCCAGGGCCCATTATGACATCCTGGGGATCCCTCCTTGTCCCCAGGGCCCATTGTGACGTCCCAGGACCCCCCATTGTCCCCAGGGCCCATTGTGACATTCAGGGGCCCCCGTTTGTCACTGGGGCCCATTGTGACATCCCAGGACCCCAAATTGTCCCCAGGGCCCATTGTGACTTTCAGGGGACCCCACTTGTCCCCAGGACCCATTGTGATACTATAGGGACCCCCCCTTGTGCCCAGTGCCCATTGTGACACCGTGGGTACCACCCTTGTCCGCAGGGCCCATTGTGACATCCTGGGGACACCCCCTTGTCCCCAGGGCCCATTGTGACATCCTGGGAATCCCCCCTTGTCCCCAGGGCCCATTGTGACATCCTGGGAATCCCTCCTTATCCCCAGGGCCCATTGTGACATCCAGGGGACCCCCCCTTGTCCCCAGGGCCCATTGTGACGTCCCAGGACCCGCCATTGTCCCCAGGGCCCACTGTGACATCCTGGGGACACCCCCTTTGTCCCCAGTGCCCATTGTGACATCCTGCGGACCCCCCTTTGTCCCCGGGGCCCATTTTGACATTCAGGGGACCCACCATTGTCCTCAGGGCCCACTGTGAGGTCCCAGGACCCCCCATTGTCCCCAGGGCCCATTGTGACATCCTCGGCACCCCCTTGTCCCCAGGGCCCATTGTGACATTCAGGGGACCCCACATTGTCCCCAGGGCCCATTGTGACATCCTGGGGACACCCCCTTGTCCCCAGGGCCCATTGTGACATCCTGGGGACCCCCCTTGTCCCCAGGGCCCATTCTGATACCGTGGGGACCCCCTTTGTCCCTAGGGCCCATTGTGACATCCTGGGGACCCTCCTTGTCCCCAGAGTCCATTGTGACATCCAGGGGACCCCCTTTGTCCCCAGGGCCCATTGTGGCACCATAGGGACCCCTTTTGTCACTGGGGCCCATTGTGACATCCCAGGACCCCCCCTGGTTTCCAGGCCCCATTGTGACATCCTGGGGACCCCATTTGTCCCAAGACTTCATTGTGACATCCTGGGGACCCCACATTGTCCCCAGGGCCCATTGTGACATCCCAGGACCCCCCATTGTCCCCAGGGCCCATTGTGACATCCTCGGGACCCCCTTGTCCCCAAGGCCCATTGTGACATCCTGGGGACCCCCTTGTCCCCAGGGCCCATTCTGATACCGTGGGGACCCCCTTTGTCCCCAGAGCCCATTGTGACATCCCAGGACCCCCCATTGTCCCTAGGCCCCATTATACACATCCTGGGGTCCCCCTTTATCCCCAGGGCCGTTGTGACACCATGGGGACCCCCTTTGTCCCCAGGGCCCATTGTGACGTCCCAGGATGCCCCATTGTCCCCTGGGCCCATTGTGAAATCATGGGGACCCCCTTTGTCCCCAGGGCCTATTGTGACATCCCAGGACCCCCCATTGTCCCCAGGGCCCATTGTGACACCGTGGAGACCCTCCTTGTCCTCAGGGCCCATTATGACATTCAGGGGACTCCTCTTTGTCCCCAGGGCCTATTGTGACATCCTGGGGACCCCCCTTTACTCCAGGGCCCATTGTGACGTCCCAGGACCCCCTATTGTTCCCACGGCCCATTGTGACATTCTGAGGACCCCAAATGTCCCCAGGGCCCATTGTGACATTCTGGGGACCCCTCTTTGTCCCCAGGGCCCATTGTGGCACCATGGACACCCCCTTTGTCCCCAGGGCCCATTGTGACATCCCAGAACCCCAATTTGTCCTCAGGGCCCATTGTGACATCCTGGGGACCCCCTTGTCCCCAGGGCCCATCGTGGCACCGAGGGAACCCCCCCCCCTAGTCCCCAGGGCCCATTGTGAAATCCGGGGAACCCCCTGGTCTCCAGGGCCCATAGTGGTACCGTGGGGACTCGTCCTGTCACTTGGGTCCATTGTGACACCATGGGGACCCCGCCTTTGTCCCCAGTACCCATTGTGACATCCTGGGGACCCCTTTGTCCCCGGGGCCCATTGTGACATCCTGGGGACCCCCCTTTGTCCCCAAGGCCCATTGTGACACGGTGGGGACCCCACTTCTTTCCAGGACCCATTGTGGCATTCTGGGGACTTCCTTTGTCCCCAGGGCCCATTGTGACATCCTGGAGACCCCCTTTATCCCCAGAGCTCGTTGTCGCACCATGGGGACCCCCTTTGTCACTGGGGCCCATTGTGACGTCTCAGGACCCCCTTTGTCCCCAGGGCCCACTGTGGCACCATGGGGACCCCCTTTGTCCTCTGGGCCCATTGTGACATTCCAGGACCCCACTTTGTCCCCAGGGCCCATTGTGACAATTAAGGGACCCCCCTTGTCCCCAGGGCCCATTGTGACAATTAAGGGACCCCCTTTGTCCCCAGGGCCCATTTTGACATCCCAGGACCCCACTTTGTCCCCAGTGCTCATTGTGAAATTCTGGGAACCCCCCTTGTCCTCAGGGCTCATTGTGACAGCCGAGGACCTTACTTTGTCCCCAGGGCCCATTGTGACATCCCAGGACCCCCCACTGTCTCCAGTGCCCATTGTGACATCATGGGGACCACCCTTTTTCCCCAGGGCTCATTGTGACGTCCCAGGACCCCTCGTTGTCCCCAGGCCCCATCGTGACATCCTGGGGACCCCCCTTGTCCCCAGGGCCCATTGTGACATCCGTGGGACCCCCTTGTCTCCAGGGCCCATAGTGGCACTGTGGGGACTCATCACTTGGGCCCATTGTGACATCCTGGAGAACCCCCTTTATCCCCAGGGCCCATTGTGACACCGTGGAGACCCCATTTGTCACTGGGGCCCATTGTGACATCCCAGGACACCCCATTGTCCCCAGGGCCCACTGAGACATCCTGGCGACCACCCTTTGTCCCCAGGGCCCATTATGCACATTCAGGGGACACCCCTTTGTCCCCAAGGCCCATTGTGACATCCTGGGGAGACCCCATTGTCCTCAAGGCCCATTGTGACACCATGGGGACCCCCTTTGTCCTCAGTGCCCATTGTGACATCTTAGGACCCCACTTTGTCCCCAGGGCCCATTGTGACATCCTGGGGACCACCTGTGTCCCCAGGGCCCATTGTGACATCCCAGGACCCCACTTTGTCCCCAGGGCTTATTGTGACACCATGGGGATCTCCCTTGTCCCCAGGGCCCATTGTGACATCCTCGGCACCCCCTTGTCCCCAGGGCCCATTGTGACATTCAAGGGACGCCTCTTTGTCCCCAGGGCCCATTATGACATCCTGGGGATCCCTCCTTGTCCCCAGGGCCCATTGTGACGTCCCAGGACCCCCCATTGTCCCCAGGGCCCATTGTGACATTCAGGGGCCCCCGTTTGTCACTGGGGCCCATTGTGACATCCCAGGACCCCAAATTGTCCCCAGGGCCCATTGTGACTTTCAGGGGACCCCACTTGTCCCCAGGACCCATTGTGATACTATAGGGACCCCCCCCTTGTGCCCAGTGCCCATTGTGACACCGTGGGTACCACCCTTGTCCGCAGGGCCCATTGTGACATCCTGGGGACACCCCCTTGTCCCCAGGGCCCATTGTGACATCCTGGGAATCCCCCCTTGTCCCCAGGGCCCATTGTGACATCCTGGGAATCCCTCCTTATCCCCAGGGCCCATTGTGACATCCAGGGGACCCCCCCTTGTCCCCAGGGCCCATTGTGACGTCCCAGGACCCGCCATTGTCCCCAGGGCCCACTGTGACATCCTGGGGACACCCCCTTTGTCCCCAGTGCCCATTGTGACATCCTGCGGACCCCCCTTTGTCCCCGGGGCCCATTTTGACATTCAGGGGACCCACCATTGTCCTCAGGGCCCACTGTGAGGTCCCAGGACCCCCCATTGTCCCCAGGGCCCAT
Source organism: Patagioenas fasciata (assembly GCF_037038585.1). Taxonomy (NCBI): domain Eukaryota; kingdom Metazoa; phylum Chordata; class Aves; order Columbiformes; family Columbidae; genus Patagioenas; species Patagioenas fasciata. Next base: position 107,086 of record NW_027288813.1, read on the forward strand.
TGTGACATCCTCGGCACCCCCTTGTCCCCAGGGCCCATTGTGACATTCAGGGGACCCCACATTGTCCCCAGGGCCCATTGTGACATCCTGGGGACACCCCCTTGTCCCCAGGGCCCATTGTGACATCCTGGGGACCCCCCTTGTCCCCAGGGCCCATTCTGATACCGTGGGGACCCCCTTTGTCCCTAGGGCCCATTGTGACATCCTGGGGACCCTCCTTGTCCCCAGAGTCCATTGTGACATCCAGGGGACCCCCTTTGTCCCCAGGGCCCATTGTGGCACCATAGGGACCCCTTTTGTCACTGGGGCCCATTGTGACATCCCAGGACCCCCCCTGGTTTCCAGGCCCCATTGTGACATCCTGGGGACCCCATTTGTCCCAAGACTTCATTGTGACATCCTGGGGACCCCACATTGTCCCCAGGGCCCATTGTGACATCCCAGGACCCCCCATTGTCCCCAGGGCCCATTGTGACATCCTCGGGACCCCCCTTGTCCCCAAGGCCCATTGTGACATCCTGGGGACCCCCTTGTCCCCAGGGCCCATTCTGATACCGTGGGGACCCCCTTTGTCCCCAGAGCCCATTGTGACATCCCAGGACCCCCCATTGTCCCTAGGCCCCATTATACACATCCTGGGGTCCCCCTTTATCCCCAGGGCCGTTGTGACACCATGGGGACCCCCTTTGTCCCCAGGGCCCATTGTGACGTCCCAGGATGCCCCATTGTCCCCTGGGCCCATTGTGAAATCATGGGGACCCCCTTTGTCCCCAGGGCCTATTGTGACATCCCAGGACCCCCCATTGTCCCCAGGGCCCATTGTGACACCGTGGAGACCCTCCTTGTCCTCAGGGCCCATTATGACATTCAGGGGACTCCTCTTTGTCCCCAGGGCCTATTGTGACATCCTGGGGACCCCCCTTTACTCCAGGGCCCATTGTGACGTCCCAGGACCCCCTATTGTTCCCACGGCCCATTGTGACATTCTGAGGACCCCAAATGTCCCCAGGGCCCATTGTGACATTCTGGGGACCCCTCTTTGTCCCCAGGGCCCATTGTGGCACCATGGACACCCCCTTTGTCCCCAGGGCCCATTGTGACATCCCAGAACCCCAATTTGTCCTCAGGGCCCATTGTGACATCCTGGGGACCCCCTTGTCCCCAGGGCCCATCGTGGCACCGAGGGAACCCCCCCCCCTAGTCCCCAGGGCCCATTGTGAAATCCGGGGAACCCCCTGGTCTCCAGGGCCCATAGTGGTACCGTGGGGACTCGTCCTGTCACTTGGGTCCATTGTGACACCATGGGGACCCCGCCTTTGTCCCCAGTACCCATTGTGACATCCTGGGGACCCCTTTGTCCCCGGGGCCCATTGTGACATCCTGGGGACCCCCCCTTTGTCCCCAAGGCCCATTGTGACACGGTGGGGACCCCACTTCTTTCCAGGACCCATTGTGGCATTCTGGGGACTTCCTTTGTCCCCAGGGCCCATTGTGACATCCTGGAGACCCCCTTTATCCCCAGAGCTCGTTGTCGCACCATGGGGACCCCCTTTGTCACTGGGGCCCATTGTGACGTCTCAGGACCCCCTTTGTCCCCAGGGCCCACTGTGGCACCATGGGGACCCCCTTTGTCCTCTGGGCCCATTGTGACATTCCAGGACCCCACTTTGTCCCCAGGGCCCATTGTGACAATTAAGGGACCCCCCTTGTCCCCAGGGCCCATTGTGACAATTAAGGGACCCCCTTTGTCCCCAGGGCCCATTTTGACATCCCAGGACCCCACTTTGTCCCCAGTGCTCATTGTGAAATTCTGGGAACCCCCCTTGTCCTCAGGGCTCATTGTGACAGCCGAGGACCTTACTTTGTCCCCAGGGCCCATTGTGACATCCCAGGACCCCCCACTGTCTCCAGTGCCCATTGTGACATCATGGGGACCACCCTTTTTCCCCAGGGCTCATTGTGACGTCCCAGGACCCCTCGTTGTCCCCAGGCCCCATCGTGACATCCTGGGGACCCCCCTTGTCCCCAGGGCCCATTGTGACATCCGTGGGACCCCCTTGTCTCCAGGGCCCATAGTGGCACTGTGGGGACTCATCACTTGGGCCCATTGTGACATCCTGGAGAACCCCCTTTATCCCCAGGGCCCATTGTGACACCGTGGAGACCCCATTTGTCACTGGGGCCCATTGTGACATCCCAGGACACCCCATTGTCCCCAGGGCCCACTGAGACATCCTGGCGACCACCCTTTGTCCCCAGGGCCCATTATGCACATTCAGGGGACACCCCTTTGTCCCCAAGGCCCATTGTGACATCCTGGGGAGACCCCATTGTCCTCAAGGCCCATTGTGACACCATGGGGACCCCCTTTGTCCCCAGTGCCCATTGTGACATCTTAGGACCCCACTTTGTCCCCAGGGCCCATTGTGACTTCCTGGGGACCACCTGTGTCCCCAGGGCCCATTGTGACATCCCAGGACCCCACTTTGTCCCCAGGGCTTATTGTGACACCATGGGGATCTCCCTTGTCCCCAGGGCCCATTGTGACATCCTCGGCACCCCCTTGTCCCCAGAGCCCATTGTGACATTCAAGGGACGCCTCTTTGTCCCCAGGGCCCATTGTGACATCCTGGGGATCCCTCCTTGTCCCCAGGGCCCATTGTGACGTCCCAGGACCCCCCATTGTCCCCAGGGCCCATTGTGACATTCAGGGGCCCCCGTTTGTCACTGGGGCCCATTGTGACATCCCAGGACCCCACATTGTCCCCAGGGCCCATCGTGGCACCGAGGGAACCCCCCCCCCTAGTCCCCAGGGCCCATTGTGAAATCCGGGGAACCCCCTGGTCTCCAGGGCCCATAGTGGTACCGTGGGGACTCGTCCTGTCACTTGGGTCCATTGTGACACCATGGGGACCCCGCCTTTGTCCCCAGTACCCATTGTGACATCCTGGGGACCCCTTTGTCCCCGGGGCCCATTGTGACATCCTGGGGACCCCCCTTTGTCCCCAAGGCCCATTGTGACACGGTGGGGACCCCACTTCTTTCCAGGACCCATTGTGGCATTCTGGGGACTTCCTTTGTCCCCAGGGCCCATTGTGACATCCTGGAGACCCCCTTTATCCCCAGAGCTCGTTGTCGCACCATGGGGACCCCCTTTGTCACTGGGGCCCATTGTGACGTCTCAGGACCCCCTTTGTCCCCAGGGCCCACTGTGGCACCATGGGGACCCCCTTTGTCCTCTGGGCCCATTGTGACATTCCAGGACCCCACTTTGTCCCCAGGGCCCATTGTGACAATTAAGGGACCCCCCTTGTCCCCAGGGCCCATTGTGACAATTAAGGGACCCCCTTTGTCCCCAGGGCCCATTTTGACATCCCAGGACCCCACTTTGTCCCCAGTGCTCATTGTGAAATTCTGGGAACCCCCCTTGTCCTCAGGGCTCATTGTGACAGCCGAGGACCTTACTTTGTCCCCAGGGCCCATTGTGACATCCCAGGACCCCCCACTGTCTCCAGTGCCCATTGTGACATCATGGGGACCACCCTTTTTCCCCAGGGCTCATTGTGACGTCCCAGGACCCCTCGTTGTCCCCAGGCCCCATCGTGACATCCTGGGGACCCCCCTTGTCCCCAGGGCCCATTGTGACATCCGTGGGACCCCCTTGTCTCCAGGGCCCATAGTGGCACTGTGGGGACTCATCACTTGGGCCCATTGTGACATCCTGGAGAACCCCCTTTATCCCCAGGGCCCATTGTGACACCGTGGAGACCCCATTTGTCACTGGGGCCCATTGTGACATCCCAGGACACCCCATTGTCCCCAGGGCCCACTGAGACATCCTGGCGACCACCCTTTGTCCCCAGGGCCCATTATGCACATTCAGGGGACACCCCTTTGTCCCCAAGGCCCATTGTGACATCCTGGGGAGACCCCATTGTCCTCAAGGCCCATTGTGACACCATGGGGACCCCCTTTGTCCCCAGTGCCCATTGTGACATCTTAGGACCCCACTTTGTCCCCAGGGCCCATTGTGACATCCTGGGGACCACCTGTGTCCCCAGGGCCCATTGTGACATCCCAGGACCCCACTTTGTCCCCAGGGCTTATTGTGACACCATGGGGATCTCCCTTGTCCCCAGGGCCCATTGTGACATCCTCGGCACCCCCTTGTCCCCAGGGCCCATTGTGACATTCAAGGGACGCCTCTTTGTCCCCAGGGCCCATTGTGACATCCTGGGGATCCCTCCTTGTCCCCAGGGCCCATTGTGACATCCCAGGACCCCCCATTGTCCCCAGGGCCCATTGTGACATTCAGGGGCCCCCGTTTGTCACTGGGGCCCATTGTGACATCCCAGGACCCCACATTGTCCCCAGGGCCCATTGTGACTTTCAGGGGACCCCACTTGTCCCCAGGACCCATTGTGATACTATAGGGACCCCCCCTTGTGCCCAGTGCCCATTGTGACACCGTGGGTACCACCCTTGTCCGCAGGGCCCATTGTGACATCCTGGGGACACCCCCTTGTCCCCAGGGCCCATTGTGACATCCTGGGGACCCCCCTTGTCCCCATGGCTTATTGTGACACCCTGGGACCGCCTTTGTCCCCAGGGCCCATTGTGATGTCCCAGGACCCCCCATTGTCCCCAGGGACCATTGTGACATCCTGGGGACACCCCCTTGTCCCCAGGGCCCATTGTGACATCCTGGGGACCCCCCTTGTCCCCATGGCTTATTGTGACACCCTGGGACCGCCTTTGTCCCCAGGGCCCATTGTGATGTCCCAGGACCCCCCATTGTCCCCAGGGACCATTGTGACATCCTGGGGACCCCCTTTGTCCCAAGACCCCATTGTGACATCCTGGGGACCCCGCCTTGTCCCCAAAGCCCATTGTGACATCCTGGGGACCCTCTTTGTCCCCAGGGCCCATTGTGGCACCATGGGGACACCCTTTGTCACTGGGGCCAGTTGTGACATCCCAGGACCCCACTTTGTCCCCAGGGCTTATTGTGATACCATGGGGACCCCCCTTGTCCCCAGGGCCCATTGTGACATTCAGGGGGACTCCTCTTTGTCCCCAGGGCCTATTGTGTCATCCTGGGGATCTCCCCTTGTCTCTAGGGCCCATTGTGAGACTGTGGAAGACCCCCTTTGTCCCCAAGTCCCATTGTGACGTCCCAGGACGCCTCATTGTCCCCAGGACCCATTGTGACTCCATGGGAACCCCCCCTTGTCCCCAGGGCCCATTGTGACATCCTGGGACCCCCCTTTGTCCCCAGTGCTCATTGTGAAATCCTGGGGACCCACTTTGTCCCCAGGGCCCATTGTGGCACCATGGGGAGCGCCTTTGTCACTGGGGACCATTGTGACATTCCAGGATTTTACTTTGTCCCCGGGGCCCATTGTGACATCCTGGGGATCCCCCTTTGTCGCCAGGGCCCACTGTGACACCGTGGGCACCCTCTTTGTCCCATGGGCCCATTGTGACCTTCAAGGGACCCCCCATTGTCCCCAGGGCCCATTGTGACATCCTGGGTACCCCCTTTGTCCCCAAGACCCATTGTGACATCCTAGTACCCCCCGCAGTCCCCAGGGCCCATTGTGACATCCTGGGGATCCCTTTGGCCCCAGGGCCCATTGTGACAGGGCGGGGATCCCCCTTGTCCCCAGGGCCCATTGTGAAACCGTGGGGACCCTCTTGTCCCCAGGGCCCATTGTGGCACCGTGGAGACCCCCCCTTTGTCTCCAGTGCCCATTGTGACATCCTGGGGACCCCCTTTGTCCCCAGTGCTCATTGTGACAGGGTGGGACCCCCCTTGTACCCAGGGCCCGTTGTGACATCCTGGGGACCCCCTTTGTCCCCAGGGCCTATTGTGACATCCTGGGGAGTCCCCTTTATCCCCAGGGCCCATTGTGACATCCTGGGGACCCCCTTTGTCCCTAGGGTTCATTGTGACATCCCAGGACCCCCATTGTCCCCAGGGCCCATTGTGAACAACCTGGGGACCCCCCTTTTTCCCCGGGCCCATTGTGGCATCCCAGGATGCTTCGTTGTCCCCAGGGCCCATTGTGACATCCAGGGGACCCCCCCTTGTCCCCAGGGCCCATTGTGACGTCCCAGGACCCGCCATTGTCCCCAGGGCCCACTGTGACATCCTGGGGACACCCCCTTTGTCCCCAGTGCCCATTGTGACATCCTGCGGACCCCCCTTTGTCCCCAGGGCCCATTTTGACATTCAGGGGACCCACCATTGTCCTCAGGGCCCACTGTGAGGTCCCAGGACCCCCCATTGTCCCCAGGGCCCATTGTGACATCCTCGGCACCCCCTTGTCCCCAGGGCCCATTGTGACATTCAGGGGACCCCACATTGTCTCCAGGGCCCATTGTGACATCCTGGGGACCCCACTTGTCCCCAGCACCCATTGTGACACTATGGGGACCCCCCCTTGTTCCCAGGGCCCATTGTGACACCGTGGGTACCACCCTTGTCCGCAGGGCCCATTGTGACATCCTGGGGACACCCCCTTGTCCCCAGGGCCCATTGTGACATCCTGGGGACCCCCCTTGTCCCCAGGGCCCATTCTGATACCGTGGGGACCCCCTTTGTCCCCAGGGCCCATTGTGACATCCTGGGGACCCTCCTTGTCCCCAGAGTCCATTGTGACATCCAGGGGACCCCCTTTGTCCCCAGGGCCCATTGTGGCACCATAGGGACCCCTTTTGTCACTGGGGCCCATTGTGACATCCCAGGACCCCCCCTGGTTTCCAGGCCCCATTGTGACATCCTGGGGACCCCATTTGTCCCAAGACTTCATTGTGACATCCTGGGGACCCCACATTGTCCCCAGGGCCCATTGTGACATCCCAGGACCCCCCATTGTCCCCAGGGCCCATTGTGACATCCTCGGGACCCCCTTGTCCCCAAGGCCCATTGTGACATCCTGGGGACCCCCTTGTCCCCAGGGCCCACTGTGGCACCATGGGGACCCCCTTTGTCCTCTGGGCCCATTGTGACATTCCAGGACCCCACTTTGTCCCCAGGGCCCATTGTGACAATTAAGGGACCCCCCTTGTCCCCAGGGCCCATTGTGACAATTAAGGGACCCCCTTTGTCCCCAGGGCCCATTTTGACATCCCAGGACCCCACTTTGTCCCCAGTGCTCATTGCGAAATTCTGGGAACCCCCCTTGTCCTCAGGGCTCATTGTGACAGCCGAGGACCTTACTTTGTCCCCAGGGCCCATTGTGACATCCCAGGACCCCCCACTGTCTCCAGTGCCCATTGTGACATCATGGGGACCACCCTTTTTCCCCAGGGCTCATTGTGACGTCCCAGGACCCCTCGTTGTCCCCAGGCCCCATCGTGACATCCTGGGGACCCCCCTTGTCTCCAGGGCCCATAGTGGCACTGTGTGGACTCATCACTTGGGCCCATTGTGACATCCTGGAGAACCCCCTTTATCCCCAGGGCCCATTGTGACACCGTGGAGACCCCATTTGTCACTGGGGCCCATTGTGACATCCCAGGACACCCCATTGTCCCCAGGGCCCACTGAGACATCCTGGCGACCACCCTTTGTCCCCAGGGCCCATTATGCACATTCAGGGGACACCCCTTTGTCCCCAAGGCCCATTGTGACATCCTGGGGAGACCCCATTGTCCTCAAGGCCCATTGTGACACCATGGGGACCCCCTTTGTCCCCAGTGCCCATTGTGACATCTTAGGACCCCACTTTGTCCCCAGGGTCCATTGTGACATCCTGGGGACCACCTGTGTCCCCAGGGCCCATTGTGACATCCCAGGACCCCACTTTGTCCCCAGGGCTTATTGTGACACCATGGGGATCTCCCTTGTCCCCAGGGCCCATTGTGACATCCTCGGCACCCCCTTGTCCCCAGGGCCCATTGTGACATTCAAGGGACGCCTCTTTGTCCCCAGGGCCCATTGTGACATCCTGGGGATCCCTCCTTGTCCCCAGGGCCCATTGTGACGTCCCAGGACCCCCCATTGTCCCCAGGGCCCATTGTGACATTCAGGGGCCCCCGTTTGTCACTGGGGCCCATTGTGACATCCCAGGACCCCACATTGTCCCCAGGGCCCATTGTGACTTTCAGGGGACCCCACTTGTCCCCAGGACCCATTGTGATACTATAGGGACCCCCCCTTGTGCCCAGTGCCCATTGTGACACCGTGGGTACCACCCTTGTCCGCAGGGCCCATTGTGACATCCTGGGGACACCCCCTTGTCCCCAGGGCCCATTGTGACATCCTGGGGACCCCCCTTGTCCCCATGGCTTATTGTGACACCCTGGGACCGCCTTTGTCCCCAGGGCCCATTGTGATGTCCCAGGACCCCCCATTGTCCCCAGGGACCATTGTGACATCCTGGGGACACCCCCTTGTCCCCAGGGCCCATTGTGACATCCTGGGGACCCCCCTTGTCCCCATGGCTTATTGTGACACCCTGGGACCGCCTTTGTCCCCAGGGCCCATTGTGATGTCCCAGGACCCCCCATTGTCCCCAGGGCCCATTGTGACACCATGGGGATCGCCTTTCTCCCCGTGGCCCATTGTGACATCCCAGGACCCCGCGTTGTCCCCAGGGCCCATTCTGACATCCTGGGGACCCCCCTTGTCCCCATGGCTTATTGTGACACCCTGGGACCGCCTTTGTCCCCAGGGCCCATTGTGATGTCCCAGGACCCCCCATTGTCCCCAGGGACCATTGTGACATCCTGGGGACCCCCTTTGTCCCAAGACCCCATTGTGACATCCTGGGGACCCCGCCTTGTCCCCAAAGCCCATTGTGACATCCTGGGGACCCTCTTTGTCCCGAGGGCCCATTGTGGCACCATGGGGACACCCTTTGTCACTGGGGCCAGTTGTGACATCCCAGGACCCCACTTTGTCCCCAGGGCTTATTGTGATACCATGGGGACCCCCCTTGTCCCCAGGGCCCATTGTGACATTCAGGGGGACTCCTCTTTGTCCCCAGGGCCTATTGTGTCATCCTGGGGATCTCCCCTTGTCTCTAGGGCCCATTGTGAGACTGTGGAAGACCCCCTTTGTCCCCAAGTCCCATTGTGACGTCCCAGGACGCCTCATTGTCCCCAGGACCCATTGTGACTCCATGGGAATCCCCCCTTGTCCCCAGGGCCCATTGTGACATCCTGGGACCCCCCTTTGTCCCCAGTGCTCATTGTGAAATCCTGGGGACCCACTTTGTCCCCAGGGCCCATTGTGGCACCATGGGGAGCGCCTTTGTCACTGGGGACCATTGTGACATTCCAGGATTTTACTTTGTCCCCGGGGCCCATTGTGACATCCTGGGGATCCCCCTTTGTCGCCAGGGCCCACTGTGACACCGTGGGCACCCTCTTTGTCCCATGGGCCCATTGTGACCTTCAAGGGACCCCCCATTGTCCCCAGGGCCCATTGTGACATCCTGGGTACCCCCTTTGTCCCCAAGACCCATTGTGACATCCTAGTACCCCCCGCAGTCCCCAGGGCCCATTGTGACATCCTGGGGATCCCTTTGGCCCCAGGGCCCATTGTGACAGGGCGGGGATCCCCCTTGTCCCCAGGGCCCATTGTGAAACCGTGGGGACCCTCTTGTCCCCAGGGCCCATTGTGGCACCGTGGAGACCCCCCCTTTGTCTCCAGTGCCCATTGTGACATCCTGGGGACCCCCTTTGTCCCCAGTGCTCATTGTGACAGGGTGGGACCCCCCTTGTACCCAGGGCCCGTTGTGACATCCTGGGGACCCCCTTTGTCCCCAGGGCCTATTGTGACATCCTGGGGAGTACCCTTTATCCCCAGGGCCCATTGTGACATCCTGGGGACCCCCTTTGTCCCTAGGGTTCATTGTGACATCCCAGGACCCCCATTGTCCCCAGGGCCCATTGTGAACAACCTGGGGACCCCCCTTTTTCCCCGGGCCCATTGTGGCATCCCAGGATGCTTCGTTGTCCCCTGGGCCCATTGTGACATCCCGGGGACCCCTTTTGTCCCCAGGGTCCATTGTGACATCCTGGGGCCTCCCTTTGTCCCCAGGGCCCATTGTGACATCGCAGGAGCCCCCATTGTCCCAAGGGCACATTGTTACATCCTGGGGACCCCCTTGTCCCCAGGGCCCATTGTGGCACCGTGGGGACCCCCCCTTTGTCTCCAGTGCCCATTGTGACATCCTTGGGACCCCCCTTGTCCCCAGGACCCGTTGTGACATCTTGGGGACCCCTATGTCACCAGAGCCCATTGTGATATCCTGGGGAGCCCCCTTTGTCCCCAGGGCCCATTGTGCACATCCTGTGGACCCCTCTTTGTCCCCAGGGCCCATTGTGATATCCTGGGGAGCCCTCTTTTGCCCCAGGGCCTATTGTGACATCCTGGGGACCCCCTTTGTCCCCCGGGCCCATTGTGACATCCTGAAGACCCCCTTTGTCCCCAGGGCCTATTGTGACATGCCAGGACCCCCCCTTTTCTCCAGGGCCCATTGTGACGTCCCAGGACCCCCTATTGTCCCCAGAGCCCATTGTGACATCCCAGGACCCCCCATTGTCCCCAGGCCCCATTATACACATCCTGGGGTCCCCCTTTATCCCCAGGGCCGTTGTGACACCATGGGGACCCCCCTTTGTCCCCAGGGCCCATTGTGACGTCCCAGGATGCCCCATTGTCCCCTGGGCCCATTGTGAAATCATGGGGACCCCCTTTGTCCCCAGGGCCTATTGTGACATCCCAGGACCCCCCATTGTCCCCAGGGCCCATTGTGACACCGTGGAGACCCTCCTTGTCCTCAGGGCCCATTATGACATTCAGGGGACTCCTCTTTGTCCCCAGGGCCTATTGTGACATCCTGGGGACCCCCCTTTACTCCAGGGCCCATTGTGACGTCCCAGGACCCCCTATTGTTCCCACGGCCCATTGTGACATTCTGAGGATCCCAAATGTCCCCAGGGCCCATTGTGACATTCTGGGGACCCCTCTTTGTCCCCAGGGCCCATTGTGGCACCATGGACACCCCCTTTGTCCCCAGGGCCCATTGTGACATCCCAGAACCCCAATTTGTCCTCAGGGCCCATTGTGACATCCTGGGGACCCCCTTGTCCCCAGGGCCCATCGTGGCACCGAGGGAACCCCCCCCCCCTAGTCCCCAGGGCCCATTGTGAAATCCGGGGAACCCCCTGGTCTCCAGGGCCCATAGTGGTACCGTGGGGACTCGTCCTGTCACTTGGGTCCATTGTGACACCATGGGGACCCCGCCTTTGTCCCCAGTACCCATTGTGACATCCTGGGGACCCCTTTGTCCCCGGGGCCCATTGTGACATCCTGGGGACCCCCCTTTGTCCCCAAGGCCCATTGTGACACGGTGGGGACCCCACTTCTTTCCAGGACCCATTGTGGCATTCTGGGGACTTCCTTTGTCCCCAGGGCTCATTGTGACATCCTGGAGACCCCCTTTATCCCCAGAGCTCATTGTCGCACCATGGGGACCCCCTTTGTCACTGGGGCCCATTGTGACATCCCAGGACCCCCCATTGTCCCCAGGGCCCATTGTGACACCGTGGGGACCCCGCCTTTTCCCCAGGGCCCATTGTGACGTCTCAGGACCCCCTTTGTCCCCAGGGCCCACGGTGGCACCATGGGGACCCCCTTTGTCCTCTGGGCCCATTGTGACATTCCAGGACCCCACTTTGTCCCCAGGGCCCATTGTGACAATTAAGGGACCCCCCTTGTCCCCAGGGCCCATTGTGACAATTAAGGGACCCCCTTTGTCCCCAGGGCCCATTATGCACATTCAGGGGACACCCCTTTGTCCCCAAGGCCCATTGTGACATCCTGGGGAGACCCCATTGTCCTCAAGGCCCATTGTGACACCATGGGGACCCCCTTTGTCCCCAGTGCCCATTGTGACATCTTAGGACCCCACTTTGTCCCCAGGGCCCATTGTGACATCCTGGGGACCACCTGTGTCCCCAGGGCCCATTGTGACATCCCAGGACCCCACTTTGTCCCCAGGGCTTATTGTGACACCATGGGGATCTCCCTTGTCCCCAGGGCCCATTGTGACATCCTCGGCACCCCCTTGTCCCCAGGGCCCATTGTGACATTCAGGGGACGCCTCTTTGTCCCCAGGGCCCATTGTGACATCCTGGGGATCCCTCCTTGTCCCCAGGGCCCATTGTGACGTCCCAGGACCCCCCATTGTCCCCAGGGCCCATTGTGACATTCAGGGGCCCCCGTTTGTCACTGGGGCCCATTGTGACATCCCAGGACCCCACATTGTCCCCAGGGCCCATTGTGACTTTCAGGGGACCCCACTTGTCCCCAGGACCCATTGTGATACTATAGGGACCCCCCCTTGTGCCCAGTGCCCATTGTGACACCGTGGGTACCACCCTTGTCCACAGGGCCCATTGTGACATCCTGGGGACACCCCCTTGTCCCCAGGGCCCATTGTGACATCCTGGGAATCCCCCCTTGTCCCCAGGGCCCATTGTGACATCCTGGGAATCCCTCCTTATCCCCAGGGCCCATTGTGACATCCAGGGGACCCCCCCTTGTCCCCAGGGCCCATTGTGACGTCCCAGGACCCCCCATTGTCCCCAGGGCCCATTGTGACATTCAGGGGACCCCCCTTTGTCCCCATGGCCCATTCTGATACCGTGGGGACCCCCCCTTTGTCTCCAGTGCCCATTGTGACATCCTTGGGACCCCCCTTGTCCCCAGGACCCGTTGTGACATCTTGGGGACCCCTATGTCACCAGAGCCCATTGTGATATCCTGGGGAGCCCCCTTTGTCCCCAGGGCCCATTGTGCACATCCTGTGGACCCCTCTTTGTCCCCAGGGCCCATTGTGATATCCTGGGGAGCCCTCTTTTTCCCCAGGGCCTATTGTGACATCCTGGGGACCCCCTTTGTCCCCCGGGCCCATTGTGACATCCTGAAGACCCCCTTTGTCCCCAGGGCCTATTGAGACATGCCAGGACCCCCCCTTTTCTCCAGGGCCCATTGTGACGTCCCAGGACCCCCTATTGTCCCCAGAGCCCATTGTGACATCCTGGGGACCCTCTTTGTCCCAAGACCCCATTGTGACATCCTGGGGACCCACTTTGTCCCCAGGGCCCATTGTGGCACCATGGGGAGCGCCTTTGTCACTGGGGACCATTGTGACATTCCAGGATTTTACTTTGTCCCCGGGGCCCATTGTGACATCCTGGGGATCCCCCTTTGTCGCCAGGGCCCACTGTGACACCGTGGGCACCCTCTTTGTCCCATGGGCCCATTGTGACCTTCAAGGGACCCCCCATTGTCCCCAGGGCCCATTGTGACATCCTGAGTACCCGCTTTGTCCCCAAGACCCATTGTGACATCCTAGTACCCCCCGCAGTCCCCAGGGCCCATTGTGACACCATGGGGATCGCCTTTGTCCCCGTGGCCCATTGTGACATCCCAGGACCCCGCGTTGTCCCCAGGGCCCATTCTGACATCCTGGGGACCCCCCTTCTCCCCAGGGCCACTTGTGACATCCTGGGGACCCCCCTTGTCCCCAGTGCCCATTATGACATTCTGGGGACCCCCTTTGTCCCAGGGGTACATTGTGGCACCACGGGGACCCCCTTTGTCACCGGGGCCCATTGTGACATCCCAGGACCCCAAGTCGTCCCCAGGGCCCATTGTGACACCATGGGTACCCCCTTTGTCCCATGGGCCCATTGTGACATCCTGGGGACCCCCTTGTCGCCAGGGCCCATCATGGCACCATGGGGACCCCCCTTTGTCCCCAGGGCCCATTGTGACATCCTGCGGACCCCCCTTGTCCCCATGGCTTATTGTGACACCCTGGGACCGCCTTTGTCCCCAGGGCCCATTGTGACGTCCCAGGACCCCCCATTATCCCCAGGGCCCATTGTGACATTCAGGGGACCCCCCTTTGTCCCCAGGGCCCATTCTGATACCGTGGGGACCCCCTTTGTCCCCAGGGCCCATTGTGACATGCTGGGGACGCTCTTTGTCCCCACGGCCCATTGTGACATCCTGGGGACCCTCCTTGTCCCCAGAGCCCATTGTGACATCCAGGGGACCCCCTTTGTCCCCAGGGCCCATTTTGGCACCATGAGGACCCTCTTTGTCACTGGAGCCCATTGTGACATCCCAGGACCCCCCTTTGTCCCCAGGGCCCATTGTGACATCCTGGGGACCCTCCTTGTCCCTAGAGCCCATTGTGACATCCCAGGACCCCACTTTGTCCCCAGGGCTTATTGTGACACCATGGGGATCTCCCTTGTCCCCAGGGCCCATTGTGACATCCCATGACCCCCCTTTGTCCCCAGTGCTATTGTGAAATCCTGGGGACCCCTTTTGTCCCCAGGGCCCATTGTGGCACCATTGGCAACCTCTTTGTCACTGGGGGCCATTGTGACATTCCAGGATTCCACTTTGACCCCAGGGCTCGTTCTGACACCTTGGGGACTCCCATTGTCCCCAGGGCCCATTGTGACATCCTGGGCAACCCCATTGTCCCCAGGGCCCATTGTGACATCTGGGGGACGCCCTTGTCCCCAGGACCCATCGTGGCACCGTGGGGACCCTCCTTGTCACTTGGGCCCATTGTGACACTATGGGGACCCCCCCTTTGTCCCCAGTGCCCATTGTGACATTCTGCGGACCCCCCTTTGTCCCCAGGGCCCATTGTGATCTTCAGGGGACCCACCATTGTCCTCAGGGCCCATTGTGAGGTCCCAGGACCCCCCATTGTCCCCAGGACCGATTGTGACATTCAGGGGATCCCCTTTGTCACTGGGGCCCATTGTGACACCATGGAGACCCCCGCTTGTCCTCAGGGTCCATTGTGACATCCTGGGCACCCCCCATTTTCCCCAGGACACATTGTGACATCCTGGCCATCCCCTTGCTCCCAGGGCCTGTTGTGGCACCATGGGGACACCCCCTTTGTCCCCAGGGCCCATTGTGACATCCCAGGACCCCCCTTTGTCCCCAGGGCCCATTGTAGCACCATGGGGACCCCCTTTGACCCCAGGGCCCATTGTGGCACCATGGCAACCCCTTTTGTCCCCAGGGCCCATTGTGACATTCTTGGACCCCACTTTGTCCCCAGGGCCTATTGTGACACCATGGGGACCCCTCCTTGTCACTGGGGACCCATTGTGACACCATGGGGACCCCCCATTGTCCTCAGGACTCATTCTCACATCCTGGACACCCCCCATTGTCCCCAGGGCCCATTGTGACATCCACTGCACTACCTTGTCCCCAGGGCCCATTGTGACATCCTAGGGACCCCCCCTTGTCCCAAGGGCCCATTGTGACGTCCCAGGACCCCCCATTGTCCCCACGGTCCATTGTGACATTCAGGGGACCCCCCTTTGTCCCCAGGGCCCATTCTGATACCGTGGGGACCCCCTTTGTCCCCAGGGCCCATTGTGACATGCTGGGGACGCTGTTTGTCCCCAGGGCCCATTGTGACATCCTGGGGACCCTCCTTGTCCCCAGAGCCCATTGTGACATCCAGGGGACCCCCTTTGTCCCCAGGGCCCATTGTGGCACCATGAGGACCCTCTTTGTCACTGGAGCCCATTGTGACATCCCATGACCCCCCTTTATCCCCAGTGCTATTGTGAAATCCTGGGGACCCCTTTTGTCCCCAGGGCCTATTATGACACCATGGGGAACCCCTTTGTCACTGGGGGCCATTGTGACATTCCAGGATTCCACTTTGTCCCCAGGGCTCGTTCTGACACCTTGGGGACTCCCATTGTCCCCAGGGCCCATTGTGACATCCTGGGCAACCCCAT
The DNA here is from genome assembly GCF_037038585.1 of Patagioenas fasciata. Lineage (NCBI taxonomy): Eukaryota > Metazoa > Chordata > Aves > Columbiformes > Columbidae > Patagioenas > Patagioenas fasciata. The sequence goes on from NW_027288813.1 coordinate 122,902, forward strand.
TGTCCCCAGGGCCCATTGTGACATCTGGGGGACGCCCTTGTCCCCAGGACCCATCGTGGCACCGTGGGGACCCTCCTTGTCACTTGAGCCCATTGTGACACCATGGGGACGCCCCCCTTTGTCCCCAGTGCCCATTGTGACATCCTGCGGACCCCCCTTTGTCCCCAGGGCCCATTGTGACATTCAGGGGACCCACCATTGTCCTCAGGGCCCATTGTGAGGTCCCAGGACCCTCCATTGTCCCCAGGGCCCATTGTGACATCCTCGGCACCCCCTTGTGCCCAGGGCCCATTGTGACATTCAGGGGACCCCTCTTTGTCCCCAGGGCCCATTGTGACATCCTGGGGACCCCCCCTTGTCCCCAGGGCCCATTGTGACGTCCCAGGACCCGCCATTGTCCCCAGGGCCCATTGTGACATCCTGGGGATCCCTCCTTGTTCCCATTACCCATTGTGACGTCCCAGGACCCCCCATTGTCCCCAGGGCCCATTGTGACATTCAGGGGCCCCCGTTTGTCACGGGGGCCCATTGTGACATCCCAGGACCCCACATTGTCCCCAGGGCCCATTGTGACATTCAGGGGACCCCACATTGTCCCCAGGACCTATTGTGACATCCTGGGGACCCCACTTGTCCCCAGGACCCATTGTGACACTATGCGGACCCCCCCTTGTGTCCAGGGCCCATTGTGACACCGTGGGTACCCCCCTTGTCCGCAGGGCTCATTGTGACATCCCAGGACCCCCTGTTGTCCCCAGGGCCCATGGTGACATCCTGGGGACGCCCTTTGTCCCCAGTGCCCATTTTGACACCGTCGACACCCCCCTTTGTCCCCAGAGCCCATTGTGACATCCAGGGGACCCCCTTTGTCCCCAGGGCCCATTGTGGCACCATGAGGACCCTCTTTGTCACTGGGGCCCATTGTGACATCCCAGGACCCACCCTGGTCCCAAGGGCCCATTGTGACATCCGGGGGACCCACCTTGTCCTCATGGTCCACTGTGACAGCCCAGGAACTTACTTTGTCCCCAGGGCCCATTGCGATATCTGGGGGACCCCCTTGTCCCCAGGGCCCATTGTGAAACCATGGGGACCCCCCTTTGTCCCCAGGGCCCATTGTGACATCCTGGGGTCCCCCCCTTGTCCCCAGGGCCCGTTGAAATGTCCCAGGACCACCCTTTGTCCCCAGGGTTCATTGTGACATCCTGGGGACCCCATTTGTCCCCACGGCCCATTGTGGCACCATGGAGACCCTGTTTGTCACTGGGGCCCATTGTGACATCCCAGGACCCCACTTTGTCCCCAGGGCTTATTGTGACACCATGGGGATCTCCCTTGTCCCCAGGGCCCATTGTGACATCCCATGACCCCCCTTTATCCCCAGTGCTATTGTGAAATCCTGGGGACCCCTTTTGTCCCCAGGGCCCATTGTGGCACCATGGGGAACCCCTTTGTCACTGGGGGCCATTGTGACATTCCAGGATTCCACTTTGTCCCCAGGGCTCGTTCTGACACCTTGGGGACTCCCATTGTCCCCAGGGCCCATTGTGACATCCTGGGCAACCCCATTGTCCCCAGGGCCCATTGTGACATCTGGGGGACGCCCTTGTCCCCAGGACCCATCGTGGCACCGTGGGGACCCTCCTTGTCACTTGGGCCCATTGTGACACCTTGGGGACCCCCCCTTTATCCCCAGTGCCCATTGTGACATCCTGCGGACCCCCCTTTGTCCCCAGGGCCCATTTTGACATTCAGGGGACCCACCATTGTCGTCAGGGCCCATTGTGAGGTCCCAGGACCCCCCATTGTCCCGAGGGCCCATTGTGACATCCTCGGCACCCCCTTGTCCCCAGGGTCCATTGTGACACTATGGGGACCCCCCCTTTTGCCCAGGGCCCATTGTGACACCGTGGGTACCACCCTTGTCCCCAGGGCTCATTGTGACATCCCAGGACCCCCCATTGTCCCCATGGCCCATTGTGATATTCAGGGGACCCCCCTTGTCCCCAGGGCCCATTCTGACACCGTGGGGACCCCCTTTGTCCCCAGGGCCCATTGTGACATCCTGGGGACCCCCTTTGTCCCAAGACTTCATTGTGACATCCTGGGGTCCCCCCTTGTCCTCAGGGTCCATTGTGACAGGCCAGGACCTTACATTGTCCCCAGGGCCCATTGTGATATCTGGGGGACCCCCTTGTTCCCAAGGCCCATTGTGACTTCCTGGGGACCCCCCCTTGTCCCCAGGGCCCATTGTGACATCCCAGGACCCCCCATTGTCTCCAGGGCCCATTGTGACACCCTCAGCACGCCCTTGTCCTCAGGGCCCATTGTGACATCCTGGGGACCCCCCCTTGTCCCCAGGGCCCATTGTGACGTCCCAGGACCCCCCATTGTCCCCAGGGCCCATTGTGACATCCTGGGGATCCCTCCTTGTCCCCAGGGCCCATTGTGATGTCCCAGGACCCCCCATTGTCCCCAGGGCCCATTGTGACATCCTCTGCACCCCCTTGTCCCCAGGGCCCATTGTGACATCCTGGGGACCCCCCCTTGTCCCCAGGGCCCATTGTGACTTTCAGGGGACCCCACTTGTCCCCAGGACCAATTGTGATACTATAGGGACCCCCCCTTGTGCCCAGTGCCCATTGTGACACCGTGGGTACCACCCTTGTCCGCAGGGCCCATTGTGACATCCTGGGGACACCCCCTTGTCCCCAGGGCCCATTGTGACATCCTGGGAATCCCCCCTTGTCCCCAGGGCCCATTGTGACATCCTGGGAATCCCTCCTTATCCCCAGGGCCCATTGTGACATCCAGGGGACCCCCCCTTGTCCCCAGGGCCCATTGTGACGTCCCAGGACCCGCCATTGTCCCCAGGGCCCACTGTGACATCCTGGGGACACCCCCTTTGTCCCCAGTGCCCATTGTGACATCCTGCGGACCCCTCTTTGTCCCCAGGGCCCATTTTGACATTCAGGGGACCCACCATTGTCCTCAGGGCCCACTGTGAGGTCCCAGGACCCCCCATTGTCCCCAGGGCCCATTGTGACATCCTCGGCACCCCCTTGTCCCCAGGGCCCATTGTGACATTCAGGGGACCCCACATTGTCCCCAGGGCCCATTGTGACATCCTGGGGACCCCACTTGTCCCCAGGACCCATTGTGACACTATGGGGACCCCCCCTTGTGCCCAGGGCCCATTGTGACACTGTGGGTACCACCCTTGTCCGCAGGGCCCATTGTGACATCCTGGGGACACCCCCTTGTCCCCAGGGCCCATTCTGATACCGTGGGGACCCCCTTTGTCCCCAGGGCCCATTGTGACATCCTGGGGACCCTCCTTGTCCCCAGAGTCCATTGTGACATCCAGGGGACCCCCTTTGTCCCCAGGGCCCATTGTGGCACCATAGGGACCCCTTTTGTCACTGGGGCCCATTGTGACATCCCAGGACCCCCCCTGGTTTCCAGGCCCCATTGTGACATCCTGGGGACCCCCTTTGTCCCAAGACTTCATTGTGACATCCTGGGGACCCCACATTGTCCCTAGGGCCCGTTGTGACATCCCAGGACCACCCATTGTCCCCAGGGCCCATTGTGACATCCTCGGGACCACCTTGTCCCCAAGGCCCATTGTGACATCCTGGGGACCCACCCTTGTCCCCAGGGCCCATTGTGACGTCCCATGACCCACCATTGTCTCCAGGGCCCATTGTGACATCCTGGGGATCCCTCCTTGTCCCCAGGGCCTATTGTGATGTCCCAGGACCCCCCATTTTCCGGAGGGCCCATTGTGACATCCTCTGCACCCCCTTGTCCCCAGGGCCCATTGTGACATTCAGGGGCCCCCGTTTGTCACTGGGGCCCATTGTGACATCCCAGGACCCCACATTGTCCCCAGGGCCCATTGTGACTTTCAGGGGACCCCACTTGTCCCCAGGACCCATTGTGATACTATAGGGACCCCCCCTTGTGCCCAGTGCCCATTGTGACACCGTGGGTACCACCCTTGTCCGCAGGGCCCATTGTGACATCCTGGGGACACCCCCTTGTCCCCAGGGCCCATTGTGACATCCTTGGGACCCCCCTTGTCCCCAGGACCCGTTGTGACATCTTGGGGACCCCTATGTCACCAGAGCCCATTGTGATATCCTGGGGAGCCCCCTTTGTCCCCAGGGCCCATTGTGCACATCCTGTGGACCCCTCTTTGTCCCCAGGGCCCATTGTGATATCCTGGGGAGCCCTCTTTTTCCCCAGGGCCTATTGTGACATCCTGGGGACCCCCTTTGTCCCCCGGGCCCATTGTGACATCCTGAAGACCCCCTTTGTCCCCAGGGCCTATTGAGACATGCCAGGACCCCCCCTTTTCTCCAGGGCCCATTGTGACGTCCCAGGACCCCCTATTGTCCCCAGAGCCCATTGTGACATCCTGGGGACCCTCTTTGTCCCAAGACCCCATTGTGACATCCTGGGGACCCACTTTGTCCCCAGGGCCCATTGTGGCACCATGGGGAGCGCCTTTGTCACTGGGGACCATTGTGACATTCCAGGATTTTACTTTGTCCCCGGGGCCCATTGTGACATCCTGGGGATCCCCCTTTGTCGCCAGGGCCCACTGTGACACCGTGGGCACCCTCTTTGTCCCATGGGCCCATTGTGACCTTCAAGGGACCCCCCATTGTCCCCAGGGCCCATTGTGACATCCTGAGTACCCGCTTTGTCCCCAAGACCCATTGTGACATCCTAGTACCCCCCGCAGTCCCCAGGGCCCATTGTGACACCATGGGGATCGCCTTTGTCCCCGTGGCCCATTGTGACATCCCAGGACCCCGCGTTGTCCCCAGGGCCCATTCTGACATCCTGGGGACCCCCCTTCTCCCCAGGGCCACTTGTGACATCCTGGGGACCCCCCTTGTCCCCAGTGCCCATTATGACATTCTGGGGACCCCCTTTGTCCCAGGGGTACATTGTGGCACCACGGGGACCCCCTTTGTCACCGGGGCCCATTGTGACATCCCAGGACCCCAAGTCGTCCCCAGGGCCCATTGTGACACCATGGGTACCCCCTTTGTCCCATGGGCCCATTGTGACATCCTGGGGACCCCCTTGTCGCCAGGGCCCATCATGGCACCATGGGGACCCCCCTTTGTCCCCAGGGCCCATTGTGACATCCTGCGGACCCCCCTTGTCCCCATGGCTTATTGTGACACCCTGGGACCGCCTTTGTCCCCAGGGCCCATTGTGACGTCCCAGGACCCCCCATTGTCCCCAGGGACCATTGTGACATCCTGGAGACCCCCTTTGTCCCAAGACCCCATTGTGACATCCTGGGGACCCCGCCTTGTCCCCAAAGCCCATTGTGACATCCTGGGGACCCTCTTTGTCCCCAGGGCCCATTGTGGCACCATGGGGACACCCTTTGTCACTGGGGCCAGTTGTGACATCCCAGGACCCCACTTTGTCCCCAGGGCTTATTGTGATACCATGGGGACCCCCCTTGTCCCCAGGGCCCATTGTGACATTCAGGGGGACTCCTCTTTGTCCCCAGGGCCTATTGTGTCATCCTGGGGATCTCCCCTTGTCTCTAGGGCCCATTGTGAGACTGTGGAAGACCCCCTTTGTCCCCAAGTCCCATTGTGACGTCCCAGGACGCCTCGTTGTCCCCAGGACCCATTGTGACTCCATGGGAACCCCCCCTTGTCCCCAGGGCCCATTGTGACATCCTGGGACCCCCCTTTGTCCCCAGTGCTCATTGTGAAATCCTGAGGACCCACTTTGTCCCCAGGGCCCATTGTGGCACCATGGGGAGCGCCTTTGTCACTGGGGACCATTGTGACATTCCAGGATTTTACTTTGTCCCCGGGGCCCATTGTGACATCCTGGGGATCCCCCTTTGTCGCCAGGGCCCACTGTGACACCGTGGGCACCCTCTTTGTCCCATGGGCCCATTGTGACCTTCAAGGGACCCCCCATTGTCCCCAGGGCCCATTGTGACATCCTGGGTACCTCCTTTGTCCCCAAGACCCATTGTGACATCCTAGTACCCCCCGCAGTCCCCAGGGCCCATTCTGACATCCTGGGGACCCCCCTTGTCCCCATGGCTTATTGTGACACCCTGGGACCGCCTTTGTCCCCAGGGCCCACTGTGATGTCCCAGGAACCCCCATTGTCCCCAGGGACCATTGTGACATCCTGGGGACCCCCTTTGTCCCAAGACCCCATTGTGACATCCTGGGGACCCCGCCTTGTCCCCAAAGCCCATTGTGACATCCTGGGGACCCTCTTTGTCCCCAGGGCCCATTGTGGCACCATGGGGACACCCTTTGTCACTGGGGCCAGTTGTGACATCCCAGGACCCCACTTTGTCCCCAGGGCTTATTGTGATACCATGGGGACCCCCCTTGTCCCCAGGGCCCATTGTGACATTCAGGGGGACTCCTCTTTGTCCCCAGGGCCTATTGTGTCATCCTGGGGATCTCCCCTTGTCTCTAGGGCCCATTGTGAGACTGTGGAAGACCCCCTTTGTCCCCAAGTCCCATTGTGACGTCCCAGGACGCCTCGTTGTCCCCAGGACCCATTGTGACTCCATGGGAACCCCCCCTTGTCCCCAGGGCCCATTGTGACATCCTGGGGATCCCCCTTTGTCGCCAGGGCCCACTGTGACACCGTGGGCACCCTCTTTGTCCCATGGGCCCATTGTGACCTTCAAGGGACCCCCCATTGTCCCCAGGGCCCATTGTGACATCCTGGGTACCCCCTTTGTCCCCAAGACCCATTGTGACATCCTAGTACCCCCCGCAGTCCCCAGGGCCCATTGTGACATCCTGGGGATCCCTTTGGCCCCAGGGCCCATTGTGACAGGGCGGGGATCCCCCTTGTCCCCAGGGCCCATTGTGAAACCGTGGGGACCCTCTTGTCCCCAGGGCCCATTGTGGCGCCGTGGAGACCCCCCCTTTGTCTCCAGTGCCCATTGTGACATCCTGGGGACCCCCTTTGTCCCCAGTGCTCATTGTGACAGGGTGGGACCCCCCTTGTACCCAGGGCCCGTTGTGACATCCTGGGGACCCCCTTTGTCCCCAGGGCCTATTGTGACATCCTGGGGAGTCCCCTTTATCCCCAGGGCCCATTGTGACATCCTGGGGACCCCCTTTGTCCCTAGGGTTCATTGTGACATCCCAGGACCCCCATTGTCCCCAGGGCCCATTGTGAACAACCTGGGGACCCCCCTTTTTCCCCGGGCCCATTGTGGCGTCCCAGGATGCTTCGTTGTCCCCTGGGCCCATTGTGACATCCCGGGGACCCCTTTTGTCCCTAGGGTCCATTGTGACATCCTGGGGCCTCCCTTTGTCCCCGGGGCCCATTGTGACATCGCAGGAGCCCCCATTGTCCCAAGGGCACATTGTTACATCCTGGGGACCCCCTTGTCCCCAGGGCCCATCGTGGCACCGTGGGGACTCCCCCTTTGTCTCCAGTTCCCATTGTGACACTCTTGGGACCCCCCTTGTCCCCAGGACCCGTTGTGACATCTTGGGGACCCCTATGTCACCAGAGCCCATTGTGATATGCTGGGGAGCCCCCTTTGTCCCCAGGGCCCATTGTGCACATCCTGTGGACCCCTCTTTGTCCCCAGGGCCCATTGTGATATCCTGGGGAGCCCTCTTTTTCCCCAGGGCCTATTGTGACATCCTGGGGACCCCCTTTGTCCCCCGGGCCCATTGTGACATCCTGAAGACCCCCTTTGTCCCCAGGGCCTATTGTGACATGCCAGGACCCCCCCTTTTCTCCAGGGCCCATTGTGACGTCCCAGGACCCCCTATTGTCCCCAGAGCCCATTGTGACATCCCAGGACCCCCCATTGTCCCCAGGCCCCATTATACACATCCTGGGGTCCCCCTTTATCCCCAGGGCCATTGTGACACCATGGAGACCCCCTTTGTCCCCAGGGCCCATTGTGACGTCCCAGGATGCCCCATTGTCCCCTGGGCCCATTGTGAAATCATGGGGACCCCCTTTGTCCCCAGGGCCTATTGTGACATCCCAGGACCCCCCATTGTCCCCAGGGCCCATTGTGACACCGTGGAGACCCTCCTTGTCCTCAGGGCCCATTATGACATTCAGGGGACTCCTCTTTGTCCCCAGGGACTATTGTGACATCCTGGGGACGCCCCTTTACTCCAGGGCCCATTGTGACACCGTGGAGACCCCATTTGTCACTGGGGCCCATTGTGACATCCCAGGACACCCCATTGTCCCCAGGGCCCACTGAGACATCCCGGCGACCACCCTTTGTCTTCAGGGCCCATTATGCACATTCAGGGGACACCCCTTTGTCCCCAAGGCCCATTGTGACATCCTGGGGAGACCCCATTGTCCCCAAGGCCCATTGTGGCACCATGGGGACCCCCTTTGTCCCCAGTGCCCATTGTGACATCTTAGGACCCCACTTTGTCCCCAGGGCCCATTGTGACATCCTGGGGACCACCTGTGTCCCCAGGGCCCATTGTGACATCCCAGGAGCCACCGTTGTCCCCAGGGCCCATTGTGACATCCTGGGGACCCCCTTGTCCCCAGTGTCCATTGTGGCATCCTGGGACCCCCGTTGTCCCCAGGGCCCATTGTGGCACCATGTGGACCCCCTTTTTCCCGAGGGCCCATTATAACGTCCCAGGACCCCCCATTGTCCCCTGGGCCCATTGTGACATCCTGGGGTCCCCCTTTTGTCCCCTGGGCCCATTGTGACACTGTGGGGATCTCCTTTGTCCCCAGGGACCATTGTGACACTGTGGGGACCCCCTTTGTCCCCAGGGCCCATTGTGACATCCTGGGGAATCCCTTTGTCTCCAGGGCCCATTGTGACGTCCCAGGACCCTGCTTTGTCCCCGGGGCCCATTGTGACATCCTGGGGAACCGCTTTGTCCCCAGGACCCATTGTGACGTCCCAGGACCCCCCCTTGTCCCCAGGGCTCATTGTGATGTCCCAGGATCCCCATTGTCCCCAGAGCCCATTGTGATGTCCTGGGAACCCCCTTTGACCCCAGGGTCCATTGTGACACCATGGGGACCCCCTCTTGTCCCCAGGGCCCATCGTGGCACCGTGGGGACCCCCTTGTCACTGGGGACCCATTGTGACACTATGGGGACCCCCCTTTGTGCCCAGGGCCCATTGTAACATCCTGGGGACCCCCTTGCCTCCAGGGCCCCTTGTGACATCAAAGGATCACCCTTTGTCCCCAGGACCCATTGTGACATCCCAGGACCCCACTTACTCCCCAGGGCCCATTGTGGCACCATGACGACCCCCTTTGTCACTGGTGCCCATTGTGACATCCCAGGACCCCCCATTGTCTGCAGAGCCCATTGTGACACTATAGGGACCCCCCTTGTCACTGAGGACCCATTGTGACACCATGGGCACCTCCCCTTGTCGTCAGAGCCCATCGAGACATCCCAAAACCCCCAATTGTCTCCAGGGCCCATTGTGACATCCTGGGGACCTCCCTTTCTCCCCAGGGCCCATTGTGACGTTCCAGGAACCCCCATTGTCCTCAGGGCCCATTGTGACATTCAGGGGACCCCCTTTGTCTTCAGGTCCCATTGTGACACCATGGAGACCCCATTTGTCACTCGGGCGCATTGTGACATCCTAGGACCCCCCATTGTCCCCAAGGCCCATTGCGACATCCTGGGGACCCCCCTTTGTCCTCAGGGCCCATTGTGACATTCAGGGCACCCCTCTTTGTCCCCAGGGCCCATTCTGATACCATGGGGACCACTTTGTCCCCAGGGCCCACTGTGACATCCTGGGGACGCCCTTTGTCCCCAGGGCCCATTTTGACACCATGTGCACCCCCCTTTGTGCCCAGGGCCGATTGTGACATCCAGGGGACCCTCTTTGTCCCCAGGGCCCATTGTGACATCCTGGGGACACCCCATTGTCTCCAGGGCCCATTGTGAACATCCTGGGGACCCCCTTGTCCCCAGGGCCCATCGTGGCACCGTGGGGACCCCCCGTTGTCCCCAGGGCCTATAGTGACACCGTGGGTACCCCCTTTGTCCCCAGTGCCCATTGTGACATCCTGGGGACCCCCCTTGTCCCCAGGGCTTATTGTGACATCCTGGGGACCGCCTTTGTCCCCAGGGCCCATTGTGACATCCCAGGACCCCAAGTTGTCCCCAGGGAACCATTGTGACACCGTGGGGACCCCCTTTGTCCTCAGGGCCCGTTGTGAACATCCTGGGGACCCCCTTGTCCACACGACCCATCGTGGCACCGTGGGGACCCCCCATTGTCCCCAGGGCCTATAGTGACACCGTGGGTACCCCCTTTATCCCATGAGCCCATTGTGACATCCTGGGGACCCCCTTGTCCCCAGGGCCCATTGTGACACCATGGGGATCGCCTTTGTCCCCGTGGCCCATTGTGACATCCCAGGACCCCGCGTTGTCCCCAGGGCCCATTCTGACATCCTGGGGACCCCCCTTGTCCCCATGGCTTATTGTGACACCCTGGGACCGCCTTTGTCCCCAGGGCCCACTGTGATGTCCCAGGACCCCCCATTGTCCCCAGGGACCATTGTGACATCCTGGGGACCCCCTTTGTCCCAAGACCCCATTGTGACATCCTGGGGACCCCGCCTTGTCCCCAAAGCCCATTGTGACATCCTGGGGACCCTCTTTGTCCCCAGGGCCCTTTGTGGCACCATGGGGACACCCTTTGTCACTGGGGCCAGTTGTGACATCCCAGGACCCCACTTTGTCCCCAGGGCTTATTGTGATACCATGGGGACCCCCCTTGTCCCCAGGGCCCATTGTGACATTTAGGGGGACTCCTCTTTGTCTCCAGGGCCTATTGTGTCATCCTGGGGATCTCCCCTTGTCTCTAGGGCCCATTGTGAGACTGTGGAAGACCCCCTTTGTCCCCAAGTCCCATTGTGACGTCCCAGGACGCCTCGTTGTCCCCAGGACCCAATGTGACTCCATGGGAACCCCCCCTTGTCCCCAGGGGCCATTGTGACATCCTGGGACCCCCCTTTGTCCCCAGTGCTCATTGTGAAATCCTGGGGACCCACTTTGTCCCCAGGGCCCATTGTGGCACCATGGGGAGCGCCTTTGTCACTGGGGACCATTGTGACATTCCAGGATTTTACTTTGTCGCCGGGGCCCATTGTGACATCCTGGGGATCCCCCTTTGTCGCCAGGGCCCACTGTGACACCGTGGGCACCCTCTTTGTCCCATGGGCCCATTGTGACCTTCAAGGGACCCCCCATTGTCCCCAGGGCCCATTGTGACATCCTGGGTACCCCCTTTGTCCCCAAGACCCATTGTGACATCCTAGTACCCCCCGCAGTCCCCAGGGCCCATTGTGACATCCTGGGGATCCCTTTGGCCCCAGGGCCCATTGTGACAGGGCGGGGATCCCCCTTGTCCCCAGGGCCCATTGTGAAACCGTGGGGACCCTCTTGTCCCCAGGGCCCATTGTGGCACCGTGGAGACCCCCCCTTTGTCTCCAGTGCCCATTGTGACATCCTGGGGACCCCCTTTGTCCCCAGTGCTCATTGTGACAGGGTGAGACCCCCCTTGTACCCAGGGCCCGTTGTGACATCCTGGGGACCCCCTTTGTCCCCAGGGCCTATTGTGACATCCTGGGGAGTCCCCTTTATCCCCAGGGCCCATTGTGACATCCTGGGGACCCCCTTTGTCCCTAGGGTTCATTGTGACATCCCAGGACCCCCATTGTCCCCAGGGCCCATTGTGAACAACCTGGGGACCCCCCTTTTTCCCCGGGCCCATTGTGGCGTCCCAGGATGCTTCGTTGTCCCCTGGGCCCATTGTGACATCCCGGGGACCCCTTTTGTCCCCAGGGTCCATTGTGACATCCTGGGGCCTCCCTTTGTCCCCAGGGCCCATTGTGACATCGCAGGAGCCCCCATTGTCCCAAGGGCACATTGTTACATCCTGGGGACCCCCTTGTCCCCAGGGCCCATCGTGGCACCGTGGGGACCCCCCCTTTGTCTCCAGTGCCCATTGTGACATCCTTGGGACCCCCCTTGTCCCCAGGACCCGTTGTGACATCTTGGGGACCCCTATGTCACCAGAGCCCATTGTGATATGCTGGGGAGCCCCCTTTGTCCCCAGGGCCCATTGTGCACATCCTGTGGACCCCTCTTTGTCCCCAGGGCCCATTGTGATATCCTGGGGAGCCCTCTTTTTCCCCAGGGCCTATTGTGACATCCTGGGGACCCCCTTTGTCCCCCGGGCCCATTGTGACATCCTGAAGACCCCCTTTGTCCCCAGGGCCTATTGTGACATGCCAGGACCCCCCCTTTTCTCCAGGGCCCATTGTGACGTCCCAGGACCCCCTATTGTCCCCAGAGCCCATTGTGACATCCCAGGACCCCCCATTGTCCCCAGGCCCCATTATACACATCCTGGGGTCCCCCTTTATCCCCAGGGCCGTTGTGACACCATGGAGACCCCCTTTGTCCCCAGGGCCCATTGTGACGTCCCAGGATGCCCCATTGTCCCCTGGGCCCATTGTGAAATCATGGGGACCCCCTTTGTCCCCAGGGCCTATTGTGACATCCCAGGACCCCCCATTGTCCCCAGGGCCCATTGTGACACCGTGGAGACCCTCCTTGTCCTCAGGGCCCATTATGACATTCAGGGGACTCCTCTTTGTCCCCAGGGCCTATTGTGACATCCCAGGACCCCCCATTGTCCCCAGGGCCCATTATGACACCGTGGAGACCCTCCTTGTCCTCAGGGCCCATTATGACATTCAGGGGACTCCTCTTTGTCCCCAGGGCCTATTGTGACATCCTGGGGACCCCCCTTTACTCCAGGGCCCATTGTGACGTCCCAGGACCCCCTATTGTTCCCACGGCCCATTGTGACATTCTGAGGACCCCAAATGTCCCCAGGGCCCATTGTGACATTCTGGGGACCCCTCTTTGTCCCCTGGGCCCATTGTGGCACCATGGACACCCCCTTTGTCCCCAGGGCCCATTGTGACATCCCAGAACCCCAATTTGTCCTCAGGGCCCAATGTGACATCCTGGGGACCCCCTTGTCCCCAGGGCCCATCGTGGCACCGAGGGAACCCCCACCCCCTAGTCCCCAGGGCCCATTGTGAAATCCGGGGAACCCCCTGGTCTCCAGGGCCCATAGTGGTACCGCGGGGACTCGTCCTGTCACTTGGGTCCATTGTGACACCATGGGGACCCCGCCTTTGTCCCCAGTACCCATTGTAACATCCTGGGGACCCCTTTGTCCCCGGGGCCCATTGTGACATCCTGGGGACCCCCCTTTGTCCCCAAGGCCCATTGTGACACGGTGGGGACCCCACTTCTTTCCAGGACCCATTGTGGCATTCTGGGGACTTCCTTTGTCCCCAGGGCCCATTGTGACATCCTGGAGACCCCCTTTATCCCCAGAGCTCGTTGTCGCACCATGGGGACCCCCTTTGTCACTGGGGCCCATTGTGACATCCCAGGACCCCCCATTGTCCCCAGGGCCCATTGTGACACCGTGGGGACCCCGCCTTTTCCCCAGGGCCCATTGTGACGTCTCAGGACCCCCTTTGTCCCCAGGGCCCACTGTGGCACCATGGGGACCCCCTTTGTCCTCTGGGCCCATTGTGACATTCCAGGACCCCACTTTGTCCCCAGGGCCCATTGTGACAATTAAGGGACCCCCCTTGTCCCCAGGGCCCATTGTGACAATTAAGGGACCCCCTTTGTCCCCAGGGCCCATTTTGACATCCCAGGACCCCACTTTGTCCCCAGTGCTCATTGTGAAATTCTGGGAACCCCCCTTGTCCTCAGGGCTCATTGTGACAGCCGAGGACCTTACTTTGTCCCCAGGGCCCATTGTGACATCCCAGGACCCCCCACTGTCTCCAGTGCCCATTGTGACATCATGGGGACCACCCTTTTTCCCCAGGGCTCATTGTGACGTCCCAGGACCCCTCGTTGTCCCCAGGCCCCATCGTGACATCCTGGGGACCCCCCTTGTCCCCAGGGCCCATTGTGACATCCGTGGGACCCCCTTGTCTCCAGGGCCCATAGTGGCACTGTGGGGACTCATCACTTGGGCCCATTGTGACATCCTGGAGAACCCCCTTTATCCCCAGGGCCCATTGTGACACCGTGGAGACCCCATTTGTCACTGGGGCCCATTGTGACATCCCAGGACACCCCATTGTCCCCAGGGCCCACTGAGACATCCTGGCGACCACCCTTTGTCCCCAGGGCCCATTATGCACATTCAGGGGACACCCCTTTGTCCCCAAGGCCCATTGTGACATCCTGGGGAGACCCCATTGTCCTCAAGGCCGATTGTGACACCATGGGGACCCCCTTTGTCCCCAGTGCCCATTGTGACATCTTAGGACCCCACTTTGTCCCCAGGGCCCATTGTGACATCCTGGGGACCACCTGTGTCCCCAGGGCCCATTGTGACATCCCAGGACCCCACTTTGTCCCCAGGGCTTATTGTGACACCATGGGGATCTCCCTTGTCCCCAGGGCCCATTGTGACATCCTCGGCACCCCCTTGTCCCCAGGGCCCATTGTGACATTCAGGGGACGCCTCTTTGTCCCCACGGCCCATTGTGACATCCTGGGGATCCCTCCTTGTCCCCAGGGCCCATTGTGACGTCCCAGGGCCCCCCATTGTCCCCAGGGCCCATTGTGACATTCAGGGGACCCCCCTTTGTCCCCAGGGCCCATTCTGATACCGTGGGGACCCCCTTTGTCCCCAGGGCCCATTGTGACATGCTGGGGACGCTCTTTGTCCCCAGGGCCCATTGTGACATCCTGGGGACCCTCCTTGTCCACAGAGCCCATTGTGACATCCAGGGGACCCCCTTTGTCCCCAGGGCCCATTGTGGCACCATGAGGACCCTCTTTGTCACTGGAGCCCATTGTGACATCCCAGGACCCCCCTTTGTCCCCAGGGCCCATTGTGACATCCTGGGGACCCTCCTTGTCCCCAGAGCCCATTGTGACATCCCAGGACCCCACTTTGTCCCCAGGGCTTATTGTGACACCATGGGGATCTCCCTTGTCCCCAGGGCCCATTGTGACATCCCATGACCCCCCTTTATCCCCAGTGCTATTGTGAAATCCTGGGGACCCCTTTTGTCCCCAGGGCCCATTGTGGCACCATGGGGAACCCCTTTGTCACTGGGGGTCATTGTGACATCCCAGGATTCCACTTTGTCCCCAGGGCTCGTTCTGACACCTTGGGGACTCCCATTGTCCCCAGGGCCCATTGTGACATCCTGGGCAACCCCATTGTCCCCAGGGCCCATTGTGACATCTGGGGGACGCCCTTGTCCCCAGGACCCATCGTGGCACCGTGGGGACCCTCCTTGTCACTTGGGCCCATTGTGACACCTTGGGGACCCCCCCTTTATCCCCAGTGCCCATTGTGACATCCTGCGGACCCCCCTTTGTCCCCAGGGCCCATTTTGACATTCAGGGGACCCACCATTGTCCTCAGGGCCCATTGTGAGGTCCCAGGACCCCCCATTGTCCCCAGGGCCCATTGTGACATACTCGGCACCCCCTTGTCCCCAGGGTCCATTGTGACACTATGGGGACCCCCCCTTTTGCCCAGGGCCCATTGTGACACCGTGGGTACCACCCTTGTCCCCAGGGCTCATTGTGACATCCCAGGACCCCCCATTGTCCCCATGGCCCATTGTGATATTCAGGGGACCCCCCTTGTCCCCAGGGCCCATTCTGACACCGTGGGGACCCCCTTTGTCCCCAGGGCCCATTGTGACATCCTGGGGACC
Organism: Patagioenas fasciata; assembly: GCF_037038585.1. NCBI lineage: Eukaryota > Metazoa > Chordata > Aves > Columbiformes > Columbidae > Patagioenas > Patagioenas fasciata. The sequence continues at coordinate 138,699 of NW_027288813.1, forward strand.
CCCTTTGTCCCAAGACTTCATTGTGACATCCTGGGGTCCCCCCTTGTCCTCAGGGTCCATTGTGACAGGCCAGGACCTTACATTGTCCCCAGGGCCCATTGTGATATCTGGGGGACCCCCTTGTTCCCAAGGCCCATTGTGACTTCCTGGGGACCCCCCCTTGTCCCCAGGGCCCATTGTGACATCCCAGGACCCCCCATTGTCTCCAGGGCCCATTGTGACATCCTCGGCACGCCCTTGTCCCCAGGGCCCATTGTGACATCCTGGGGACCCTCCCTTGTCCCCAGGGCCCATTGTGACGTCCCAGGACCCCCCATTGTCCCCAGGGCCCATTGTGACATCCTGGGGATCCCTCCTTGTCCCCAGGGCCCATTGTGATGTCCCAGGACCCCCCATTGTCCCCAGGGCCCATTGTGACATCCTCTGCACCCCCTTGTCCCCAGGGCCCATTGTGACATTCAGGGGACCCCTCTTTGTCCCCAGGGCCCATTGTGACATCCTGGGAACCCCCCCTTGTCCCCAGGGCCCATTGTGACGTCCCAGGACCCCCCATTGTCCCCAGGGCCCATTGTGACATCCTGGGGATCCCTCCTTTTCCCCAGGGCCCATTGTTGCGTCCCAGGACCCCCCATTGTCCCCAGGACCTATTGTGATATTCAGGGGACCCCCCTTGTCCCCAGGACCCATTCTGATACCGTGGGGACCCCCTTTGTCCCCAGGGCCCATTGTGACATGCTGGGGACTCTCTTTGTCCCCAGCGCACATTGTGACATCCTGGGGACCCCCCCTTTGTCCCCAGGGCCCATAGTGACATGCTGGGGACCCTCCTTGTCCCCAGAGCCCATTGTGACATCCTGGGGACCCCCCCTTGTCCCCAGGGCCCATTGTGACGTCCCAGGGCCCCCCATTGTCCCCAGGGCCCATTGTGATATGCTGGGGAGCCCTCTTTGTCCCCAGGGCCCATTGTGAAATTCAGGGGACCCCAACTTGTCCCCAGGGCCCATTGTGACATCCTGGGGACCCCATTGTCACCAGAGCCCATTGTGATATCCTGGCGACCACCCTTTGTCCCCAGGGCCCATTGTGATATCCTGAGGACCGCCCTTTGTCCCCAGGGCCGATTTTGACATTCCGGGGACGCCTCTTTGTACCCAGGGCACACTGTGACATCCTGGGGACCCCCCCTTGTCACTGGGGCCCATTGTGACGTCCCAGGACCCCCCATTGTCCCCAGGGCCCATTGTGACATCCTGGGGATCCCTCCTTGTCCCCAGGGCCCATTGTGACGTCCCAGGACCCCCGATTGTTCCCAGGACCCATTGTGACATTCAGGGGGCCCCTTTGTCACTGGGGCCCATTGTGACATCCCAGGACCCCACATTGTCCCCAGGACACATTGTCACATCCTGGGGACCCCACTTGTCCCCAGGACCCATTGTGACACTATGGGGACCCCCCCTTGTGCCCAGGGCCCATTGTGACACCGTGGGTACCACCCTTGTCCGCAGGGCTCATTGTGACATCCCAGGACCCCCCTTTTTCCCCAGGGCCCATTCTGATACCGTGGGGATCCCCTTTGTCCCCAGAGTCCATTGTGACATCCAGGGGACCCCCTTTGTCCCCAGGGCCCATTGTGACATCGCAGGACCCCCCTGGGCCCCAGGGCGCATTTTGACATCCTGGGGATGCCCCCTTGTCAACGGGGCCCATTGTGACATCCCAGGACCCCCCATTGTGTCCAGGGCCCATTGTGACATCCTGGGGATCCCTGCTTGGCCCCAGGGCCCATTGTGACGTCTTAGGACCCCCCGTTGTCCCCAGGGCCCATTGTGACATCCTGGGGACCCCCCCTTGTCCCCAGGGCCCATTGTGACATCCTGGGGATCCCTGCTTGGCCCCAGGGCCCATTGTGACGTCTTAGGACGCCCCGTTGTCCCCAGGGCCCATTGTGACATCCTGGGGACCCCCCCTTGTCCCCAGGGCCCATTGTGACATCCTGGGGATCCCTCCTTGTCCCCAGGGCCCATTGTGACGTCCCAGGACCCCCCACTGTCCTCAGGACCCATTGTAACATTCAGGGGACCACCTTTGTCACTGGGGCCCATTGTGACATCCCAGGACCCCACTTTGTCCCCAGGGCTTATTGTGACACCATGGGGATCTCCCTTGTCCCCAGGGCCCATTGTGACATCCCATGACCCCCCTTTATCCCCAGTGCTATTGTGAAATCCTGGGGACCCCTTTTGTCCCCAGGGCCCACTGTGACATCTGGGGAACGCCCTTGTCCCCAGGACCCATCGTGGCACTGTGGGGACCCTCCTTGTCACTTGGGCCCATTGTGACACCATGGGGACCCCCTCTTTGTCTCCAGTACCCATTGTGACATCCTGGGGACCCCACCTTGTCCCCAGGACCCATTGTGACATCCCAGGACCCCCCATTGTCCCCAGGGCCCATTGTGACATCCTCGGGACCCCCTTGTCCCCAAGGCCCATTGTGACATCCTGGGGACCCACCCTTGTCCCCAGGGCCCATTGTGACGTCCCAGGACCCCCCATTGTCTCCAGGGCCCATTGTGACATCCTGGGGATCCCTCCTTGTCCCCAGGGCCTATTGTGACATCCCAGGACCCCCCATTGTCCCCAGGGCCCATTGTGACATCCTCGGGACCCCCTTGTCCCCAAGGCCCATATTGACATCCTGGGGACCCACCCTTGTCCCCAGGGCCCATTGTGACGTCCCAGGACCCCCCATTGTCTCCAGGGCCCATTGTGACATCCTGGGGATCCCTCCTTGTCCCCAGGGCCTATTGTGATGTCCCAGGACCCCCCATTGTCCCCAGGGCCCATTGTGACATCCTCTGCACCCCCTTGTCCCCAGGGCCCATTGTGACATCCCAGGACCCCCCATTGTCCCCAGGGCCCATTGTGACATTCAGGGGCCCCCGTTTGTCACTGGGGCCCATTGTGATACTATAGGGACCCCCCCTTGTGCCCAGTGCCCATTGTGACACCGTGCGTACCACCCTTGTTCGCAGGGCCCATTGTGACATCCTGGGGACACCCCCTTGTCCCCAGGGCCCATTGTGACATCCTGGGAATCCCCCCTTGTCCCCAGGGCCCATTGTGACATCCTGGGAATCCCTCCTTATCCCCAGGGCCCATTGTGACATCCAGGGGACCCCCCCTTGTCCCCAGGGCCCATTGTGACGTCCCAGGACCCGCCATTGTCCCCAGGGCCCACTGTAACATCCTGGGGACACCCCCTTTGTCCCCAGTGCCCATTGTGACATCCTGCGGACCCCCCTTTGTCCCCAGGGCCCATTTTGACATTCAGGGGACCCACCATTGTCCTCAGGGCCCACTGTGATGTCCCAGGACCCCCCATTGTCCCCAGGGCCCATTGTGACATCCTCGGCACCCCCTTGTCCCCAGGGCCCATTGTGACATTCAGGGGACCCCACATTGTCCCCAGGGCCCATTGTGACATCCTGGGGACCCCACATTGTCCCCAGGACCCATTGTGACACTATGGGGACCCCCCCTTGTGCCCAGGGCCTATTGTGACACCGTGGGTACCACCCTTGTGCCCAGGGCCCATTGTGACATCCTGGGGACACCCCCTTGTCCCCAGGGCCCATTCTGATACCGTGGGGACCCCCTTTGTCCCCAGGGCCCATTGTGACATCCTGGGGACCCTCCTTGTCCCCAGAGTCCATTGTGACATCCAGGGGACCCCCTTTGTCCCCAGGGCCCATTGTGGCACCATAGGGACCCCTTTTGTCACTGGGGCCCATTGTGACATCCCAGGACCCCCCCTGGTTTCCAGGCCCCATTGTGACATCCTGGGGACCCCCTTTGTCCCAAGACTTCATTGTGACATCCTGGGGACCCCACATTGTCCCTAGGGCCCATTGTGACATCCCAGGACCCCCCATTGTCCCCAGGGCCCATTGTGACATCCTCGGGACCCCCTTGTCCCCAAGGCCCATTGTGACATCCTGGGGACCCACCCTTGTCCCCAGGGCCCATTGTGACGTCCCAGGACCCCCCATTGTCTCCAGGGCCCATTGTGACATCCTGGGGATCCCTCCTTGTCCCCAGGGCCTATTGTGATGTCCCAGGACCCCCCATTGTCCCCAGGGCCCATTGTGACATCCTCTGCACCCCCTTGTCCCCAGGGCCCATTGTGACATTCAGGGGACCCCTCTTTGTCCCCAGGGCCCATTGTGAGATCCTGGGGACCCCCCCTTGTCCCCAGGGCCCATTGTGACATCCCAGGACCCCCCATTGTCCCCAGGGCCCATTGTGACATCCTCGGGACCCCCTTGTCCCCAAGGCCCATATTGACATCCTGGGGACCCACCCTTGTCCCCAGGGCCCATTGTGACGTCCCAGGACCCCCCATTGTCTCCAGGGCCCATTGTGACATCCTGGGGATCCCTCCTTGTCCCCAGGGCCTATTGTGATGTCCCAGGACCCCCCATTGTCCCCAGGGCCCATTGTGACATCCTCTGCACCCCCTTGTCCCCAGGGCCCATTGTGACATCCCAGGACCCCCCATTGTCCCCAGGGCCCATTGTGACATTCAGGGGCCCCCGTTTGTCACTGGGGCCCATTGTGATACTATAGGGACCCCCCCTTGTGCCCAGTGCCCATTGTGACACCGTGCGTACCACCCTTGTTCGCAGGGCCCATTGTGACATCCTGGGGACACCCCCTTGTCCCCAGGGCCCATTGTGACATCCTGGGAATCCCCCCTTGTCCCCAGGGCCCATTGTGACATCCTGGGAATCCCTCCTTATCCCCAGGGCCCATTGTGACATCCAGGGGACCCCCCCTTGTCCCCAGGGCCCATTGTGACGTCCCAGGACCCGCCATTGTCCCCAGGGCCCACTGTAACATCCTGGGGACACCCCCTTTGTCCCCAGTGCCCATTGTGACATCCTGCGGACCCCCCTTTGTCCCCAGGGCCCATTTTGACATTCAGGGGACCCACCATTGTCCTCAGGGCCCACTGTGATGTCCCAGGACCCCCCATTGTCCCCAGGGCCCATTGTGACATCCTCGGCACCCCCTTGTCCCCAGGGCCCATTGTGACATTCAGGGGACCCCACATTGTCCCCAGGGCCCATTGTGACATCCTGGGGACCCCACATTGTCCCCAGGACCCATTGTGACACTATGGGGACCCCCCCTTGTGCCCAGGGCCTATTGTGACACCGTGGGTACCACCCTTGTGCCCAGGGCCCATTGTGACATCCTGGGGACACCCCCTTGTCCCCAGGGCCCATTCTGATACCGTGGGGACCCCCTTTGTCCCCAGGGCCCATTGTGACATCCTGGGGACCCTCCTTGTCCCCAGAGTCCATTGTGACATCCAGGGGACCCCCTTTGTCCCCAGGGCCCATTGTGGCACCATAGGGACCCCTTTTGTCACTGGGGCCCATTGTGACATCCCAGGACCCCCCCTGGTTTCCAGGCCCCATTGTGACATCCTGGGGACCCCCTTTGTCCCAAGACTTCATTGTGACATCCTGGGGACCCCACATTGTCCCTAGGGCCCATTGTGACATCCCAGGACCCCCCATTGTCCCCAGGGCCCATTGTGACATCCTCGGGACCCCCTTGTCCCCAAGGCCCATTGTGACATCCTGGGGACCCACCCTTGTCCCCAGGGCCCATTGTGACGTCCCAGGACCCCCCATTGTCTCCAGGGCCCATTGTGACATCCTGGGGATCCCTCCTTGTCCCCAGGGCCTATTGTGATGTCCCAGGACCCCCCATTGTCCCCAGGGCCCATTGTGACATCCTCTGCACCCCCTTGTCCCCAGGGCCCATTGTGACATTCAGGGGACCCCTCTTTGTCCCCAGGGCCCATTGTGAGATCCTGGGGACCCCCCCTTGTCCCCAGGGCCCATTGTGACATCCCAGGACCCCCCATTGTCCCCAGGGCCCATTGTGATATCCTCGGCACCCCCTTGTCCCCAGGGCCCATTGTGACATCCTGGGGACCCCCCCTTGTCCCCAGGGCCAATTGTGACGTCCCAGGACCCCCCATTGTCCCCAGGGCCCATTGTGACATCCTGGGGATCCCTCCTTGTCCTCAGGCCCCATTGTGATGTCCCAGGACCCCCCATTGTCCCCAGGGCCCATTGTGACATCCTCTGCACCCCCTTGTCCCCAGGGCCCATTGTGACATTCAGGGGACCCCTCTTTTTCCCCAGGGCCCATTGTGACATCCTGGGGACCCCCCCTTGTCCCCAGGGCCCATTGTGACGTCCCAGGACCCCCCATTGTCCCCAGGGCCCATTGTGACATTCAGGGGACCCCCCTTTGTCCCCAGGGCCCATTCTGATACCGTGGGGACCCCCTTTGTCCCCAGGGCCCATTGTGACATGCTGGGGACGCTCTTTGTCCCCAGGGCCCATTGTGACATCCTGGGGACCCTCCTTGTCCCCAGAGCCCATTGTGACATCCAGGGGACCCCCTTTGTCCCCAGGGCCCATTTTGGCACCATGAGGACCCTCTTTGTCACTGGAGCCCATTGTGACATCCCAGGACCCCCCTTTGTCCCCAGGGCCCATTGTGACATCCTGGGGACCCTCCTTGTCCCTAGAGCCCATTGTGACATCCCAGGACCCCACTTTGTCCCCAGGGCTTATTGTGACACCATGGGGATCTCCCTTGTCCCCAGGGCCCATTGTGACATCCCATGACCCCCCTTTGTCCCCAGTGCTATTGTGAAATCCTGGGGACCCCTTTTGTCCCCACGGCCCATTGTGGCACCATTGGCAACCTCTTTGTCACTGGGGGCCATTGTGACATTCCAGGATTCCACTTTGACCCCAGGGCTCGTTCTGACACCTTGGGGACTCCCATTGTCCCCAGGGCCCATTGTGACATCCTGGGCAACCCCATTGTCCCCAGGGCCCATTGTGACATCTGGGGGATGCCCTTGTCCCCAGGACCCATCGTGGCACCGTGGGGACCCTCCTTGTCACTTGGGCCCATTGTGACACTATGGGGACCCCCCCTTTGTCCCCAGTGCCCATTGTGACATTCTGCGGACCCCCCTTTGTCCCCAGGGCCCATTGTGATCTTCAGGGGACCCACCATTGTCCTCAGGGCCCATTGTGAGGTCCCAGGACCCCCCATTGTCCCCAGGACCGATTGTGACATTCAGGGGATCCCCTTTGTCACTGGGGCCCATTGTGACACCATGGAGACCCCCGCTTGTCCTCAGGGTCCATTGTGACATCCTGGGCACCCCCCATTTTCCCCAGGACACATTGTGACATCCTGGCCATCCCCTTGCTCCCAGGGCCTGTTGTGGCACCATGGGGACACCCCCTTTGTCCCCAGGGCCCATTGTGACATCCCAGGACCCCCCTTTGTCCCCAGGGCCCATTGTAGCACCATGGGGACCCCCTTTGACCCCAGGGCCCATTGTGGCACCATGGCAACCCCTTTTGTCCCCAGGGCCCATTGTGACATTCTTGGACCCCACTTTGTCCCCAGGGCCTATTGTGACACCATGGGGACCCCTCCTTGTCACTGGGGACCCATTGTGACACCATGGGGACCCCCCATTGTCCTCAGGACTCATTCTCACATCCTGGACACCCCCCATTGTCCCCAGGGCCCATTGTGACATCCACTGCACTACCTTGTCCCCAGGGCCCATTGTGACATCCTAGGGACCCCCCCTTGTCCCAAGGGCCCATTGTGACGTCCCAGGACCCCCCATTGTCCCCACGGTCCATTGTGACATTCAGGGGACCCCCCTTTGTCCCCAGGGCCCATTCTGATACCGTGGGGACCCCCTTTGTCCCCAGGGCCCATTGTGACATGCTGGGGACGCTGTTTGTCCCCAGGGCCCATTGTGACATCCTGGGGACCCTCCTTGTCCCCAGAGCCCATTGTGACATCCAGGGGACCCCCTTTGTCCCCAGGGCCCTTTGTGGCACCATGAGGACCCTCTTTGTCACTGGAGCCCATTGTGACATCCCATGACCCCCCTTTATCCCCAGTGCTATTGTGAAATCCTGGGGACCCCTTTTGTCCCCAGGGCCTATTATGACACCATGGGGAACCCCTTTGTCACTGGGGGCCATTGTGACATTCCAGGATTCCACTTTGTCCCCAGGGCTCGTTCTGACACCTTGGGGACTCCCATTGTCCCCAGGGCCCATTGTGACATCCTCGGCAACCCCATTGTCCCCAGGGCCCATTGTGACATCTGGGGGACGCCCTTGTCCCCAGGACCCATCGTGGCACCGTGGGGACCCTCCTTGTCACTTGAGCCCATTGTGACACCATGGGGACGCCCCCCTTTATCCCCAGTGCCCATTGTGACATCCTGCGGACCCCCCTTTGTCCCCAGGGCCCATTGTGACATTCAGGGGACCCACCATTGTCCTCAGGGCCCATTGTGAGGTCCCAGGACCCTCCATTGTCCCCAGGGCCCATTGTGACATCCTCGGCACCCCCTTGTGCCCAGGGCCCATTGTGACATTCAGGGGACCCCTCTTTGTCCCCAGGGCCCATTGTGACATCCTGGGGACCCCCCCTTGTCCCCAGGGCCCATTGTGACGTCCCAGGACCCGCCATTGTCCCCAGGGCCCATTGTGACACCGTGGGGACCCCTCCTTGTTCCCATTACCCATTGTGACGTCCCAGGACCCCCCATTGTCCCCAGGGCCCATTGTGACATTCAGGGGCCCCCGTTTGTCACGGGGGCCCATTGTGACATCCCAGGACCCCACATTGTCCCCAGGGCCCATTGTGACATTCAGGGGACCCCACATTGTCCCCAGGACCTATTGTGACATCCTGGGGACCCCACTTGTCCCCAGGACCCATTGTGACACTATGCGGACCCCCCCTTGTGTCCAGGGCCCATTGTGACACCGTGGGTACCCCCCTTGTCCGCAGGGCTCATTGTGACATCCCAGGACCCCCTGTTGTCCCCAGGGCCCATGGTGACATCCTGGGGACGCCCTTTGTCCCCAGTGCCCATTTTGACACCGTCGACACCCCCCTTTGTCCCCAGAGCCCATTGTGACATCCAGGGGACCCCCTTTGTCCCCAGGGCCCATTGTGGCACCATGAGGACCCTCTTTGTCACTGGGGCCCATTGTGACATCCCAGGACCCACCCTGGTCCCAAGGGCCCATTGTGACATCCGGGGGACCCACCTTGTCCTCATGGTCCACTGTGACAGCCCAGGAACTTACTTTGTCCCCAGGGCCCATTGCGATATCTGGGAGACCCCCTTGTCCCCAGGGCCCATTGTGAAACCATGGGGACCCCCCTTTGTCCCCAGGGCCCATTGTGACATCCTGGGGTCCCCCCCTTGTCCCCAGGGCCCGTTGAAATGTCCCAGGACCACCCTTTGTCCCCAGGGTTCATTGTGACATCCTGGGGACCCCATTTGTCCCCACGGCCCATTGTGGCACCATGGAGACCCTGTTTGTCACTGGGGCCCATTGTGACATCCCAGGACCCCACTTTGTCCCCAGGGCTTATTGTGACACCATGGGGATCTCCCTTGTCCCCAGGGCCCATTGTGACATCCCATGACCCCCCTTTATCCCCAGTGCTATTGTGAAATCCTGGGGACCCCTTTTGTCCCCAGGGCCCATTGTGGCACCATGGGGAACCCCTTTGTCACTGGGGGCCATTGTGACATTCCAGGATTCCACTTTGTCCCCAGGGCTCGTTCTGACACCTTGGGGACTCCCATTGTCCCCAGGGCCCATTGTGACATCCTGGGCAACCCCATTGTCCCCAGGGCCCATTGTGACATCTGGGGGACGCCCTTGTCCCCAGGACCCATCGTGGCACCGTGGGGACCCTCCTTGTCACTTGGGCCCATTGTGACACCTTGGGGACCCCCCCTTTATCCCCAGTGCCCATTGTGACATCCTGCGGACCCCCCTTTGTCCCCAGGGCCCATTTTGACATTCAGGGCACCCACCATTGTCGTCAGGGCCCATTGTGAGGTCCCAGGACCCCCCATTGTCCCGAGGGCCCATTGTGACATCCTCGGCACCCCCTTGTCCCCAGGGTCCATTGTGACACTATGGGGACCCCCCCTTTTGCCCAGGGCCCATTGTGACACCGTGGGTACCACCCTTGTCCCCAGGGCTCATTGTGACATCCCAGGACCCCCCATTGTCCCCATGGCCCATTGTGATATTCAGGGGACCCCCCTTGTCCCCAGGGCCCATTCTGACACCGTGGGGACCCCCTTTGTCCCCAGGGCCCATTGTGACATCCTGGGGACCCCCTTTGTCCCAAGACTTCATTGTGACATCCTGGGGTCCCCCCTTGTCCTCAGGGTCCATTGTGACAGGCCAGGACCTTACATTGTCCCCAGGGCCCATTGTGATATCTGGGGGACCCCCTTGTTCCCAAGGCCCATTGTGACTTCCTGGGGACCCCCCCTTGTCCCCAGGGCCCATTGTGACATCCCAGGACCCCCCATTGTCTCCAGGGCCCATTGTGACACCCTCAGCACGCCCTTGTCCTCAGGGCCCATTGTGACATCCTGGGGACCCCCCCTTGTCCCCAGGGCCCATTGTGACGTCCCAGGACCCCCCATTGTCCCCAGGGCCCATTGTGACATCCTGGGGATCCCTCCTTGTCCCCAGGGCCCATTGTGATGTCCCAGGACCCCCCATTGTCCCCAGGGCCCATTGTGACATCCTCTGCACCCCCTTGTCCCCAGGGCCCATTGTGACATCCTGGGGACCCCCCCTTGTCCCCAGGGCCCATTGTGACTTTCAGGGGACCCCACTTGTCCCCAGGACCCATTGTGATACTATAGGGACCCCCCCTTGTGCCCAGTGCCCATTGTGACACCGTGGGTACCACCCTTGTCCGCAGGGCCCATTGTGACATCCTGGGGACACCCCCTTGTCCCCAGGGCCCATTGTGACATCCTGGGAATCCCCCCTTGTCCCCAGGGCCCATTGTGACATCCTGGGAATCCCTCCTTATCCCCAGGGCCCATTGTGACATCCAGGGGACCCCCCCTTGTCCCCAGGGCCCATTGTGACGTCCCAGGACCCGCCATTGTCCCCAGGGCCCACTGTGACATCCTGGGGACACCCCCTTTGTCCCCAGTGCCCATTGTGACATCCTGCGGACCCCTCTTTGTCCCCAGGGCCCATTTTGACATTCAGGGGACCCACCATTGTCCTCAGGGCCCACTGTGAGGTCCCAGGACCCCCCATTGTCCCCAGGGCCCATTGTGACATCCTCGGCACCCCCTTGTCCCCAGGGCCCATTGTGACATTCAGGGGACCCCACATTGTCCCCAGGGCCCATTGTGACATCCTGGGGACCCCACTTGTCCCCAGGACCCATTGTGACACTATGGGGACCCCCCCTTGTGCCCAGGGCCCATTGTGACACCGTGGGTACCACCCTTGTCCGCAGGGCCCATTGTGACATCCTGGGGACACCCCCTTGTCCCCAGGGCCCATTCTGATACCGTGGGGACCCCCTTTGTCCCCAGGGCCCATTGTGACATCCTGGGGACCCTCCTTGTCCCCAGAGTCCATTGTGACATCCAGGGGACCCCCTTTGTCCCCAGGGCCCATTGTGGCACCATAGGGACCCCTTTTGTCACTGGGGCCCATTGTGACATCCCAGGACCCCCCCTGGTTTCCAGGCCCCATTGTGACATCCTGGGGACCCCCTTTGTCCCAAGACTTCATTGTGACATCCTGGGGACCCCACATTGTCCCTAGGGCCCGTTGTGACATCCCAGGACCACCCATTGTCCCCAGGGCCCATTGTGACATCCTCGGGACCACCTTGTCCCCAAGGCCCATTGTGACATCCTGGGGACCCACCCTTGTCCCCAGGGCCCATTGTGACGTCCCATGACCCACCATTGTCTCCAGGGCCCATTGTGACATCCTGGGGATCCCTCCTTGTCCCCAGGGCCTATTGTGATGTCCCAGGACCCCCCATTGTCCGGAGGGCCCATTGTGACATCCTCTGCACCCCCTTGTCCCCAGGGCCCATTGTGACATTCAGGGGCCCCCGTTTGTCACTGGGGCCCATTGTGACATCCCAGGACCCCACATTGTCCCCAGGGCCCATTGTGACTTTCAGGGGACCCCACTTGTCCCCAGGACCCATTGTGATACTATAGGGACCCCCCCTTGTGCCCAGTGCCCATTGTGACACCGTGGGTACCACCCTTGTCCGCAGGGCCCATTGTGACATCCTGGGGACACCCCCTTGTCCCCAGGGCCCATTGTGACATCCTGGGAATCCCCCCTTGTCCCCAGGGCCCATTGTGACATCCTGGGAATCCCTCCTTATCCCCAGGGCCCATTGTGACATCCAGGGGACCCCCCCTTGTCCCCAGGGCCCATTGTGACGTCCCAGGACCCGCCATTGTCCCCAGGGCCCACTGTGACATCCTGGGGACACCCCCTTTGTCCCCAGTGCCCATTGTGACATCCTGCGGACCCCCCTTTGTCCCCAGGGCCCATTTTGATATTCAGGGGACCCACCATTGTGCTCAGGGCCCACTGTGAGGTCCAAGGACCCCCCATTGTCCCCAGGGCCCATTGTGACATCCTCGGCACCCCCTTGTCCCCAGGGCCCATTGTGACATTCAGGGGACCCCACATTGTCCCCAGGGCCCATTGTGACATCCTGGGGACCCCACTTGTCCCCAGGACCCATTGTGACACTATGGGGACCCCCCCTTGTGCCCAGGGCCCATTGTGACACCGTGGGTACCACCCTTGTCCGCAGGGCCCATTGTGACATCCTGGGGACACCCCCTTGTCCCCAGGGCCCATTCTGATACCGTGGGGACCCCCTTTGTCCCCAGGGCCCATTGTGACATCCTGGGGACCCTCCTTGTCCCCAGAGTCCATTGTGACATCCAGGGGACCCCCTTTGTCCCCAGGGCCCATTGTGGCACCATAGGGACCCCTTTTGTCACTGGGACCCATTGTGACATCCCAGGACCCCCCCTGGTTTCCAGGCCCCATTGTGACATCCTGGGGACCCCCTTTGTCCCAAGACTTCATTGTGACATCCTGGCGACCCCACATTGTCCCTAGGGCCCATTGTGACATCCCAGGACCCCCCATTGTCCCCAGGGCCCATTGTGACATCCTCGGGACCCCCTTGTCCCCAAGGCCCATTGTGACATCCTGGGGACCCACCCTTGTCCCCAGGGCCCATTGTGACGTCCCAGGACCCCCCATTGTCTCCAGGGCCCATTGTGACATCCTGGTGATCCCTCCTTGTCCCCAGGGCCTATTGTGATGTCCCAGGACAACCCATTGTCCCCAGGGCCCATTGTGACATCCTCTACACCCCCTTGTCCCCAGGGCCCATTGTGACATTCAGGGGACCCCTCTTTGTCCCCAGGGCCCATTGTGAGATCCTGGGGACCCCCCCTTGTCCCCAGGGCCCATTGTGACGTCCCAGGACCCCCCATTGTCCCCAGGGCCCATTGTGATATCCTCGGCACCCCCTTGTCCCCAGGGCCCATTGTGACATCCTGGGGACCCCCCCTTGTCCCCAGGGCCCATTGTGACGTCCCAGGACCCCCCATTGTCCCCAGGGCCCATTGTGACATCCTGGGGATCCCTCCTTGTCCTCAGGCCCCATTGTGATGTCCCAGGACCCCCCATTGTCCCCAGGGCCCATTGTGACATCCTCTGCACCCCCTTGTCCCCAGGGCCCATTGTGACATTCAGGGGACCCCTCTTTTTCCCCAGGGCCCATTGTGACATCCTGGGGACCCCCCTTGTCCCCAGGGCCCATTGTGACGTCCCAGGACCCCCCATTGTCCCCAGGGCCCATTGTGACATTCAGGGGACCCCCCTTTGTCCCCAGGGCCCATTCTGATACCGTGGGGACCCCCTTTGTCCCCAGGGCCCATTGTGACATGCTGGGGACGCTCTTTGTCCCCAGGGCCCATTGTGACATCCTGGGGACCCTCCTTGTCCCCAGAGCCCATTGTGACATCCAGGGGACCCCCTTTGTCCCCAGGGCCCATTGTGGCACCATGAGGACCCTCTTTGTCACTGGAGCCCATTGTGACATCCCAGGACCCCCCTTTGTCCCCAGGGCCCATTGTGACATCCTGGGGACCCTCCTTGTCCCCAGAGCCCATTGTGACATCCCAGGACCCCACTTTGTCCCCAGGGCTTATTGTGACACCATGGGGATCTCCCTTGTCCCCAGGGCCCATTGTGACATCCCATGACCCCCCTTTGTCCCCAGTGCTATTGTGAAATCCTGGGGACCCCTTTTGTCCCCAGGGCCCATTGTGGCACCATTGGCAACCTCTTTGTCACTGGGGGCCATTGTGACATTCCAGGATTCCACTTTGACCCCAGGGCTCGTTCTGACACCTTGGGGACTCCCATTGTCCCCAGGGCCCATTGTGACATCCTGGGCAACCCCATTGTCCCCAGGGCCCATTGTGACATCTGGGGGTCGCCCTTGTCCCCAGGACCCATCGTGGCACCGTGGGGACCCTCCTTGTCACTTGGGCCCATTGTGACACTATGGGGACCCCCCCTTTGTCCCCAGTGCCCATTGTGACATTCTGCGGACCCCCCTTTGTCCCCAGGGCCCATTGTGACCTTCAGGGGACCCACCATTGTCCTCAGGGCCCATTGTGAGGTCCCAGGACCCCCCAATGTCCCCAGGACCGATTGTGACATTCAGGGGATTCCCTTTGTCACTGGGGCCCATTGTGACACCATGGAGACCCCCGCTTGTCCTCAGGGTCCATTGTGACATCCTGGGCACCCCCCATTTTCCCCAGGACCCATTGTGACATCCTGGCCATCCCCTTGCTCCCAGGGCCTGTTGTGGCACCATGGGGACACCCCCTTTGTCCCCAGGGCCCATTGTGACATCCCAGGACCCCCCTTTGTCCCCAGGGCCCATTGTAGCACCATGGGGACCCCCTTTGACCCCAGGGCCCATTGTGGCACCATGGCAACCCCTTTTGTCCCCAGGGCCCATTGTGACATTCTTGGACCCCACTTTGTCCCCAGGGCCTATTGTGACACCATGGGGCCCCATCCTTGTCACTTGGGGACCCATTGTGACACCATGGGGACCCCCCCTTGTCCTCAGGACTCATTCTCACATCCGGGACACCCCCCATTGTCCCCAGGGCCCATTGTGACATCCACTGCACTACCTTGTCCCCAGGGCCCATTGTGACATGCTGGGGACGCTCTTTGTCCCCAGGGCCCATTGTGACATCCTGGGGACCCTCCTTGTCCCCAGAGCCCATTGTGACATCCAGGGGACACCCTTTGTCCCCAGGGCCCGTTGAAATGTCCCAGGACCACCCTTTGTCCCCAGGGCCCATTGTGACATCCACTGCACTACCTTGTCCCCAGGGCCCATTGTGACATGCTGGGGACCCCCTTTGTCCCCAGGGCCCATTGTGACATCCTGGGGATCCCTCCTTGTCCCCAGGACCCATTGTGACGTCCCAGGACCCCCCATTGTCCCCAGGGCCCATTGTGACATTCAGGGGCCCCCGTTTGTCACGGGGGCCCATTGTGACATCCCAGGACCCCACATTGTCCCCAGGGCCCATTGTGACATTCAGGGGACCCCACATTGTCCCAAGGACCTATTGTGACATCCTGGGGACCCCACTTGTCCCCAGGACCCATTGTGACACTATGCGGACCCCCCCTTGTGTCCAGGGCCCATTGTGACACCGTGGGTACCCCCCTTGTCCGCAGGGCTCATTGTGACATCCCAGGACCCCCTGTTGTCCCCAGGGCCCATGGTGACATCCTGGGGACGCCCTTTGTCCCCAGTGCCCATTTTGACACCGTCGACACCCCCCTTTGTCCCCAGAGCCCATTGTGACATCCAGGGGACCCCCTTTGTCCCCAGGGCCCATTGTGGCACCATGAGGACCCTCTTTGTCACTGGGGCCCATTGTGACATCCCAGGACCCACCCTGGTCCCAAGGGCCCATTGTGACATCCGGGGGACCCACCTTGTCCTCATGGTCCACTGTGACAGCCCAGGAACTTACTTTGTCCCCAGGGCCCATTGCGATATCTGGGAGACCCCCTTGTCCCCAGGGCCCATTGTGAAACCATGGGGACCCCCCTTTGTCCCCAGGGCCCATTGTGACATCCTGGGGTCCCCCCCTTGTCCCCAGGGCCCGTTGAAATGTCCCAGGACCACCCTTTGTCCCCAGGGTTCATTGTGACATCCTGGGGACCCCATTTGTCCCCACGGCCCATTGTGGCACCATGGAGACCCCGTTTGTCACTGGGGCCCATTGTGACATCCCAGGACCCCACTTTGTCCCCAGGGCTTATTGTGACACCATGGGGATCTCCCTTGTCCCCAGGGCCCATTGTGACATCCCATGACCCCCCTTTATCCCCAGTGCTATTGTGAAATCCTGGGGACCCCTTTTGTCCCCAGGGCCCATTGTGGCACCATGGGGAACCCCTTTGTCACTGGGGGCCATTGTGACATTCCAGGATTCCACTTTGTCCCCAGGGCTCGTTCTGACACCTTGGGGACTCCCATTGTCCCCAGGGCCCATTGTGACATCCTGGGCAACCCCATTGTCCCCAGGGCCCATTGTGACATCTGGGGGACGCCCTTGTCCCCAGGACCCATCGTGGCACCGTGGGGACCCTCCTTGTCACTTGGGCCCATTGTGACACCTTGGGGACCCCCCCTTTATCCCCAGTGCCCATTGTGACATCCTGCGGACCCCCCTTTGTCCCCAGGGCCCATTTTGACATTCAGGGGACCCACCATTGTCGTCAGGGCCCATTGTGAGGTCCCAGGACCCCCCATTGTCCCCAGGGCCCATTGTGACATACTCGGCACCCCCTTGTCCCCAGGGTCCATTGTGACACTATGGGGACCCCCCCTTTTGCCCAGGGCCCATTGTGACACCGTGGGTACCACCCTTGTCCCCAGGGCTCATTGTGACATCCCAGGACCCCCCATTGTCCCCATGGCCCATTGTGATATTCAGGGGACCCCCCTTGTCCCCAGGGCCCATTCTGACACCGTGGGGACCCCCTTTGTCCCCAGGGCCCATTGTGACATCCTGGGGACCCCCTTTGTCCCAAGACTTCATTGTGACATCCTGGGGTCCCCCCTTGTCCTCAGGGTCCATTGTGACAGGCCAGGACCTTACATTGTCCCCAGGGCCCATTGTGATATCTGGGGGACCCCCTTGTTCCCAAGGCCCATTGTGACTTCCTGGGGACCCCCCCTTGTCCCCAGGGCCCATTGTGACATCCTCGGCACGCCCTTGTCCCCAGGGCCCATTGTGACATCCTGGGGACCCCCCCTTGTCCCCAGGGCCCATTGTGACGTCCCAGGACCCCCCATTGTCCCCAGGGCCCATTGTGACATCCTGGGGATCCCTCCTTGTCCCCAGGGCCCATTGTGATGTCCCAGGACCCCCCATTGTCCCCAGGGCCCATTGTGACATCCTCTGCACCCCCTTGTCCCCAGGGCCCATTGTGACATTCAGGGGACCCCTCTTTGTCCCCAGGGCCCATTGTGAGATCCTGGGGACCCCCCCTTGTCCCCAGGGCCCATTGTGACGTCCCAGGACCCCCCATTGTCCCCAGGGCCCATTGTGACATCCTGGGGATCCCTCCTTTTCCCCAGGGCCCATTGTTGCGTCCCAGGACCCCCCATTGTCCCCAGGACCTATTGTGACATTCAGGGGACCCCCTTTGTCACTGGGGCCCATTGTGACACCATGGAGACCCCCGCTTGTCCTCAGGGTCCATTGTGACATCCTGGCCACCCCCTTGCTCCCAGGGCCCATTGTGGCACCATGGGGACACCGCCTTTGTCCCCAGGGCCCATTGTGAGATCCCAGGACCCCCCTTTGTCCCCAGGGTCCATTGTGACTTTCAGGGGACTCCACTTGTCCCCAGGACCCATTCTGATACCGTGGGGACCCCCTTTGTCCCCAGGGCCCATTGTGACATGCTGAGGACTCTCTTTGTCCCCAGCGCACATTGTGACATCCTGGGGACCCCCCCTTTGTCCCCAGGGCCCATTGTGACATGCTGGGGACCCTCCTTGTCCCCAGAGCCCATTATGACGTCCTGGGGACCCCCCCTTGTCCCCAGGGCCCATTGTGACGTCCCAGGACCCCCCATTGTCCCCAGGGCCCATTGTGATATGCTGGGGAGCCCTCTTTGTCCCCAGGGCCCATTGTGAAATTCAGGGGACCCCAACTTGCCCCAGGGCCCATTGTGACATCCTGGGGACCCCATTGTCACCAGAGCCCATTGTGATATCCTGGCGACCACCCTTTGTCCCCAGGGCCCATTGTGATATCCTGAGGACCGCCCTTTGTCCCCAGGGCCGATTTTGACATTCCGGGGACGCCTCTTTGTACCCAGGGCACACTGTGACATCCTGGGGACCCCCCCTTGTCACTGGGGCCCATTGTGACGTCCCAGGACCCCCCATTGTCCCCAGGGCCCATTGTGACATCCTGGGGATCCCTCCTTGTCCCCAGGGCCCATTGTGACGTCCCAGGACCCCCGATTGTTCCCAGGACCCATTGTGACATTCAGGGGGCCCCTTTGTCACTGGGGCCCATTGTGACATCCCAGGACCCCACATTGTCCCCAGGACACATTGTCACATCCTGGGGACCCCACTTGTCCCCAGGGCCCATTGTGACACCGTGGGTACCACCCTTGTCTGCAGGGCTCATTGTGACATCCCAGGACCCCCCTTTTTCCCCAGGGCCCATTCTGATACCGTGGGGATCCCCTTTGTCCCCAGAGTCCATTGTGACATCCAGGGGACCCCCTTTGTCCCCAGGGCCTATTGTGACATCGCAGGACGCCCCTGGGCCCCAGGGCGCATTTTGACATCCTGGGGATGCCCCCTTGTCAACGGGGCCCATTGTGACGTCCCAGGACCCCCCATTGTGTCCAGGGCCCATTGTGACATCCTGGGGATCCCTGCTTGGCCCCAGGGCCCATTGTGACGTCTTAGGACCCCCCGTTGTCCCCAGGGCCCATTGTGACATCCTGGGGACCCCCCCTTGTCCCCAGGGCCCATTGTGACATCCTGGGGATCCCTGCTTGGCCCCAGGGCCCATTGTGATGTCTTAGGACCCCCCGTTGTCCCCAGGGCCCATTGTGACATCCTGGGGACCCCCCCTTGTCCCCAGGGCGCATTGTGACATCCTGGGGATCCCTCCTTGTCCCCAGGGCCCATTGTGACATCCCAGGACCCCCCACTGTCCTCAGGACCCATTGTAACATTCAGGGGACCACCTTTGTCACTGGGGCCCATTGTGACATCCCAGGACCCCACATTGTCTCCAGGGCCCATTGTGACATCCTGGGGACCCCATTTTCCCCAGGACCCATTGTGACACTATGGGTACCCCCCCTTGTTCCCAGGGCCCATTGTGACATCCTGGAGACCCGCCCTTGTCTCCAGGGCCACTTGTGACGTCCCAGGACCCCCCATTGTTCCCAGAGCCATTGTGATGTCCGTGGGAGCCCCCTCTCTTCCCAGGGCTCATTGTGACTCTCAGGGGACCCCACCTTGTCCCCAGGGCTGATTGTGACGTCCTAGGGCCCCTCTGTGTCCCCAGGGCCCATTGTGACGTCCCAGGACCCCATTGTCCCCAGGGCCCATTGTGACATCCTGGGGTCCCCCCTTTGTCCCCAGGGCCCATTGAAATGTCCCAGGACCACCGTTTGTCCCCAGGGTTCATTGTGACATCCTGGCGACCCCATTTGTCCCCACGGCCCATTGTGGCACCATGGGGACCCCGTTTGTCACTGGGGCCCATTGTGACATCCCAGGACCCCACTTTGTCCCCAGGGCTTATTGTGACACCATGGGGATCTCCCTTGTCCCCAGGGCCCATTGTTACATCCCATGACCCCCCTTTATCCCCAGTGCTATTGTGAAATCCTGGGGACCCCTTTTGTCCCCAGGGCCCACTGTGACATCTGGGGAACGCCCTTGTCCCCAGGACCCATCGTGGCACTGTGGGGACCCTCCTTGTCACTTGGGCCCATTGTGACACCATGGGGACCCCCTCTTTGTCTCCAGTACCCATTGTGACATCCTGGGGACCCCACATTGTCCCCAGGGCCCATTGTGACATCCCAGGACCCCCCATTGTCCCCAGGGCCCATTGTGACATCCTCGGGACCACCTTGTCCCCAAGGCCCATTGTGACATCCTGGGGACCCACCCTTGTCCCCAGGGCCCATTGTGACGTCCCATGACCCCCCATTGTCTCCAGGGCCCATTGTGACATCCTGGGGATCCCTCCTTGTCCCCAGGGCCTATTGTGATGTCCCAGGACCCCCCATTGTCCCCAGGGCCCATTGTGACATCCTCTGCACCCCCTTGTCCCCAGGGCCCATTGTGACATTCAGGGGCCCCCGTTTGTCACTGGGGCCCATTGTGACATCCCAGGACCCCACATTGTCCCCAGGGCCCATTGTGACTTTCAGGGGACCCCACTTGTCCCCAGGACCCATTGTGATACTATAGGGACCCCCCCTTGTGCCCAGTGCCCATTGTGACACCGTGGGTACCACCCTTGTCCCCAGGGCCCATTGTGACATCCTGGGAATCCCCCCTTGTCCCCAGGGCCCATTGTGACATCCTGGGAATCCCTCCTTATCCCCAGGGCCCATTGTGACATCCAGGGGACCCCCCCTTGTCCCCAGGGCCCATTGTGACGTCCCAGGACCCGCCATTGTCCCCAGGGCCCACTGTGACATCCTGGGGACACCCCCTTTGTCCCCAGTGCCCATTGTGACATCCTGGGGACCCCCCTTTGTCCCCAGGGCCCATTTTGACATTCAGGGGACCCACCATTGTCCTCAGGGCCCACTGTGAGGTCCCAGGACCCGCCATTGTCCCCAGGGCCCATTGTGACATCCCAGGACCCCCCTTTGTCCCCAGGGCCCATTGTAGCACCATGGGGACCCCCTTTGACCCCAGGGCCCATTGTGGCACTATGGCAACCCCTTTTGTCCCCAGGGCCCATTGTGACATTCTTGGACCCCACTTTGTCCCCAGGGCCTATTGTGACACCATGGGGATCCCTCCTTGTCACTGGGGACCCATTATGACACCATGGGGACCCCCCTTGTCCTCAGGACTCATTCTCACATCCTGGACACCCCGCATTGTCCCCAGGGCCCATTGTGACATCCACTGCACCCCCTTGTCCCCAGGGCCCATTTTGACATTCAGGGGACCCCTCTTTGTCCCCAGGGCCCATTGTGACATCCTGGGGACTCCCCCTTGTCCCCAGGGCCCATTGTGACGTCCCAGGACCCCCCATTGTCCCCAGGGCCCATTGTGACATCCTGTGGATCCCTCCTTGTCCCCAGGGCCCATTGTGACGTCCCAGGACCCCCCATTGTCCCCAGGGCCCATTGTGGTATGCTGGGGAGCCCTCTTTGTCCCCAGGGCCCATTTTGAAATTCAGGGGACCCCAACTTGTCCTCAGGGCCCATTCTGATATCCTGGGGACACTCTTTGTCCCCAGGGCCCATTGTGACATCCCAGGACCGCCTGTTGTCCCCAGGGCCCATTGTGACATCCTGGGGACCCCATTGCCACCAGAGCCCATTGTGATATCCTGGTGACCACCCTTTGTCCCCAGGGCCCATTGTGATATCCTGAGGACCGCCCTTTGTCCCCAGGGCCCATTGTGACGTCCCAGGACCCCCCATTGTCCCCAGGGCCCATTATGACATTCAGGGGCCCCCGTTTGTCACTGGGGCCCATTGTGACATCCCAGGACCCCACATTGTCCCAAGGGCCCATTGTGACTTTCAGGAGACTCCACTTGTCCCCAGGACCCATTGTGACACTATAGGGACCCCCCCTTGTACCCAGTGCCCATTGTGACACCGTGGGTACCACCCTTGTCCGCAGGGCCCATTGTGACATCCTGGGGACACCCCCTTGTCCCCAGGGCCCATTGTGACATCCTGGGGATCCCTCCTTGTCCCCAGGGCCCATTGTGACGTCCCAGGACCCCCCATTGTCCCCAGGACCCATTGTGACATTCAGGGGACCCCCCCTTTGTCCCCAGGGCCCATTGTGACATCCTGGGGATCCCTCCTTGTCCCCAGGGCCCATTGTGAAATCCCAGGACCCCCCATTGTCCCCAGGGCCCATTGTGACATCCTGGGGATCCCTCCTTGTCCCCAGGGCCCATTGTGAAATCCCAGGACCCCACATTGTCCCCAGGGCCCATTGTGACATCCTGGGGACCCCCCCTTTGTCCCCAGTGCCCATTGTGACATCCTGCGGACCCCCCTTTGTCCCCAGGGCCCATTTTGACATTCAGGGGACCCACCATTGTCCTCAGGGCCCATTGTGAGGTCCCAGGACCCCCCATTGTCCCCAGGGCCCATTGTAACATCCTCGGCACCCCCTTGTCCCCAGGGTCCATTGTGACACTATGGGGACCCCCCCTTGTGCCCAGGGCCCATTGTGACACCGTGGGTACCACCCTTGTCTGCAGGGCTCATTGTGACATCCCAGGACCCTCCATTGTCCCCAGGGCCCATTGTGACATTCAGGAGACCCCCCTTGTCCCCAGGGCCCACTCTGATACCGTGGGGACCCCCTTTGTCCCCAGAGCCCACTGTGACATGCTGGGGACGCTCTTTGTCCCCAGGGCCCATTGTGGCACCATAGGGACCCCCCTTGTCACTGGGGCCCATTGTGACATCCCACGACCCCCCCTGGTCCCCAGGGCCCATTGTGACATCCTGGGGACCCCCTTTGTCCCAAGACTTCATTGTGACATCCTGGGGACCCCCCTTGTTCTCAGGGTCCATTGTGACAGCCCAGGACCTTACATTGTCCCCAGGGCCCATTGTGATATCTGGGGGACCCCCTTGTTCCCAAGGCCCATTGTGACATCCTGGGGACCCCCCCTTGTCCCCAGGGCCCATTGTGACATCCCAGGACCTTACTTTGTCCCCAGGGCCCATTGTGACATCCTGGGGACCCCCCCTTGTCCCCAGGGCCCATTGTGACGTCCCAGGACCCCCCATTGTCCCCAGGGCCCATTGTGACATCCTGGGGATGCCTCCTTGTTTCCAGGGTCCATTGTGACATCCCAGGACCCCCCATTGTCCCCAGGGCCCATTGTGACATCCTCGGCACCCCCTTGTCCCCAGGGCCCATTGTGACATTCAGGGGACCCCTCTTTGTCCCCAGGGCCCATTGTGACATCCTGGGGACCCCCCCTTGTCCCCAGGGCCCGTTGTGATGTCCCAGGAACCCCCATTGTCCCCAGGGCCCATTGTGACATCCTGGGGATCCCTCCTTGTCCCCAGGGCCCATTGTGACGTCCCAGGACCCCCCATTGTCCCCAGGACCTATTGTGACATTCAGGGGACCCCCTTTGTCACTGGGGCCCATTGTGACACCATGGAGACCTCCGCTTGTCCTCAGGACTCATTCTGACATCCTGGACGCCCCCCATTGTCCCCAGGGCCCATTGTGACATCCACTGCACCCCCTTGTCCCCAGGGCCCATTGTGACATTCAGGGGACCCCTCTTTGTCCCCAGGGCCCATTGTGACATCCTGGGGACGCTCTTTGTCCCCAGGGCCCATTGTGACATCCTGGGGACCCTCCTTGTCCCCAGAGCCCATTGTGACATCCAGGGGACCCCCTTTGTCCCCAGGGCCCATTGTGGCACCATAGGGACCCCCTTTGTCACTGGGGCCCATTGTGACATCCCAGGACCCCCCCTGGTCCCCAGGGCCCATTGTGACATCCTGGGGACCCCCTTTGTCCCAAGACTTCATTGTGACATCCTGGGGACCCCCCTTGTCCTCAGGGTCCATTGTGACAGCCCAGGACCTTACATTGTACCCAGGGCCCATTGTGATATCTGGGGGACCCCCTTGTTCCCAAGGCCCATCGTGACATCCTGGGGACCCACCCTTGTTCCCAGGGCCCATTGTGACATCCCAGGACCCCCCATTGTCCCCAGGGGCCATTGTGACATCCTGGGGATCCCTCCTTGTCCCCAGGGCCCATTGTGACATCCAGGGGATCCCTCCTTGTCCCCAGGGCCCATTGTGACATCCTGGGGACCCCCCCTTGTCCCCAGGGCCCATTGTGACGTCCCAGGACCCCCCATTGTCCCCAGGGCCCATTGTGACATCCTCGGCAGGCCCTTGTCCCCAGGGCCCATTGTGACATTCAGGGGACCCCTCTTTGTCCCCAGGGCCCATTGTGACATCCTGGGGACCCCCCCTTGTCCCCAGGGCCCATTGTGACATCCTGGGGACCCCCCCTTGTCCCCAGGGCCCATTGTGACATCCTCTGCACCCCCTTGTCCCCAGGGCCCATTGTGACGTCCCAGGACCCCCATTGTCCCCAGGGCCCATTGTGACATTCAGGGGACCCCCCTTTGTCCCCAGGGCCCATTGTGACATCCTGGGGACCCCCCCTTGTCCCCAGGGCCCATTGTGACATGCTGGGGACCCCCCTTTGTCTCCAGGACATATTGTGACACCGTGGGGACCTCATTAGTCCCCAGGGCCCATTGTGACATCCTAGGGATCCCCTCTTGTCCCCAGGGCCCATTGTGACGTCCCAGGACCCCCCATTGTCCCCAGGGCCCATTGTGACCTCCTCGGCACCCCCTTGTCCCTAGGGCCCATTGTGACATTCACGGGACCCCCCTTTGTCCCCAGGGCCCATTGTGACATTCAGGGGACCCCACATTGTCCCCAGGGCCCATTGTGACATCCTGGGGACCCCACTTGTCCCCAGGATCCATTGTGACACTATGGGGACCCCCCCCTGTGCCCAGGGCCCATTGTGACACCGTGGGTACCACCCTTGTCTGCAGGGCTCATTGTGACATCCCAGGACCCCCCATTGTCCCCAGGGCCCATTGTGATATTCAGGGGACCCCCCTTTGTCCCCAGGGCCCATTCTGATACCGTGGGGACCCCCTTTGTCCCCAGGGCCCATTGTCACATGCTGGGGACGCTCTTTGTCCCCAGGGCCCATTGTGACATCCTGGGGACCCTCCTTGTCCCCAGAGCCCATTGTGACATCCAGGGGACCCCCTTTGTCCCCAGGGCCCATTGTGGCACCATAGGGACCCCCTTTGTCACTAGGGCCCATTGTGACATCCCAGGACCCCCCCTAGTCCCCAGGGCCCATTGTGACATCCTGCGGACGCTCTTTGTCCCCAGGGCCCATTGTGACATCCTGGGGAGCCTCCTTGTCCCCAGAGCCCATTGTGACATCCAGGGGACCCCCTTTGTCCCCAGGGCCCATTGTGGCACCATAGGGACCCCCTTTGTCACTGGGGCCCATTGTGACATCCCAGGACCCACCCTGGTCCCCAGGCCCCATTGTGACATCCTGGGGACCCCCTTTGTCCCAAGACTTCATTGTGACATCCTGGGGACCCCCCTTGTCCTCAGGGTCCATTGTGACAGCCCAGGACCTTACATTGTCCCCAGGGCCCATTGTGATATCTGGGGGACCCCCTTGTTCCCAAGGCCCATCGTGACATCCTGGGGACCCACCCTTGTTCCCAGGGCCCATTGTGACATCCCAGGACCCCCCATTGTCCCCAGGGGCCATTGTGACATCCTGGGGATCCCTCCTTGTCCCCAGGGCCCATTCTGACATCCAGGGGATCCCTCCTTGTCCCCAGGGCCCATTGTGACATCCTGGGGACCCCCCCTTGTCCCCAGGGCCCATTGTGACGTCCCAGGACTCCCCATTGTCCCCAGGGCCCATTGTGACATCCTCGGCAGCCCCTTGTCCCCAGGGCCCATTGTGACATTCAGGGGACCCCCCTTTGTCCCCAGGGCCCATTGTGACATCCTGGGGACCCCCCCTTGTCCCCAGGGCCCATTGTGACATGCTGGGGACCCCCCTTTGTCTCCAGGACATATTGTGACACCGTGGGGACCTCATTAGTCCCCAGGGCCCATTGTGACATCCTAGGGATCCCCTCTTGTCCCCAGGGCCCATTGTGACGTCCCAGGACCCCCCATTGTCCCCAGGGCCCATTGTGACCTCCTCGGCACCCCCTTGTCCCTAGGGCCCATTGTGACATTCACGGGACCCCCCTTTGTCCCCAGGGCCCATTGTGACATTCAGGGGACCCCACATTGTCCCCAGGGCCCATTGTGACATCCTGGGGACCCCACTTGTCCCCAGGATCCATTGTGACACTATGGGGACCCCCCCCTGTGCCCAGGGCCCATTGTGACACCGTGGGTACCACCCTTGTCTGCAGGGCTCATTGTGACATCCCAGGACCCCCCATTGTCCCCAGGGCCCATTGTGATATTCAGGGGACCCCCCTTTGTCCCCAGGGCCCATTCTGATACCGTGGGGACCCCCTTTGTCCCCAGGGCCCATTGTCACATGCTGGGGACGCTCTTTGTCCCCAGGGCCCATTGTGACATCCTGGGGACCCTCCTTGTCCCCAGAGCCCATTGTGACATCCAGGGGACCCCCTTTGTCCCCAGGGCCCATTGTGGCACCATAGGGACCCCCTTTGTCACTAGGGCCCATTGTGACATCCCAGGACCCCCCCTAGTCCCCAGGGCCCATTGTGACATCCTGCGGACGCTCTTTGTCCCCAGGGCCCATTGTGACATCCTGGGGAGCCTCCTTGTCCCCAGAGCCCATTGTGACATCCAGGGGACCCCCTTTGTCCCCAGGGCCCATTGTGGCACCATAGGGACCCCCTTTGTCACTGGGGCCCATTGTGACATCCCAGGACCCACCCTGGTCCCCAGGCCCCATTGTGACATCCTGGGGACCCCCTTTGTCCCAAGACTTCATTGTGACATCCTGGGGACCCCCCTTGTCCTCAGGGTCCATTGTGACAGCCCAGGACCTTACATTGTCCCCAGGGCCCATTGTGATATCTGGGGGACCCCCTTGTTCCCAAGGCCCATCGTGACATCCTGGGGACCCACCCTTGTTCCCAGGGCCCATTGTGACATCCCAGGACCCCCCATTGTCCCCAGGGGCCATTGTGACATCCTGGGGATCCCTCCTTGTCCCCAGGGCCCATTCTGACATCCAGGGGATCCCTCCTTGTCCCCAGGGCCCATTGTGACATCCTGGGGACCCCCCCTTGTCCCCAGGGCCCATTGTGACATTCAGGGGACCCCTCTTTGTCCCCAGGGCCCATTGTGACATCCTGGGGACCCCCCCTTGTCCCCAGGGCCCATTGTGACGTCCCAGGACCCGACATTGTCCCCAGGGCCCATTGTGACATCCTCTGCACCCCCTTGTCCCCAGGGCCCATTGTGACGTCCCAGGACCCCCATTGTCCCCAGGGCCCATTCTGATACCGTGGGGACCACCTTTGTCCCCAGGGCCCATTGTGACATGCTGGGGACGCTCTTTGTCCCCAGGGCCCATTGTGACATCCTGGGGACCCTCCTTGTCCGCAGAGCCCATTGTGACATCCAGGGGACCCCCTTTGTCCCCAGGGCCCATTGTGGCACCATGAGGACCCTCTTTGTCACTGGAGCCCATTGTGACATCCCATGACCCCCCTTTGTCCCCAGTGCTATTGTGAAATCCTGGGGACCCCTTTTGTCCCCAGGGCCCATTATGACACCATGGGGAACCCCTTTTTCACTGGGGGCCATTGTGACATTCCAGGATTCCACTTTGTCCCCAGGGCTCTTTCTGAAACCTTGGGGACTCCCATTGTCCCCAGGGCCCATTGTGACATCCTGGGCAACCCCATTGTCCCCAGGGCCCATTGTGACATCTGGGGGACGCCCTTGTCCCCAGGACCCATCGTGGCACCGTGGGGACCCTCCTTGTCACTTGGGCCCATTGTGACACCATGGGGACGCCCCCCTTTATCCCCAGTGCCCATTGTGACATCCTGCGGACCCCCCTTTGCCCCCAGGGCCCATTGTGACATTCAGGGGACCCACCATTGTCCTCAGGGCCCATTGTGAGGTCCCAGGACCCCCCATTGTCCGCAGGGCCCATTGTGACATCCTCGGCACCGCCTTGTGCCCAGGGCCCATTGTGACATTCAGGGGACCCCTCTTTGTCCCCAGGGCCCATTGTGACATCCTGGGGACCCCCCCTTGTCCCCAGGGCCCATTGTGACGTCCCAGGACCCGCCATTGTCCCCAGGGCCCTGTGTGACATCCTGGGGTGCCCTCCTTGTCCCCAGGGCCCATTGTGACGTCCCAGGACCCCCCATTGTCCCCGGGGCCCATTGTGACATTCAGGGGCCCCCGTTTGTCACTGGGGCCCATTGTGACATCCCAGGACCCCACATCGTCCCCAGGGCCCATTGTGACTTTCAGGGGACCCCACTTGTCCCCAGGACCCATTGTGACACTATAGGGACCCCCCCTTGTGCCCAGTGACCATTGTGACACCGTGAGTACCACCCTTGTCCGCAGGGCCCATTGTGACATCCCAGGACCCCCTATTGTCTCCAGGGGCCATGGTGACATCCTGGGGACGCCCTTTGTCCCCAGGGCCCATTCTGACACCGTCGACACCCCCCTTTGTCCCCAGAGCCCATTGTGACATCCAGGGGACCCCCTTTCTCCCCAGGGCCCATTGTGGCACCATGAGGACCCCCTTTGTCACTGGGGCCCATTGTGACATCCCAGGACCCCCCCTGGTCCCCAGGGCCCATTGTGACATCCCGGGGACCCCGCTTGTCCTCATGGTCCATTGTGACAGCCCAGGACCTTACTTTGTCCCCAGGGCCCATTGCGATATCTGGGGGACCCCCTTGTCCCCAGGGCCCATTGTGACACCATGGGGACCCCCCTTTTCCCCAGGGCCCATCGTGACATCCTGGGGACCCCCCTTTGTCCCCAGGGCCCATTGTGACATCCTGGGGTCCCCCCTTTGTCTCCAGGGCCCATTGAAATGTCCCAGGACCACCCTTTGTCCCCAGGGTTCATTGTGACATCCTGGGGACCCCATTTGTCCCCACGGCCCATTGTGGCACCATGGGGAGCCCGTTTGTCACTGGGGCCCATTGTGACATCCCAGGACCCCACTTTGTCCCCAGGGCTTATTGTGACACCATGGGGATCTCCCTTGTCCCCAGGGCCCATTGTGACATCCCATGACCCCTCTTTGTCCCCAGTGCTATTGTGAAATCCTGGGGACCCCTTTTGTCCCCAGGGCCCATTGTGGCACCATGGGGAACCCCTTTGTCACTGGGGGCCATTGTGACATTCCAGGATTCCACTTTTTCCCCGGGGCTCGTTCTGACACCTTGGGGACTCCCATTGTCCCCAGGGCCCATTTTGACATCTGGGGGACGCCCTTGTCCCCAGGACCCATCGTGGCACCGTGGGGACCCTCCTTGTCACTTGGGCCCATTGTGACACCATGGGGACCCCCCCTTTGTCCCCAGTTCCCATTGTGACATCCTGCGGACCCCCCTTTGTCCCCAGGGCGCATTGTGACATTCAGGGGACCCACAATTGTCCTCAGGGCCCATTGTGACGTCCCAGGACCCCCCATTGTCCGCAGGGCCCATTGTAACATCCTCGGCACCCCCTTGTCCCCAGGGCCCATTGTGACATTCAGGGGACCCCTCTTTGTCCCCAGGGCCCATTGTGACATCCTGGGGACCCCCCTTGTCCCCAGGGCCCATTGTGACGTTCCAGGACCCGCCATTGTCCCCAGGGCCCATTGTGACATCCTGGGGATCCCTCCTTGTCCCCAGGGCCCATTGTGACGTCCCAGGACCCCCCATTGTCCCCAGGGCCCATTGTGACATTCAGGGGCCCCCGTTTGTCACTGGGGCCCATTGTGACATCCCAGGACCCCACATTGTCCCCAGGGCCCATTGTGACATCCTGGGGACCCCCCCTTTGTCCCCAGTGCCCATTTGGACATCCTGCGGACCCCCCTTTGCCCCCAGGGCCCATTTTGACATTCAGGGGACCCACCATTGTCCCCAGGGCCCATTGTGACATCCTGGGGATCCCTCCTTGTCCCCAGGGCCCATTGTGACGTCCCAGGACCCCCCATTGTCCCCAGGACCTATTGTGACATTCAGGGGACCCCCTTTGTCACTGGGGCCCATTGTGACACCATGGAGACCCCCGCTTGTCCTCAGGGTCCATTGTGACATCCTGGGGATGCCCCCATTTTCTCCAGGACCCATTGTGACATCCTGGCCACCCCCTTGCTCCCAGGGCCCGTTGTGGCACCATGGGGACACCCGCTTTGTCCCCAGGGCCCATTGTGGCACCATGGGGACCCCCTTTGACCCCAGGGCCCATTGTGGCACCATGGCAACCCCTTTTGTCCCCAGGGCCCATTGTGACATTCTTGGACCCCACTTTGTCCCCAGGGCCTATTGTGACACCATGGGGACCCCTCCTTGTCACTGGGGACCCATTGTGACACCATGGGGACCCCCCCTTGTCCTCAGGACTCATTCTCACATCCTGGACACCCCCCATTGTCCCCAGGGCCCATTGTGACATCCACTGCACCCCCTTGTCCCCAGGGCCCATTGTGACATTCAGGGGACCCCTCTTTGTCCCCAGGGCCCATTGTGACATCCTGGGGACCCCCCATTGTCCCCAGGGCCCATTGTGACGTCCCAGGACCCCCCATTGTCCCCAGGGCCCATTGTGACATCCTGTGGATCCCTCCTTGTCCCCAGGGCCCATTGTGACGTTTCAGGACCCCCCATTGTCCCCAGGACCCATTGTGAAATTCGGGGGACCCCAACTTGTCCCCAGGGCCCATTCTGATATCCTGGGGACACTCTTTGTCCCCAGGGCCCATTGTGACATCCCAGGACCCCCTTTGTCCCTGTCGAGGGTTAAGATTGCGGGGTGACAATCAAACCCTGGCAGATGTGTTGTCAACGTCCTCTCCCCCCCCAATTCCCCCTTTTTCCCCTCCCTCTCCCCCCTTCCCACTCAGCACAGGCGATTGGGAGGGGAAGAAGCACAGAGGGGAGAGAGCTGGAAAAGTTCAAGATGTTTTACTGATGCTACTGATAAGAACAGAGAAAATAATACAAATATACAAAACCAATCTTGTAAGTCTGAGCAACTGCGGAGCCAGCACCCAAAGTCCTGGATTGGACTCTGTAGCCAACCGGAGCTGGATTCAGTCTCTCACTGGCCTCCGTTCGCAGGGACGACCAGCAAGGTCCTCTCCTAATGTCAGCCATGAGGAAAAAAGGGCCGAGATCCTCGTGATCTCCCGCTTTTATATGAAGTATTCACGTGAATGGAATGTTATACACAGTTGGTCACCGGTTTCTCGTTGCCCCTCTCGCGAGATGTCCATCCGTGCTTATCAATAAGTTTTCATTCCATTGCTGGGTTTGCCAAAACATGTGTTGGGTTCTCCAGGAAAATGCAGCTAATATGAAGCTTGAGCTGACAGGCAAATTCACTAAAAGAGAAACTTGTTTTTAACAAAACCAGGACATTCCACCCCTTATAATATGACATTCACTGAATACTTAAACCTTATCAATACAATCTATCAATACAATCTAATTAATCACTACTACTATATATATATATATATATATATACATATGTACATATATACACAGGAGTAATTAATCAGTGGACCATCCTTTGAAAAGTTCATTAAGTTCATTTTGTCACCACAGTCTCCCAGGGCAGGGAAAATGGTCCAAGTGCATCTCATGACCCCTGTTGGTGGGTTAAGGACACCAACTTCCAAGAAGGTGTCGGGCGCCACTCGAAGAAGCCAGCGCTGGTTTCATCACCATTGTCTTGATCTGAAAGACACTTATTAAACATTGTTAGTGCGGCAATTCACATCGTACAGTTCAGCATTGCACATTTTCACCTAAAATCAAATCCCCTTGAGGTGCACACCGAACTTCTCCATCCTTAAGCATCACCCACCAGGTGCTGCCAGGTCCCTGGGCAAAAACAATCCCACGAATAGGTTTGCCTGTGCCTGAGGCAGGAGGAACCCAGACTGCCTTTCCTAAGATATTTTTCATGTGTACTACAGGGACTTTATCTCCTTCTACAGTCCATAGAATTTCTGATTGGGCAGGCCCGGCTCGATTGGTTGATCCCCTGGTGTTGACCAACCAAGTGGCTTTTGCTAAATGTGAATCCCAGTTTTTAAAGGCTCCACCACCCAGTGCCTTTAGTGTAGTTTTTAACAAACCATTGTACCTTTCAGTTTTCCCAGAGGCTGGTGCATGATATGGAATATGATACACCCACTCAATACCATGTTCTTTGGCCCAATTGTCTATAATACTGTTTTTGAAATGAGTACCATTGTCTGATTCAATTCTTTCTGGCGTACCCGGCCACCAAAGGACTTGCTTCTCAAGGCCCAAGATGGTATTTCGGGCTGTAGCATGAGGTACGGCAGATGTTTCCAACCATCCAGTGGTTGCTTCCACCATTGTAAGTACATAACGCTTACCTTGACGTGTTTGTGGAAGTGTAATATAATCAATCTGCCAAGCTTCTCCATACTTATACTTTAACCATCGCCCCCCATACCATACAGGCTTTAACCGTTTCGCTTGTTTGATTTCGGTGCAAGTTTCACATTCATGAATAACGTGTGAAACAGTGTCCATAGTTAAATCCACCCCTCGATCACGAGCCCATTTTCATGTTGCATCTCTACCTTGATGCCCTGAAGCACCATGGGCCCACCGAGCTAGGAAAAGTTCACCTTTATGTTGCCAGCCCAAGTCCACCTCAGCTACTTTAATCTTAGCAGCTTGATCCGCTTGTTGGTTGTTTCGATGTTCCTCGGTGGCTTGACTTTTAGGCACATGAGCATCTACATGACCAACTTCCCCAGGCAGGCTCTCCAGCCGAGCAGCAATGTCTTGCCACAGCGTGGTTCCCAATAGTTTCACCTCTGCGCTGCCAGTTACTTTTCTTCCATTGCCGTAGCCACCCCCACAAGGCATTTGCTCCCATCCATGAGTCAGTATAGAGACAAAGCATTGGCCACTTCTCTCGTTCAGCAATGTCCAAAGCCAGCTGGATGGCTTTCACTGCTGCAAACTGACTGGATTCACCTTGTCCTTCAGTGGCTTCTGTAACTTGTCGTGTGGGACTCCACACAGCAGCTTTCACCGTCGATGTTTTCCTACAGACGACAGGATCCACCTGTGAACAGTGCACACTGCTTATCAGTCTCTGAAAGCGGATTATATGGTGGTGCTTCTTCAGCACGTTTTACTTCCTCCTCATCTGGAGACATCCCAAAGTCTTTGCTTTCTGGCCAGTCTGTAATCACTTCTAATATCCCTGGACGGTTGGGACTTCCAATCCGAGCTCATTGCGTGATCAGTGCAATCCATTTACTCCATGTAACTTCGGCTGCATGATGTGGAGAGGGAACCGTCCCTTTGAACACCCAGCTCAGCACCGGCAGTCGAGGTACCAGGAGGAGCTGTGCTTCAGTGCCCATCACTTCTGAAGCAGCTCGAACTCCTTCATATGCTGCCAGTATCTCCTTTTCAGTTGCAGTACAGTTGGCCTCAGATCCTTTGTATCCTCGACTCCAAAAACCTAAGGGTCGACCTCGGGTTTCTCCTGGTGCTTTCTGCCAGAGGCTCCAGGTAAGTCCATTATCTCCGGCTGCGGTGTAGAGCACATTTTTAACATCTAGTCCAGTTCGAACTGGTCCAAGGGCCACCGCATGAGTTATCTCACGCTTCATTTGTTCAAAGGCTTGTTGTTGTTCAGGGCCCCACTCAAATTGGTTCTTTTTTACGAGTCACTCGATAGAGAGGCTCACAATGTGGCTGTAGTCAGGAATGTGCATTCTCCAAAAACCTACAACGCCCAAGAAAGTCTGTGTCTCCTTTTTATTAGTAGGTGGAGACATTGCTGCAGTTTTGTTGATCACCTCCATTGGGATCTGACGACGGCCATCTTGCCATTTTATTCCTAAAAACTGG
Source organism: Patagioenas fasciata (assembly GCF_037038585.1). Taxonomy (NCBI): domain Eukaryota; kingdom Metazoa; phylum Chordata; class Aves; order Columbiformes; family Columbidae; genus Patagioenas; species Patagioenas fasciata. The sequence goes on from NW_027288813.1 coordinate 172,704, forward strand.
ATCTCCCGTGCATGTCCCTTGACCTTGCTTCGTTTTATGGCAAAACCAGCATCCCAAATAATCTGAATTATTCTCTCACCTTTTTTGAAGACTTCTTTCGCTGTGTCGCCCCATACGATGATGTCATCAATATACTGCAAGTGTTCTGGAGCTTCACCTTGCTCCAGCGTGGTCTGGATCAGCCCATGGCAGATGGTAGCACTGTGGTCCCTGGGGTCATTGGTTGGGTCATGGAGTCACTGGTTGGGTGATGGGGTCATTAGTTGAATAATGGGGTCATTGGTTGAATGATGGGGTCATTGGTTGGGTCATGGGGTCACTGATTGGGTGATGGGGTCATTGGTTGAATGATGGGGTCATTGGTTGGGTTGTGGAGTCACTGATTGGGTGATGGGGTCACTGGTTGGGTTCAGGATTGGTTGGTTGGATGATGATGATGGTGGTTGGATGATGATGGTGGTGGTTGGATGATGATGGTGGTGGTTGGATGATGATGGTGGTTGGATGATGATGGTGCTCTATGCCAAGGATGCACGGAGCATCTGGGCCAGTCCCAAGGGGATGCTTTTGGATATTGGGGTGCAGGGCTTTGGTGTGAAGGTTCGGGAGACAGACTTTTGGGTGCAGGGATTTGGGCACCAAGAGTTCTGGGTGCAGCATTTGGGTCTGCAGGGTTCAGGTGTTCAAGACCTGGGGGTGCAGGACTTGTGGGCTGGAGGATTTGAGGGTGCAGGGATTTGGGGTGAGGGATTTCAGGGTGCCAGTTATGGGGGGGAAGGATCTGGGGTACAGGTTTTGGGGGTGCAGGGTTAAGGGGTTTAGGATTTTGGGGTGCACAGTTTAGGGTGCACGTTCTGGGCATGTATGATTTGAGAGTGCAGGGCTTTGGGGTACAGGATTTGGGGTGCAGGGTTTTGGGGTCAGGATCTGGGGGTGCAGGGTGTTGGGGAGAAGGATTTGGGGGTGCAGCATTTTGAAGTGCAGGGTTTGGAGGAGGGAGGTTTTGGGGGTGAAAGATTTGGTGGTTCAGGTTTTGGGGGTGCAGTGTTAAGGGGGTGGAAGTTTAGGGGTGCAGGGTTTGGGGGTTCAGGATTTGGGGGTGCAGGGTATCGGAGGGAAGGATCTGGGGCTTCAGGATTTGGGGGTGTACCGTTTGGGGGTGCAGGGTTTAGAAGTCAGGTCTCAGAGTGCAGGGTTTGGGGTGCAGAGTGTGGGGTGCATAGGACTGGAGCACAGGATTTGGAGGTGTGGAGTTTTGGGGTGCAGGGGTTGGGGGTGAAGGATTTGAGTCTGCAGGGTGGTGGGGGAAGGATTTGGGGGTGAGAAATTTGGGGTGCAGGATTTGGGGGTGCAGAGTTTTGGGAGGCAAGGATCTGGGGCTGCAGGATTTGGGGGTTCAGTGTTTAGGGCAGCACAACCTCGGGGTGCAGGGGTTTGCAGTGAAAGGTTTGGTAGGCAGGATTTGGGTTGCAGGATTCTGGGGTGCTGGGTTTGGGGTACAGGATTTGGTGTTGCAGGGATGGGGTTGAAGGGCTTGGGTTTCCAGGCCTTTGAGGTGCAGGATTTGGAGGTGCAAGGTTTGGGAGGGAATTCTTTGGGGTGCAGGGTTTGGGGTTCCAGGAGGTGGGGGAAGGACCTTGGGGTGTAGGGTTTGGGGGGCAGGGTTTTGGGGGAAGGATTTAGGGGTGCAGGGTTTTGAAGTGCAGCGTTTCAGGGGAGCATGGTTTTGGGGGTGCACATGTGGGGTCCAGGTTTGGGGGGTGCAGAGTTTGTGAATGGAGGATTTTGGGGTGCAGGGTTTGGGACTGCCTAATTTGGGGGTGCAGTGTTTGGGTGTTCAGGACCTGGGGGTGCTGCGTTTGGGAATGCAGGCTTTGGGGGTGCAGGGCTCAGGATTTGGGAGGGCAGGATTAGGGGGTGTGAGATTTCAGGGTTTTGGGGTGCAGGGTTTGGGACTGCCTAATTTGGGGGTGCAGTGTTTGGGTGTTCAGGACCTGGGGGTGCTGCGTTTGGGAATGCAGGCTTTGGGGGTGCAGGGCTCAGGATTTGGGAGGGCAGGATTAGGGGGTGTGAGATTTCAGGGTTTAGGGGTGCAAAGTTTGGTAGGGCTGAATTTAGGGGTGCAGGATTTGGGGTGTAGGGTTTGGTGCTGTGAGATTTGGGGGTGCAGGGTTTGGGGGTGCAAGATTTGAGGGTGCAAGGTTTGGGTGTTCAAGATTTAGGGGAGCAGGATCTTGGGATGCAGGGTTTGGGGGTGCAGGGCTTTTGGGTGAGGGATTTAGGGTTCAGGCTTAGGGGTGCAGGGTTTGGGGGTGCAGGGTGTTGGGGAAGGATTTGGGGGTACAGGGTTTGGAGGTGCAGTCGTTCAGGGATCAGGGTTTGGGGGGCAGAATTTGGGGTGCAGGGTTTGGGATGGCAGGATTAGGGGGAGCAAGACTGTGGGGTGCAGGGGTTTGGGGTGAAGGGTTTGGTAGGGCACGATTTGGGGTGCAGGCTTTAGGAAGGAAGGAAGGAAAGAAGGATCTGGAGGTGCAGGATTTGGTGTGCAGGGTTTAGGGGTGCAGGATTTAAGGGTGCGGGGGTTTGGGTGAAGGGCTTGGTAGGGCAGGAATTTGGGGTGCAGGGTTTGGGGGTGCAGGGTTGTGAAGTGCAGAGATTTGCAGGTGCAAGATCTGGGATTGTAGGGTTTGGGGGTGTAGGATCCGGGGAGCAGGGTTTGGGGTGCAGAACCTTGTTGTTCAGGGTTTAGAGGCAGGATTTGGGGGTGCAGGGCTTTGGGGTGAGGAGTTGCGGGTGCAGGGTTCAGGACTTGGGGGTTGCAGGATTTGGGGGTGCAGGGTTGGGTAAGGAAGGATCTGAGGGCGCAGGGTTTGAAATTTCAGGACTTGGGGTGCAGGATTTGGGGGTACAGGATTAATGGGTGTAGGGTGTTTGGGGAAAGGATTTGGGGGTGCAGGGTTTTGAAGTGCAGGGTTTAAAGGGGCAGGATATGGGGTGAACGATTTGGGGGTGCACATTTTTGGGGTGTGCAAGATTTGAGAGTGCAGGGATTTGGGGTGAGCGATTTCAGGGTGCCAGGTTTGGGGGGGAAGGATCTGCGGGTGCAGGGTTTGTCAGTGCATTGATTGGGGGTCAGAATTTGGGGGTGCAGGGTTTGTGGGGTAGGATTTTGGGTGCAGGGTTTGGGGAGCAGGATCTGGGGGTGATGGAATTGGTTGAAAGGTTTCGTGGTGCCGGCTTTGGGGGAGCAGAGTTCAGGGGTGCAAGGTTTTGGGGGACAGGTTTGGACATAAAAGATTCGGGGGCGAATGGTTTGGGGGAACGATTTGGGGGTGCAGGATTTGGGGGTGCAGGATTTGGTATTACAGGTTTTGGGGAATCATGGCTTGGGAGGAAGGATTTAGGGGTGCAGGGTTTCAAGATGCAGGATTTGGGGTGCAGTATTTGGGGTTGCAGGTTTGGGGGTGCAAGTTGTGGGGCGGCAGGATATCGGGTATAGGGTTCTGGGCTGCAGGGTTTGGGGGTGCAGGATTTCAACGTGCAGGGTTCTGGGGTGCAGTATCTGGGGGTCCAGGGTTTGGCAGTGCATTGGCTTTGGGGGTTGAAGGATTTGGGGGTGCAGGGTTTAGGAATGCAGGATTTGGGGGTGCAGGATTTGGGGGTGCAGAGTTAGGGGGCAGGATTTTCAGTGCAGGGCTTCAGGGCACAGAACTTGGTGGTGCAGGATCTGGGGGTGCAGGTTTGCGGTGGGGAATTTGGGGGTGCAGGGTGATGAGGAAGGATCTGGGGGTGCAATATTTGGGCTTTAAGGGCTTAGGGGGGCAGGATCTGGCAGTGCAGAGTTTGGGGACAGGATCTGGGGGTGCAGCGATTGGGGTTACAGGTTTTGGGGGTGCAGGGTTAAGGGAATTGTTTGAGGTGCAGGGTTATGAGAGTGCAGGATTTCTGGGTGCAGAGTTTGGGGTGCTGGGTATGGGGCAGCAGGATCTGGGGGTGCAGGTTTTGGGGGTGCATTCATTTGGGGGGAGGATCTGGGGGTGCAGGGTTTAAGGGTTCAGGATTTGGAGGTGTAGGGTTTTGGGGTACAGGGTTCTGGGTGGAGGTTTTGGGGTGAAAGATTTGGGGGTGCAGTGTTAAGGGGTGGAGGCTTAGAGGTGCAAGATTTGGGGGTGCAGAGTTTTCGTGTGTCTGATTTGGGGGTGCAGGGTCTGGGGGTGCAAGATCCTGGAATTCAGGATCTGGGGGTTCAGGATTTGGGGGTGCAGGGTATGGGAGGGAAGGATCTGGGGCTTCAGGATTTGGGGGTGCACTGTTTGGGGGTGCAGGGTTTAGAAGTCAGGTCTAAGAGTGCAGCGTTTGGGGTGCAGGGGCTTGGGGGGAAATTTAAGGTTGCAGAGTGTGGGGTGCACAGGACTGGGGCACAGGATTTGGGGGTGCGAGGTTTCAGGGTTCAGGATTTGGAGGTGTGGAGTTTTGGGGTGCAGGGGATGGGGGTGAAGGATTTGAGGCTGCAGGGTGGTGGGGGGAGGATTTGGGGGTGAGAGATTTGGGGTGCAGGATGTGGGGGTGCAGAGTTTTGGGAGGCAGGGATCTGGGGCTGCAGGATTTGGGGGTTCAGTGTTTACGGCAGCACAACCTCGGGGTGCAGGGGTTTGCAGTGAAAGGTTTGGTAGGCAGGATTTGGGGTGCAGGATTCTGGGGTGCTGGGTTTGGGGCACAGGATTTGGTGTTGCAGGGATGGGGTTGAAGGGCTTGGGTTTCCAGGCCTTTGAGGTGCAGGATTTGGAGGTGCAAGGTTTGGGAGGGAATTCTTTGGGGTGCAGGGTTTGGGGTTCCAGGAGGTGGGGGAAGGACCTTGGGGTGTAGGGTTTGGGGGGCAGGGTTTTGGGGGAAGGATTTAGGGGTGCAGGGTTTTGAAGTGCAGCGTTTCAGGGGGGCATGGTTTTGGGGGTGCACATGTGGGGGTCCAGGTTTGGGGGGTGCAGAGTTTGTGAATGGAGGATTTTGGGGTGCTGGGTTTGGGACTGCCTAATTTGGGGGTGCAGTGTTTGGGTGTTCAGGACCTGGGGGTGCTGCGTTTGGGAATGCAGGCTTTGGGGGTGCAGGGCTCAGGATTTGGGAGGGCAGGATTAGGGGGTGTGAGATTTCAGGGTTTAGGGGTGCAAAGCTTGGTAGGGCTGAATTATAGGGGTGCAGGATTTGGGGGGCAGGGTTTGGTGCTGCAGGATTTCGGGGTGCAGGGTTTGGGGGCTTAAGGTTAGGGTGTTCAAGATTTAGGGGAGCAGGATCTTGGGGTGCAGGGTTTGGGGGTGCAGGGCTTTTGGGTGAGGGATTTAGGGTTCAGGCTTAGGGGTGCAGGGTTTGGGGGTGCAGGGTGTTGGGGAAGGATTTGGGGGTACAGGGTTTGGAGGTGCAGTGTTTCAGGGACCGGGGTTTGGGGGGCAGAATTTGGGGTGCAGGGTTTGGGATGGCAGGATTAGGGGGAGCAAGACTGTGGGGTGCAGGGGTTTGGGGTGAAGGGTTTGGTAGGGCACGATTTGGGGTGCAGGCTTTAGGAAGGAAGGAAGGAAAGAAGGATCTGGAGGTGCAGGATTTGGTGTGCAGGGTTTAGGGGTGCAGGATTTAAGGGTGCGGGGGTTTGGGTGAAGGGCTTGGTAGGGCAGGAATTTGGGGTGCAGGGTTTGGGGGTGCAGGGTGTTTTGGGAACGATCTGGGGGTACAGGGTTTGGGGTGCTGGGTTTGGGGGTTAAAGGATTTGCGGGGGCAGGGTTCAGGTGTTCAGGACCGGGGCGTGCAGGCTTTGCGGGTTCAAGGTTCCAGGTGCATTGTTTGGGGGGAGAGGACTTGGGGGTGCAGAGTTTTGGGGTGCAGGGCTTGTGAGAGAGGAATCGGGGGTGCAGGATTTGGGGGTTCAGGGTTTAGGGTAGCAGGATCTTGGGGTGCAGGATATGGGGGTGCAGTGTTTTGGGGGTCAGGATCTGGGGGTGCATGATTTGGGGGCTCAGGGTTTGGGGATGAAGGGTCTTGGGGTGCTGGGCTTTGGGCTGCAGTGTTGGGGGGCAGGTTTTGGGGTGCAGGGTTTGGGGGCAGGTTTTGCGTGTTCAGGAACTGGGGATGCAGGATTTTGCGTTGAAGGGCTCTGGGGTGCCGGGGTTGGCCTGCAGGGATTGGGGTGCAGTATTTTGGGGTGCAGGGGTTTGGGGTTCAGGACCTGGGGGTGCAGGGTCTTAGGGAACCGGATTTCAGGGGTGCAGGATTTAAGGGGTGCAGGGGCTTTGGGAGAGGGATTTGGGCTTCAGGGTCTGAGGGGTGCAGGGTTTGGTGGGGAAGGGTTTGGGGTGCCTGGTTTAGGGTTGCAGGATCTGGGGTGCAGGGTTTGGAGGTGCCGGGGTTTTGGGGGGCAGGATATAGGGGTGCAGGATTTGAGGGTGCAGGGTTGTGGAGTGCAGAGATTTGCAGGTGCAAGATCTGGGATTGTAGGGTTTTGGGGTGCAGGTTTTGGGGAGGAAGGATTTGGGGTGCAGGGTTTAAAGGTTCACGATCTGGAGGTGCAGCGTTTTGGGGTGCAGGGTTATGGGGCTACAGGTTTTGGGAGGGAAGGGTCTGGGGGTGCAGGGTGCAGGGATCACAGTATGGGGGTGCAGGATTCTGGGGTGCAGGATCTGGGGAGCAGGATATGGGGGATATCACCCCAAACGTGCCCCGCAGACACGGCACCCAAAATCCTGCACCCCAAAATACTCTTCTCAAACCCGCACCCCAGATCCTGACCCCAAGCCCTGCACCAAAACCCTGCCCCTCAATCCTTCACCCCAAATCCTCCACCCCCGATCCTGTCTTCCCAAATCCTGCACCCCCAAATTCGGCCCTACCAAACTCTGCACCCCTAAACCCTACAACTGAAACCTTGCACCCCCTAATCCTGCCCTCCCTACCTTCCTGAACCCCGAAACGTGCACCCCAAACCCTGCATTCCCAAATCCTTCCGTCCTATACCCTACACCCCTAAACCTGCCCCCAAACCCTGCACCCCAAAGAATTCCCTCCCAAACCTTGCACCTCCAAATCCTGCACCTCAAAGGCCTGGAAACCCAAGCCCTTCAACCCCATCCCTGCAACAGCAAATCCTGTACCCCAAACCCAGCACCCCAGAATCCTGCACCCCAAATCCTGCCTACCAAACCTTTCACTGCAAACCCCTGCACCCCAAGATTGTGCTGCCCTAAACACTGAACCCCCAAATCCTGCAGCCCCAGATCCTGACCCCAAGCCCTGTACCAAAACCCTGCCCCTCAATCCTGCACCCCCAAATCCTCCACCCCCGATCCTGTCTTCCCAAACCCTGCACCCCAAATCCTGCCCCCCCAGCTTGCACTCTGCACCCCCAAACCGTGCACTCCCAATCCCTGAACGCCCAAGTCCTGCACCCCCACGTCCTTAGCGCCCAAAATGTGCACCCCAGATCCTCCCCACCCAGTCCTGCACCCCTAATATTCCACCCTCTAATAATGCACCCCTAAGCCTCGCACCCTGAAAGCTGCACCCCCAGGTCCTGAGTCCCCAAACCCTGCACCCCCAAATCCCGCGCCTTTAAATCCTGTCCTCCTAAAACCCAGGACCCCCATAATTTGCCTCCCCAAACCCTGCTCCCCAAAACCCTGCACCCCCAAACCCAGCACCCCCAGGTCCTGAACACCCAAACCCTGCACCCCAAAACCCTGCACCCCCAAAGGCAGCACCCCCAGGTCCTGAACACGCAAACTCTGCACCCCAAACCCTGCCATCCCAAACCCTGCACCCATAATTCTGCCTCCCAGACCCTGATCCCTGAAACACTCCACCTCCAAACCCTGCACCCCCAAATCGTTCCCCAACACCCTGCACCCCCTAACCCTGAACCCCAAATACCAAAACCCTGCACCCCAAAATCCTGCAAGGTTTGGTAACCTTGCACCCTCAAATATTGCACTCCCCAAACCTGCATCCCGAAAGCATTCCTGCCCAAATTCTGTACCCTAAGATCCTGCACCCTAAAACCCTGCACCCCCAAAATCCTTCTCCCCAACCCTGCACCCCCAAAAACTCCGCCCCCACAACCTGAACCCCCAAACCCTGTACTAAAACCTGCAACCACAGACCTGGCACGCCCAAACTCTGCACCCCAAATCCTCCCTCCCCAAAACCTGCACCCCAAAACCGTACAAGCCCAGATCTTGCACCCCTAAATCTCTGCACTCCACAACCCTGCACCCTCAAATCCTGCACCCCTATATCCTGCCCCCAAACCCCTGCACCTCCAAACCCTTGACCCCCAAATCCTGCAACCCTAAGCCAGGCACCCCCAAACCCTTCCCCACCAAACCCTGCACCCCCAATTCCTCCATCCCCACGTCATGAACCCCCAAACCCTGCTCCCCAAAACTCTGCACCCCCAAACCCTGAATTCCCAGGCCCTGCACCCCAAACTTAGCTGTCAAAACTGTGCACCCAAAATTCTGCCCCCACCGAACCCTAACCCTGGCTCCCCAAACACTGCCCCCCAAACCCTGCTTCCCGTTATCCTCCAACCCCACAGCCCAAATCCCCAGAACCAGCAACCCCAAAACCCTGTACCCCCATCCCTGCACCCCAAATCATTTTCCTTCAAATCCTACCTGCAAAACTTGTACACCCCAAGATCCTGCACCCCCAAACCCTGTGCCCCAAACACTGCACCCCCAAACCCTGCCCTTCTAGATCCTGCACCCCAATACCCTGCCCCCCCAGGTTCTGAACCCCCAAAACCTGCTCCCCAAACCCTACCCCCCTAAACTGTCCACCCCCAAACTCTGCCCTACCGAGCCCTCCACCCCAAACCCCTGCACCCCAAGATCCTGCTGCCCTAAACCCTGCACCCCCTTATCATCCTTCCCTAAACCCTGCACCCCAAACCCTGCACCCCAAACCACTGCACCCCAAACCTGACACCCCAGAACGCTGCAACGCCACATCCTGCCCCCTTAAACTGCACACCCCCGAATTCTGCACCCTAAAGTCCTGCACCCCAAAGCATGCCCTACCAAAACTTTGTACCCCAAACCCTGCAGCCCCAAACCCTGCACCCCAAATCCTGCACTCCAAAATCATACACCCTGAAACACTGAAACCCCAAATCCTACCCCTCAAACACTGCACCCCAAATCCTTCCTCCAGAACACTGCAGCCCTAAACCCTGCACCCTAAATCCCTGCAGCCCCAAATCCCGTCTAACCTTGGACCCCCAAAACCTGCACCCCTAGATCCATCCCCCCAAGTGAATGCACCCCCAGAACCTGAACCCCCAGATGCTGCTGCCCCATACCCAGCACCCCAAACTCTGCACCTGGAAATCCTGTACTCTCATAACCCTGCACCTCAAATAATTCCCTCCACCCTGCACCCCCAAAACCTGTAACCCCAGACGCTGCACCCCCAGGTCCTGTCCCCAAACTCTGCACTGCCAGATCCTGCCCCCCGTAACCCTTAAAGCCCAAATATTGCACCCCCAGATCCTTCCTCAACACCCTGTACCCCCAAATTCCCCACCCAAAACCTGCAGCCCCAAACCCTGCACCCCCAAATCCTGACCCCCCAGATAATGCCCCCAAAACCCTGAATCCCCAATCCTGCACCCCAAAACCCTGAACCCCAAAATACTGCACCCCTAAATTCTGCACCCCAAACCCTGCAGACCAACCCCGGCACCCCGACGCCCTGCACCCCCAGTTCCTGTCAATGGAAACCCCAAACCCTGCAGCCCAAATCACTTTCCTTCAAATCCCACACCCAAAACTCATACACCCCAAGATGCTGCACCCCAAAACCCTGCCCCCTAAACTTTGTACCCCACACCCTGCCCCCAAACCCTACACCCCAAAACCTGCAGTCCCAAACCCTGCACCCGAAAACTCTACACCCCCAAATCCTTCACCCCAAAATCCTGCCCTACCAAGCCCTGCACCCTCAGATTCTGCACCCCAAAACCTTCACCCCAAAACCTTCACTGCAAACCTTTCACCCCAAACCCTTCACCTGCAGCTCTGTCCCCCAAACCCTTCAACCCCCAACCCTACACCCCCAAATCCTCCACCCCAAAACCCTGTACCCCAAAACCCTTTACCCTAAAAGCTGCACCAGCAGATCCTTCCCCCAACTCCCTGCACCCCCAATTCCTGCCCCACCAGACCCTGCACCCCCAACCCTGCTCCTCTGTTCCTGCTCTCCACAAACCTGCACCCCAAATCCTGCAACCCCAAACGCTGCACCCCCAAATCCCACCTTCCACAACCGTGCACCCAAAAACCCTGCACCCTGCAAACCCTGCACCCCAGTACTCCAGCGCACCAAATCTTGCACCTGCAAATCCTGTCCCCTTCAAACCCCTGTACCCCCAAATCCTGCACCCAAACCCTGTACCCCCAAATCCTTGACACCCACAACCCGAATCTCCAAAAGCTGCAACCCCAAACCCTGCCCCCCCAAACCCTGCCCCCCTGAACCCTGCACCCCAGATCCTGCACCACTGAACTCTCATCCCCAAATCCCTTAACTCTCAAAAGCTGCACCCCCAGACCCTGTAGCACCAAATCAGGCCCCCCAAAACCCTGCAGCCCCACACGCCTTGCACCCCCAAATCCTGCACTACCTGATCCTCCACCCCCATAGCACTGCACCCCAAAATCCTGCCCTACCAACCCTTCACCCCAAACCCTTCACGTCGAAATTCTATTCCCCAAACCCTTCACCCTCCAACCCTACACCCTAAATCCCGCACCCCCAATTCTGCACCAGAAAATCCTGAACCCCCAGATCTTGAACCAACAGATCCTTCCCCCAAATCCTGCACCCCCAAACCTTCACCCCCAAATCCTCCACCCCGCAACCCTGCACCGCAAACCCCTTTACCCTAAAGCCTGCACCAGCAAATCCTTCCCCCAACACCCTGCACCCCCAATTCCTGCCCACCAAACCCTGCACCCCCTAACCCTGAACCCCAAATCCCTCACCCAAAACCCATGCACCCCTCAAATCTTGCACCCCCTAACCCTGAACCCCAAATCCCTCACCCGAACACCCTGCACCCCCAAAGCCTGCACCCCCTAACTCTGAACCTCCAATCCCTCACTCAAAATCCCTGCACCCCACAACACCCTGCACCCATAAATCCTGTACCCCCAGATCTTGCACCCAACACCCTGCCCCCCAGAACCCTGAACCTCCAAACTCAGCCCTACCAAACCTTCACCCTAAAATCCTGCACACTAAAATCCTTCTCCCCAACCCCCAACCCTGCACACCCAAATCCTGCACCCCAAAACCCAGCACCACAGAACCCTTTGCCCCAAAGGCCTGCACCCCAAAATTCCTGCCACCCTAGACCCTGAACCCCCAAACCCTGCACTCTAAATCCTGCTCTCTAAACCCTTCGCCCCAAAACCCTGCGCCCTCAAATCCTGCCTCCCAAAAATGTACATCCCGAACCCTGAACCCCAAACCCTGCACCCCAAGATCCTGCCCTACCAAACCCTGCACCCAAAGTCCCTGCTACCCTAAACCCTGCACCCCCAAATCCTTGCCCCCCAATCCTGCTGCCCAAAAGTCGGCTCCTCTAAATCCTGCACCCCAATATCCTGCCCCTCCAAAACCCTACACCCCCTAAACCCTGCACCCCAAATCTGCACCCCCAAACCCTGCACTCCCCAATCCTTCATCCCCAAGGCCGTCACCCCTCAAATGCTGCACCCCTGAAATCCTGTTCCCTGAGACCCTGCACCCCCAGGTCCTGAAACCCAAACCCCTGCACCCCAAAATACTGCACCCCAACCCCTGCAGGCCAACCCCGGCACCCCAGAGCCCTTCAACGCAAAATCCCGCACCCCCAGTTCCTGAACACGCAAAACCTGCCCCCCAAACCCTGCACCCCAAAACCTTGCACCACAAATCATTTTCCTTCAAATCCCACACCCAAAACTCGTACACCCCAAGATCCTGCACCCCAAACCCCTGCCCCCTAAACTTTGTACCCCCAAACCCTGCCCCCCAAACCCTGCACCCCAAAATCTACAGTCCCAAACCATGCACCCCAAAATACTGCACTCCAAAATCCTGCACGCCCAGATTTTACACTCCCAAACCCTTCACCCCCAAAACATTCACCTCCTAACACTGAGCCCCCAAATCCTGCACCCCCAAATCCTGCCTCATCAAGCCCTGTACCCTGAAGCCGTGCATCCCAAAAGCCTGCACTGTAAATCCTGCCCCCCAAACCTGCACCCCAAAATTGTCCCCCATACAACCTTAACCCCCCCAATCCTGAATCCCCCTAATCCTGCACCCCAGATCCTTGCCCCCAAGCCCTTCACCCCCAAACCTGGCATCCCAAACCCTGCCCCCCAAATATCTCGCCCCCAGATCCTTCCCCCAAACCATTTCCCCCGAATCTTGTAGGTCCAAACCCATCCCCCAAACCCCTGAACTCTGCTCCTCCAAACCTTGTCACCCAAATCCATCACCCCCAGATCCTGCTCCCCAAAACCTGCACCCAAAATCGTGCCCCACGAACCCTGCACCCCCAAATTCTGACCCCCAATCAATGCACTGACAAACCCTGCACCCGCAGATCCTTCCCCCCCCAACCCGGCACCCTGAAATCCCTCACCCCAAATCCCTGCACTCTCAAATCTTGCATCCTCACAAAATGTGCACCCCAAGTTCTACCCCCAGACACCCTGCCCCCATTAATCCTGTACCCCCAAATCCTGCACCCCCAAGTGCTGAAACTTCAAACACTGCACATTCAAAGCCTTCCTTGCCCTGCCCTGCACCCCCAAATCCTGCAACCCCCTAAATCCTCCGACCCCCAGGTCCTGGAGCCCTGAACCCTGCACCCCAACCCCTCACCCCAAAGCCCTGCACCCCCAAATCCTGCCTCTAAACCCTGAACAACAAGGTTCTGCACCCCAAGCCCTGTTCGCTGATATCCTGCACCCCAAACCCTGTACCCCCAAATTCTGATCCCTGCACCCCCAGATCCTGCACCCCAAGATCCTGCTACCGTAAACCCTGCAACCCCAGGTCTTCCTTCCTTCCTTCCTTCCTTCCTTCCTTCCTTCCTTCCTTCCTTCCTTCCTTCCTTCCTTCCTTCCTTCCTTCCTTCCTTCCTTCCTTCCTTCCTTCCTTCCTTCCTTCCTTCCTTCCTTCCTTCCTTCCTTCCTTCCTTCCTTCCTTCCTTTTTTTCCCCAATCCTGCCCCCCCAAATCCTGCCCTACCATGCTCTTCACCCCAAGCCCCTGCACCCCAAATTCCTGTTACCCTCAACCCTGAAACCCCAAATCCTGCCCCCAGATCCTGCAGCCCCACAGCGAGCACCTCAAAATCAAGTCCCCCCAAAACCTGCACTGAAAACGCTGCAGCCCCAGATCCAGCATCCCCAGATCCTGCACCCTCAGATGCTCCTGCCAAAAACCCTGCACCCCAAACCCTGAACTCCCAAACTCTGCACCCAGAGCCCTGCACCCTCAAATCCTGCACCCCTAACCCTGAACACACGAACCCTGCACCCCAAACCTCACCCGAAAGTCCTGCACCCCCAGACCCTGCTCTACCAAACCCTTCACTGCAGACCCCTGCACCCCAAGATCCTGAATTCCAAAGTCTGCACCCCGTGATCATCCATCCCCAAACCCTGCACCCCCAAATCCTTCACCTCAAAACCCGGCACCCCAGAATCCCGAACCACCAAATCTTGCACCCCCAAATCCTGCCCCCTCAAACCCTGCACTTCAAAACCCTGCAGCCCCAAATTGTCCCCCCCAAGCCCCTGTACCCCTAAACCATGCACCCCATTATTCTTTCCCTCAAACCCTTCACCCCCCAGCCGTACAACCCCAAGTCCTGCACCCTAAATCCTACATCCCCAAACCCTGGACCCCCAAATCCGGTCCCCCAACAATGCACCCCCAAACCCTGCACCCCAAATCCTGCCCCCCAGCTTGCACTCTGCACCCCCAAACCGTGCACTCCCAATCCCTGAATGCCCAAGTCCTGCACCCCCACGTCCTTAACGCCCAAAATGTGCACCCCAGATCCTCCCCACCCAGTCCTGCACCCCTAATATTCCACCCTCTAATAATGCACCCCTAAGCCTCGCACCCTGAAAGCTGCATCCCCAGGTCCTGAGTCCCCAAACCCTGCACCCCCAAATCCCGCGCCTTTAAATCCTGTCCTCCTAAAACCCAGGACCCCCATAATTTGCCTCCCTAAACCCTGCTCCCCAAACCACTGCACCCCCAATGCAGCACCCCCAGGTCCTGAACACCCAAACCCTGCACCCCCAAACCCTGCACCCCCAAACACAGCACCCCGAAAGAATTCCCTCCCAAACCTTGCACCTCCAAATCCTGCACCTCCAAGGCCTGGAAACCCAAGCCCTTCAACCCCATCCCTGCAACACCAAATCCTGTGCCCCAAAACCCAGCACCCCAGAATCCTGCACCCCAAATCCTGCCCTACCAAACCTTTCACTGCAAACTCCTGCACCCCAAGATTGTGCTGCCCTAAACAATGAACCCCCAAATCCTGCAGCCCCAGGTCCTTGCCTCCCAAAACTCTGCACCCCCAAATGCTGCACCCCAAATCTCTCACCCCCAAATCCTTCCGCACAGAGTCCCAGAATGTCAGGGGTTGGAAGGGACCTGGAAAGCTCATCCGGTGCAATCCCCCCGTGGAGCAGGAACACCCAGCTGAGGTGACACAGGAAGGCCTGTACCCCACCACCCTGCACCCCCAAATCCTTCACCCCCAAACCCTGCCCCCCAAAACTCCACCCCTCCACATCCTGAACCCTGAAACCCCGCACCCCCAAATCCTCTGCCCCAATGCTCTGCACCCTTAACACTCTGCAACCTTAAACTTCCCCCCAAACCCTGAACTCTGAAACTCTGCACCCCAAAACCCTGATCCCCCAAATTCTTTCCCAAACCCTGCACCCTTGATTCCTGCACCCCCAGTTCCTGAACTCATGAAACCTGCACCCCCAAACCCCTGCACCCCAAACCCTGCACTCTTAGACCTGACTTCTAAACCCTGCACCCCCAAACGGTGCACCCCCAAATCCTGAAGCCCCAGATCCTTCCCTCCCATACCCTGCACCCCCACATCCTGAACCCCCAAATCCTGAACTCCAGGATCTTGCACCCCCAGACCCTGTACCCCCAAATCAGGCCCCAAAAACCCTGCACTCCCAACCCTGCACCCCCAAATCCTGCACCTCTAATCCTCCACCCCCTTAACACTGCACCCCCAAAACCTGCACCACCATATCTTGCACCCTCAAAACCTGAAGCACCAAACCTTGCACCTCCAAAACCTCCCTCCTCCAAACCCTGCCCTTCAAAATGCTGCACCCCGAATCCTTCTCCCCAACACCCTGCACCCCCAGATCCTGACCCCAAAACCCTGCACCCCAAATCCTGTACCCCAAAGCCCTGCACTCTCAAATCATACACACCCAAAACGTGTGCACCCTAAACCGTGCACCCCAAAATCCTAAACCCCTTAACCCTGCACCCTCAAATCCTCCAGACCCATGTCCCGAACCCAGCACCCCAAAATCTACCCCCCAAAACCTACATCCCCAAATAATGCACCCCCAGGTCCTGAACACCCAAAATCTGCACCCCCAAACCCTTAACTCCCAAAACCTGCACCCCCAATTCTGCCTCCCCAGGATCTGCAACTCAATCCCTGCTCCACTAAATCCTGCACCCACAAACCCTGGACCCCCAATCCCCTGTACCCCAAATCCTGAACCCCACAAGTTGCACCCTAAAATCCTGCACCCCAAATCCTGTCCTACCCAACCCTTCACCCCAAACCCCTTCACCCCAAGATCCTGCTGAACTAAACCCTGCACCCCCAAATCATCCCTCCCAGCCCTGCCCCCCAAACCCTGTCCCCCTAAAGCCTGACCCCGAAACCCTGCTCCCCAAAACCCTGCTACCCCAAACCTTGTACCCTCAGATCCTGCACCCAATATCCTGCAATCCCAAACAATGCACCCCCATATTCTGATCCCTACAACCTGCACCCCCAGATCCTTATCTCCCAAAACCTGTACCCCTGAATCCTGCACCCTTCAACCCTGCACCCCAAAACGCTGCACCCCCAACTTCTGCAGCCCCCAGTTCCTTAATGTGTGAAACCCACACCCCCAAGTTCTGCACCCCAAAACCTTACACCCGGAATCCTGCCCCCCCAAACCGTGCACCCCAAAATCAAGGCCCCTCAAACTTGCACTCAAAAGTCCGCACCACAAAATCCTGCCCCCCCAGTTCCTAAAGACATGAAACCTGCACCCCCAAAGCCTCACCCTAAAGCCCTGCAGCCCCAAATCCGGCCCTACCAAACCCTTCAGCCCCGCACCCCACGATCCTCCTACCCTGAACCCCAAGAGCCTGCACCCATAAATCCTGGAGCCCCAGATCCTGCACCCAACACCCTGCACCCCAGAACTCTGCACCTCCAGATCTAAACCCTTCAACCCTGCACCCCAAATCCTCCCCAAAACACTCCACCCCCAAAGCCTACAGCCCTAAATGCTGCCCCACAAACCCTGCACCCCCAGATCTGTCCCCCGAAACTCTGTGCCCCAACAGCACGCACGCTCAAATCCTCCACCCCACATCCTGACCCCCAAATCCCTCACCCCAAAACCCTGCACCCCAATACCCCAGACCACCAAATATTGCACCTCCAAATCCTGCCCCCTTTAGCCCTGCACTTCAAACCCTGCACCCCAAATCCTGCAACCAAACCCTGTACCCCTAAATCCTTGACCTCCACATCCCGAATCTCCAAACGCAGCAACCCCAAACCCTGCACCCCCAATCTCTGCACCCCCAAATCATTGTCCTTCAAATCCCACACCCAAAGCTCGTACACCCCAAGATTTTGCACCCCCACACACTGCACCCCAAATCCTGCACCCCCGAATCCTCCAGCCCCATGTCCCAAACCCCGAAACCCTGCAGCCTCAAATCTTGCATCCCCAAAACCCCAGCACCCCAAACTGTTCTCTCCCAAATCCTGCAAACTGCAAATCCTGCACCTCCTGCACCCCAAAATTCGACACCTCCAAATCTTAAACCCTTAAACCCTGCATCCCCCAAATCCTTCCCCCCAACACAGTGCCCCCCAAACCCTGCACCCCCAGTTCCTGCAGCCGCTAACTCTGCACCCCAAACGCTGCACCCTCAGATCCTGCGTCCCCCAACCCTACACCCCAAATCCTTTACCCCAAAATTCCCCAAACCTGCAAACCCAAATCCTGCACCCCCAGTTCCTGAACATGCGAACCCTGCACCCCCAAACCTGCAGCCCAAAGCCCTGCACCCCCAAATCCTGCCGTACACAACCCTTCACCCCAAACCTCTTCAACCCAAGATACTGAAACCCTAAGCCCTGCCCCCACCAAACCTACATCCCCAAATCCTGCACCCCCAGGTCCTGAACACCCAAAATCTGCACCCCCAAATCCCTTAACTCCAAAAACCTGCACCCCCAATTCTGCCTCCACAAGACCTGCACCCCCAAACCCTGCACCACTAAACCCTGCACCCCAAACCCTGTACCCCAAATCCTGACCCCCACAAGTTGCACCCTAAAAACCTGCACCCCAAATCCTGTCCTACCAAACCCTTCACCCCAAACCCCTTCACCCCAAGATCCTGCTGCCCTAAACCCTGCACCCCAAAATCATCCCTCCCAGCCCTGCCCCCCAAACCCTGTCCCCCTAAAGCCTGACCCCGAAACCCTGCTCCCCAAAACCCTGCTACCCCCAATCTTGCACCCCCCAACTCTGCACCCCCAGATCCTGCTGCTCCAAACCCTGCACCCCCAAATCCTCCAGCCCCACGTACCGATCTCCCAAACCCTGCACCCCACAACCCTGCACCCCACAACCCCTTCACCCCCAAATCCTGCACCCCCAGCCCTACCCCCAAAACTTTCCACCCCCAAATCCTGCCCTACCAAGCCCCCCACCCCAAACCCCTGCACCCCAAGATCCTGCTCCCCTAAACCCTGCACCCCCATATCCTCCTTCCCCAAACCCTGCACCCCAAAACACTGCACTCCAAACCACTGCACCCCTAAATCCTGCAACCCCAAATCCTGGCCCCCAAACCCGGCACCCCAAACTCCTGCACCCAAAGACCCTACTGCCCTACACCCTGAACCCCCAAAACCTGCACCCCTGGAACCTGCAACCCCAGACCCTGTAGCCCCAAATCAGGCCCTGCAAAATCCTGCTCCCCCGGCCTTGCACCCCCAAATCCTGCACCACCTAATCCTCCAACCCCCTAACCCCTTCTCCCCAGGGCCCATTGTGAACCATGGGGGACCCCCTTGTCACTGGGGACCCATTGTGACACCATGGGGACCTCCCCTTGTCCTCAGGGACCATTGTGACATCCTGGGGACCCCCCTTTGTCCCAGGGCCCCTTGTGGCACCATGGGGACCCCCTTTGTCCCCAGGGAAAGTTGTGACATCCCAGCACCACCCATTGCCCCCAGGGCCCATGGTGACATCCCAGGACCCCCCATTGTCCCCAAGGCCCATTGTGACATTCAGGGGACCCCACTTTCTCCCCAAGGTCGATGGTGACACCCTGGAACACAGTTTCAAACAGACTGTCTCCACACAAACAGGCACCTGTCTGCAGGTATCCTAGATCTTGATTCTTGAACTTGAGGAAACACGCGTCTGAGCAAAACTCCCAAACGCTTCCAGGAAAGACACAGGCTCTCCCACAAGCACACAAGTGTTTGCCCTCAGCTATAGATCAGGGACAAGCTTGTGAAGAGATGCCCTGCTATTCTTTCGCCTTATGGCATCATGTGTTTCGTTTCTCTTGGAGATCGATTGTTAAACGTCTTTCCTCGGGCGACTGTGAAGCATTTGCCAGCGGAGGAGAAGTAGCACGGAGCAGCATTCAGTACTGCCTACGAGTGTCTTTGCTACCCTACTAGCGGAGCTCCAAGAACAGGCACACATCTTCAGGTACCTTCCAAATGTGGATTCCCCTGCAGCCCCGTAGGCGGGCGTGCAGTACGCCAACCATCAACGGACGTTTTTCCCCTCAAGCCTGTCAGGACGTTGCTCGTCCGTCTTTCCCTCAATAGATGGGAGTAGGCGCGCTTGCGGATGTGTGCGTGTGTGTGGCCACGCGTTTGCTTAGGCATCAGTGTGTGAAAAGGTAGGTGCTTTTCTCTAGCTGCGTGTGCGTGCACATGGTGCTGGGTGCACATCCCTGGGTGCTCGTGGAAAGGTTTCTGCATGGTTTTCGCTGAGGAATCGTGTGTGTGCACATGGACAAAGAGAAGGCGCAGCAACCAGGTTCCAGCGCCAAAGAAGGCAAAAGGCAAGGTTTCTGGCGCTATCTCCTTCTCTCCGCAGACCTAGTCGCGCAAAGCAAGCCGCTAAGCCGGCGACCGGCAAGAGAGCTACAACGAAGCATGCCGAACGGAGAAAATAGCAGCAGCACATATGTTCACACCTTGTTTCTGCCATGTGCTTGAACGCCAAGACGTTCGTGCTTCTGCAGACAGGTGCCTGTTTGTGTGGAGATAGTCTGCTTGAAACTGTGTTCCTCAGCGCCCGCTCTTTCTCCCCGTCGCTCCACACGCCTGGGAGTCCCTTTCTTTCTCTCCACAAGCACGTGTGTTGACTTCGTCGCACATGTGCATCTGCACAAGCGTTGAGCTCAGCAGAGTGTGTCTCTTGACACTTGATGTGCATTGGCTGTGTCTGCGTGCTCCAGTGAAGAGAGAAACGGGAAATCATCTTGGTAGAGGCAACAAAGCAAAAGCGAGGCAGGATTGACATCTGCTCAACAGAGACGGATTCCCTGCGCTGACACAGTTCACAGTTACACGAGAAGCAATCTGAGCGGTCCATCGACCGGAGACGTGTTTCCCAAGAGGTCGTTTAGCGAGTGAACAGCAGTGTGCGCGACTTTCAGGAGTGTGCCTGGAAAGTGCCAGAATCACCAGAGCATCTGTGCAAAAGCTGCTGCCTCTGTGACCGCATTGAGGCACGTTCCCGTGTCTGCGAGTATATAGACGGCTCTTCCGCGTTCACTCCGAGGGAAACGGTCCGCTATTGCTTCTGTGCGTACAGACGCGATTCCCTTGTCTCTTGCGAACACAGGGAACTCTGTGCATCCAAATCTACAGGCTAAGGACGCGTCTGCATATGTTTTGGTGAACAATCGAGTGTGCGTGTTCTGACAGCTGCCTCTATGCAGACGTCTCCACAGAGCCACTTCTGAATGCCCCGCAGCCCAGGACTGAATGGATACACTAACAAGTGCACCGGTGTGAGCAACCACATATGCAGAAGGACGTCTTTCATCTCACAGAAGCGCGAACGTCTTGGCGTTCAAGCACATGGCAGAAACAAGGTGTGAACAGATGAGCTGCTGCTATTTTCTCCGTTCGGCATGCTTCGTTGTAGCTCTCTTGCCGGTCGCCGGCTTAGCGGCTTGCTTTGCGCGACTAGGTCTGCGGAGAGAAGGAGATAGCGCCGGAAACCTTGCCTTTTGCCTTCTTCGGCGCTGGAACCTGGTTGCTGCGCCTTCTCTTTGTCCATGTGCACACACACGATTCCTCAGCGAAAACCATGCAGAAACCTTTCCACGAGCACCCAGGGATGTGCACCCAGCACCACGTGCACGCACACGCAGCTAGAGAAAAGCACCTACCTTTTCACACACTGATGCCTAAGCAAACGCGTGGCCACACACACGCACACATCCGCAAGCGCGCCTACTCCCATCTATTGAGGGAAAGACGGACGAGCAACGTCCTGACAGGCTTGAGGGGAAAAACGTCCGTTGATGGTTGGCGTACTGCACGCCCGCCTACGGGGCTGCAGGGGAATCCACATTTGGAAGGTACCTGAAGATGTGTGCCTGTTCTTGGAGCTCCGCTAGTAGGGTAGCAAAGACACTCGTAGGCAGTACTGAATGCTGCTCCGTGCTACTTCTCCTCCGCTGGCAAATGCTTCACAGTCGCCCGAGGAAAGACGTTTAACAATCGATCTCCAAGAGAAACGAAACACATGATGCCATAAGGCGAAAGAATAGCAGGGCATCTCTTCACAAGCTTGTCCCTGATCTATAGCTGAGGGCAAACACTTGTGTGCTTGTGGGAGAGCCTGTGTCTTTCCTGGAAGCGTTTGGGAGTTTTGCTCAGACGCGCGTTTCCTCAAGTTCAAGAATCAAGATCTAGGATACCTGCAGACAGGTGCCTGTTTGTGTGGAGACAGTCTGTTTGAAACTGTGCTCCTCAGCGCCCGCTCTTTCTCCCCGTCGCTCCACACGCCTGGGAGTCCCTTTCTTTCTCTCCACAAGCACGTGTGTTGACTTCGTCGCACATGTGCATCTGCACAAGCGTTGAGCTCAGCAGAGTGTGTCTCTTGACACTTGATGTGCGTTGGCTGTGTCTGCGTGCTCCAGTGAAGAGAGAAACGGGAAATTACCTTGGTAGAGGCAACAAAGCAAAAGTGAGGCAGGATTGACATCTGCTCAACAGAGACGGATTCCCTGTGCTGACACAGTTCACAGTTACACGAGAAGCAATCTGAGCGGTCCATCGACCGGAGACGTGTTTCCCAAGAGGTCGTTTAGCGAGTGAACAGCAGTGTGCGCGACTTTCAGGAGTGTGCCTGGGAAGTGCCAGAATCACCAGAGCATCTGTGCAAAAGCTGCTGCCTCTGTGACCGCATTGAGGCACGTTCCCGTGTCTCCGAGTACATAGACGGCTCTTCCGCGTTCACTCCGAGGGAAACGGTCCGCTATTGCTTCTGTGCGTACAGACGCGATTCCCTTGTCTCTTGCGAACACAGGGAACTCTGTGCATCCAAATCTACCGGCTAAGGACGCGTCTGCATATGTTTTGGTGAACAATCGAGTGTGCGTGTTCTGACAGCTGCCTCTATGCAGACGTCTCCACAGAGCCACTTCTGAATGCCCCGCAGCCCAGGACTGAATGGATACACTAACAAGTGCACCGGTGTGAGCAACCACATATGCAGAAGGACGTCTTTCATCTCACAGAAGCGCGAACGTCTTGGCGTTCAAGCACATGGCAGAAACAAGGTGTGAACAGATGAGCTGCTGCTATTTTCTCCGTTCGGCATGCTTCGTTGTAGCTCTCTTGCCGGTCGCCGGCTTAGCGGCTTGCTTTGCGCGACTAGCTCTGGGGAGAGAAGGAGATAGCGCCGGAAACCTCGCCTTTTGCCTTCTTCGGCGCTGGAACCTGGTTGCTGCGCCTTCTCTTTGTCCATGTGCACACACACGATTCCTCAGCGAAAACCATGCAGAAACCTTTCCACGAGCATCCAGGGATGTGCACCCAGCACCACGTGCACGCACACGCAGCTAGAGAAAAGCACCTACCTTTTCACACACTGATGCCTAAGCAAACGTGTGGCCACACACACGCACACATCCGCAAGCGCGCCTACTCCCATCTATTGAGGGAAAGACGGACGAGCAATGTCCTGACAGGCTTGAGGGGAAAAACGTCCGTTGATGGTTGGCGTACTGCACACCCGCCTACGGGGCTGCAGGGGAATCCACATTTGGAAGGTACCTGAAGATGTGTGCCTGTTCTTGGAGCTCCGCTAGTAGGGTAGCAAAGACACTCGTAGGCAGTACTGAATGCTGCTCCGTGCTACTTCTCCTCCGCTGGCAAATGCTTCACAGTCGCCCGAGGAAAGACGTTTAACAATCGATCTCCAAGAGAAACGAAACACATGATGCCATAAGGCGAAAGAATAGCAGGGCATCTCTTCACAAGCTTGTCCCTGATCTATAGCTGAGGGCAAACACTTGTGTGCTTGTGGGAGAGCCTGTGTCTTTCCTGGAAGCGTTTGGGAGTTTTGCTCAGACGCGTGTTTCCTCAAGTTCAAGAATCAAGATCTAGGATACCTGCAGACAGGTGCCTGTTTGTGTGGAGACAGTCTGTTTGAAACTGTGTTCCTCAGCGCCCGCTCTTTCTCCCCGTCGCTCCACACGCCTGGGAGTCCCTTTCTTTCTCTCCACAAGCACGTGTGTTGACTTCGTCGCACATGTGCATCTGCACAAGCGTTGAGCTCAGCAGAGTGTGTCTCTTGACACTTGATGTGCGTTGGCTGTGTCTGCGTGCTCCAGTGAAGAGAGAAACGGGAAATCATCTTGGTAGAGGCAACAAAGCAAAAGCGAGGCAGGATTGACATCTGCTCAACAGAGACGGATTCCCTGTGCTGACACAGTTCACAGTTACACGAGAAGCAATCTGAGCGGTCCATCGACCGGAGACGTGTTTCCCAAGAGGTCGTTTAGCGAGTGAACAGCAGTGTGCGCGACTTTCAGGAGTGTGCCTGGGAAGTGCCAGAATCACCAGAGCATCTGTGCAAAAGCTGCTGCCTCTGTGACCGCATTGAGGCACGTTCCCGTGTCTCCGAGTACATAGACGGCTCTTCCGCGTTCACTCCGAGGGAAACGGTCCGCTATTGCTTCTGTGCGTACAGACGCGATTCCCTTGTCTCTTGCGAACACAGGGAACTCTGTGCATCCAAATCTACCGGCTAAGGACGCGTCTGCATATGTTTTGGTGAACAATCGAGTGTGCGTGTTCTGACAGCTGCCTCTATGCAGACGTCTCCACAGAGCCACTTCTGAATGCCCCGCAGCCCAGGACTGAATGGATACACTAACAAGTGCACCGGTGTGAGCAACCACATATGCAGAAGGACGTCTTTCATCTCACAGAAGCGCGAACGTCTTGGCGTTCAAGCACATGGCAGAAACAAGGTGTGAACAGATGAGCTGCTGCTATTTTCTCCGTTCGGCATGCTTCGTTGTAGCTCTCTTGCCGGTCGCCGGCTTAGCGGCTTGCTTTGCGCGACTAGCTCTGGGGAGAGAAGGAGATAGCGCCGGAAACCTCGCCTTTTGCCTTCTTCGGCGCTGGAACCTGGTTGCTGCGCCTTCTCTTTGTCCATGTGCACACACACGATTCCTCAGCGAAAACCATGCAGAAACCTTTCCACGAGCATCCAGGGATGTGCACCCAGCACCACGTGCACGCACACGCAGCTAGAGAAAAGCACCTACCTTTTCACACACTGATGCCTAAGCAAACGTGTGGCCACACACACGCACACATCCGCAAGCGCGCCTACTCCCATCTATTGAGGGAAAGACGGACGAGCAATGTCCTGACAGGCTTGAGGGGAAAAACGTCCGTTGATGGTTGGCGTACTGCACACCCGCCTACGGGGCTGCAGGGGAATCCACATTTGGAAGGTACCTGAAGATGTGTGCCTGTTCTTGGAGCTCCGCTAGTAGGGTAGCAAAGACACTCGTAGGCAGTACTGAATGCTGCTCCGTGCTACTTCTCCTCCGCTGGCAAATGCTTCACAGTCGCCCGAGGAAAGACGTTTAACAATCGATCTCCAAGAGAAACGAAACACATGATGCCATAAGGCGAAAGAATAGCAGGGCATCTCTTCACAAGCTTGTCCCTGATCTATAGCTGAGGGCAAACACTTGTGTGCTTGTGGGAGAGCCTGTGTCTTTCCTGGAAGCGTTTGGGAGTTTTGCTCAGACGCGTGTTTCCTCAAGTTCAAGAATCAAGATCTAGGATACCTGCAGACAGGTGCCTGTTTGTGTGGAGACAGTCTGTTTGAAACTGTGTTCCTCAGCGCCCGCTCTTTCTCCCCGTCGCTCCACACGCCTGGGAGTCCCTTTCTTTCTCTCCACAAGCACGTGTGTTGACTTCGTCGCACATGTGCATCTGCACAAGCGTTGAGCTCAGCAGAGTGTGTCTCTTGACACTTGATGTGCGTTGGCTGTGTCTGCGTGCTCCAGTGAAGAGAGAAACGGGAAATCATCTTGGTAGAGGCAACAAAGCAAAAGCGAGGCAGGATTGACATCTGCTCAACAGAGACGGATTCCCTGTGCTGACACAGTTCACAGTTACACGAGAAGCAATCTGAGCGGTCCATCGACCGGAGACGTGTTTCCCAAGAGGTCGTTTAGCGAGTGAACAGCAGTGTGCGCGACTTTCAGGAGTGTGCCTGGGAAGTGCCAGAATCACCAGAGCATCTGTGCAAAAGCTGCTGCCTCTGTGACCGCATTGAGGCACGTTCCCGTGTCTCCGAGTACATAGACGGCTCTTCCGCGTTCACTCCGAGGGAAACGGTCCGCTATTGCTTCTGTGCGTACAGACGCGATTCCCTTGTCTCTTGCGAACACAGGGAACTCTGTGCATCCAAATCTACCGGCTAAGGACGCGTCTGCATATGTTTTGGTGAACAATCGAGTGTGCGTGTTCTGACAGCTGCCTCTATGCAGACGTCTCCACAGAGCCACTTCTGAATGCCCCGCAGCCCAGGACTGAATGGATACACTAACAAGTGCACCGGTGTGAGCAACCACATATGCAGAAGGACGTCTTTCATCTCACAGAAGCGCGAACGTCTTGGCGTTCAAGCACATGGCAGAAACAAGGTGTGAACAGATGAGCTGCTGCTATTTTCTCCGTTCGGCATGCTTCGTTGTAGCTCTCTTGCCGGTCGCCGGCTTAGCGGCTTGCTTTGCGCGACTAGCTCTGGGGAGAGAAGGAGATAGCGCCGGAAACCTCGCCTTTTGCCTTCTTCGGCGCTGGAACCTGGTTGCTGCGCCTTCTCTTTGTCCATGTGCACACACACGATTCCTCAGCGAAAACCATGCAGAAACCTTTCCACGAGCATCCAGGGATGTGCACCCAGCACCACGTGCACGCACACGCAGCTAGAGAAAAGCACCTACCTTTTCACACACTGATGCCTAAGCAAACGTGTGGCCACACACACGCACACATCCGCAAGCGCGCCTACTCCCATCTATTGAGGGAAAGACGGACGAGCAATGTCCTGACAGGCTTGAGGGGAAAAACGTCCGTTGATGGTTGGCGTACTGCACGCCCGCCTACGGGGCTGCAGGGGAATCCACATTTGGAAGGTACCTGAAGATGTGTGCCTGTTCTTGGAGCTCCGCTAGTAGGGTAGCAAAGACACTCGTAGGCAGTACTGAATGCTGCTCCGTGCTACTTCTCCTCCGCTGGCAAATGCTTCACAGTCGCCCGAGGAAAGACGTTTAACAATCGATCTCCAAGAGAAACGAAACACATGATGCCATAAGGCGAAAGAATAGCAGGGCATCTCTTCACAAGCTTGTCCCTGATCTATAGCTGAGGGCAAACACTTGTGTGCTTGTGGGAGAGCCTGTGTCTTTCCTGGAAGCGTTTGGGAGTTTTGCTCAGACGCGTGTTTCCTCAAGTTCAAGAATCAAGATCTAGGATACCTGCAGACAGGTGCCTGTTTGTGTGGAGACAGTCTGTTTGAAACTGTGTTCCTCAGCGC
This sequence comes from Patagioenas fasciata, assembly GCF_037038585.1. NCBI lineage: Eukaryota > Metazoa > Chordata > Aves > Columbiformes > Columbidae > Patagioenas > Patagioenas fasciata. Next base: position 199,171 of record NW_027288813.1, read on the forward strand.
CCGCTCTTTCTCCCCGTCGCTCCACACGCCTGGGAGTCCCTTTCTTTCTCTCCACAAGCACGTGTGTTGACTTCGTCGCACATGTGCATCTGCACAAGCGTTGAGCTCAGCAGAGTGTGTCTCTTGACACTTGATGTGCGTTGGCTGTGTCTGCGTGCTCCAGTGAAGAGAGAAACGGGAAATCATCTTGGTAGAGGCAACAAAGCAAAAGCGAGGCAGGATTGACATCTGCTCAACAGAGACGGATTCCCTGCGCTGACACAGTTCACAGTTACACGAGAAGCAATCTGAGCGGTCCATCGACCGGAGACGTGTTTCCCAAGAGGTCGTTTAGCGAGTGAACAGCAGTGTGCGCGACTTTCAGGAGTGTGCCTGGAAAGTGCCAGAATCACCAGAGCACCTGTGCAAAAGCTGCTGCCTCTGTGACCGCATTGAGGCACGTTCCCGTGTCTGCGAGTACATAGACGGCTCTTCCGCGTTCACTCCGAGGGAAACGGTCCGCTATTGCTTCTGTGCGTACAGACGCGATTCCCTTGTCTCTTGCGAACACAGGGAACTCTGTGCATCCAAATCTACCGGCTAAGGACGCGTCTGCATATGTTTTGGTGAACAATCGAGTGTGCGTGTTCTGACAGCTGCCTCTATGCAGACGTCTCCACAGAGCCACTTCTGAATGCCCCGCAGCCCAGGACTGAATGGATACACTAACAAGTGCACCGGTGTGAGCAACCACATATGCAGAAGGACGTCTTTCATCTCACAGAAGCGCGAACGTCTTGGCGTTCAAGCACATGGCAGAAACAAGGTGTGAACAGATGAGCTGCTGCTATTTTCTCCGTTCGGCATGCTTCGTTGTAGCTCTCTTGCCGGTCGCCGGCTTAGCGGCTTGCTTTGCGCGACTAGGTCTGCGGAGAGAAGGAGATAGCGCCGGAAACCTTGCCTTTTGCCTTCTTCGGCGCTGGAACCTGGTTGCTGCGCCTTCTCTTTGTCCATGTGCACACACACGATTCCTCAGCGAAAACCATGCAGAAACCTTTCCACGAGCACCCAGGGATGTGCACCCAGCAGCACGTGCACGCACACGCAGCTAGAGAAAAGCACCTACCTTTTCACACACTGATGCCTAAGCAAACGCGTGGCCACACAAACGCACACATCCGCAAGCGCGCCTACTCCCATCTATTGAGGGAAAGACGGACGAGCAACGTCCTGACAGGCTTGAGGGGAAAAACGTCCGTTGATGGTTGGCGTACTGCACGCCCGCCTACGGGGCTGCAGGGGAATCCACATTTGGAAGGTACCTGAAGATGTGTGCCTGTTCTTGGAGCTCCGCTAGTAGGGTAGCAAAGACACTCGTAGGCAGTACTGAATGCTGCTCCGTGCTACTTCTCCTCCGCTGGCAAATGCTTCACAGTCGCCCGAGGAAAGACGTTTAACAATCGATCTCCAAGAGAAACGAAACACATGATGCCATAAGGCGAAAGAATAGCAGGGCATCTCTTCACAAGCTTGTCCCTGATCTATAGCTGAGGGCAAACACTTGTGTGCTTGTGGGAGAGCCTGTGTCTTTCCTGGAAGCGTTTGGGAGTTTTGCTCAGACGCGTGTTTCCTCAAGTTCAAGAATCAAGATCTAGGATACCTGCAGACAGGTGCCTGTTTGTGTGGAGACAGTCTGTTTGAAACTGTGTTCCTCAGCGCCCGCTCTTTCTCCCCGTCGCTCCACACGCCTGGGAGTCCCTTTCTTTCTCTCCACAAGCACGTGTGTTGACTTCGTCGCACATGTGCATCTGCACAAGCGTTGAGCTCAGCAGAGTGTGTCTCTTGACACTTGATGTGCGTTGGCTGTGTCTGCGTGCTCCAGTGAAGAGAGAAACGGGAAATCATCTTGGTAGAGGCAACAAAGCAAAAGCGAGGCAGGATTGACATCTGCTCAACAGAGACGGATTCCCTGCGCTGACACAGTTCACAGTTACACGAGAAGCAATCTGAGCGGTCCATCGACCGGAGACGTGTTTCCCAAGAGGTCGTTTAGCGAGTGAACAGCAGTGTGCGCGACTTTCAGGAGTGTGCCTGGAAAGTGCCAGAATCACCAGAGCACCTGTGCAAAAGCTGCTGCCTCTGTGACCGCACTGAGGCACGTTCCCGTGTCTGCGAGTATATAGACGGCTCTTTCGCGTTCACTCCGAGGGAAACGGTCCGCTATTGCTTCTGTGCGTACAGACGCGATTCCCTTGTCTCTTGCGAACACAGGGAACTCTGTGCATCCAAATCTACAGGCTAAAGACGCGTCTGCACATGTTTTGGTGAACAATCGAGTGTGCGTGTTCTGACAGCTGCCTCTATGCAGATGTCTCCACAGAGCCACTTCTGAATGCCCCGCAGCCCAGGACTGAATGGATACACTAACAAGTGCACCGGTGTGAGCAACCACATATGCAGAAGGACGTCTTTCATCTCACAGAAGCGCGAACGTCTTGGCGTTCAAGCACATGGCAGAAACAAGGTGTGAACAGATGAGCTGCTGCTATTTTCTCCGTTCGGCATGCTTCGTTGTAGCTCTCTTGCCGGTCGCCGGCTTAGCGGCTTGCTTTGCGTGACTAGGTCTGCGGAGAGAAGGAGATAGCGCCGGAAACCTTGCCTTTTGCCTTCTTCGGCGCTGGAACCTGGTTGCTGCGCCTTCTCTTTGTCCATGTGCACACACACGATTCCTCAGCGAAAACCATGCAGAAACCTTACCTCGAGCACCCAGGGATGTGCACCCAGCAGCACGTGCACGCACACGCAGCTAGAGAAAAGCACCTACCTTTTCACACACTGATGCCTAAGCAAACGCGTGGCCACACACACGCACACATCCGCAAGCGCGCCTACTCCCATCTATTGAGGGAAAGACGGACGAGCAACGTCCTGACAGGCTTGAGGGGAAAAACGTCCGTTGATGGTTGGCGTACTGCACGCCCGCCTACGGGGCTGCAGGGGAATCCACATTTGGAAGGTACCTGAAGATGTGTGCCTGTTCTTGGAGCTCCGCTAGTAGGGTAGCAAAGACACTCGTAGGCAGTACTGAATGCTGCTCCGTGCTACTTCTCCTCCGCTGGCAAATGCTTCACAGTCGCCCGAGGAAAGACGTTTAACAATCGATCTCCAAGAGAAACGAAACACATGATGCCATAAGGCGAAAGAATAGCAGGGCATCTCTTCACAAGCTTGTCCCTGATCTATAGCTGAGGGCAAACACTTGTGTGCTTGTGGGAGAGCCTGTGTCTTTCCTGGAAGCGTTTGGGAGTTTTGCTCAGACGCGTGTTTCCTCAAGTTCAAGAATCAAGATCTAGGATACCTGCAGACAGGTGCCTGTTTGTGTGGAGACAGTCTGTTTGAAACTGTGTTCCTCAGCGCCCGCTCTTTCTCCCCGTCGCTCCACACGCCTGGGAGTCCCTTTCTTTCTCTCCACAAGCACGTGTGTTGACTTCGTCGCACATGTGCATCTGCACAAGCGTTGAGCTCAGCAGAGTGTGTCTCTTGACACTTGATGTGCGTTGGCTGTGTCTGCGTGCTCCAGTGAAGAGAGAAACGGGAAATCATCTTGGTAGAGGCAACAAAGCAAAAGCGAGGCAGGATTGACATCTGCTCAACAGAGACGGATTCCCTGCGCTGACACAGTTCACAGTTACACGAGAAGCAATCTGAGCGGTCCATCGACCGGAGACGTGTTTCCCAAGAGGTCGTTTAGCGAGTGAACAGCAGTGTGCGCGACTTTCAGGAGTGTGCCTGGAAAGTGCCAGAATCACCAGAGCACCTGTGCAAAAGCTGCTGCCTCTGTGACCGCACTGAGGCACGTTCCCGTGTCTGCGAGTATATAGACGGCTCTTTCGCGTTCACTCCGAGGGAAACAGTCCGCTATTGCTTCTGTGCGTACAGACGCGATTCCCTTGTCTCTTGCGAACACAGGGAACTCTGTGCATCCAAATCTACAGGCTAAAGACGCGTCTGCACATGTTTTGGTGAACAATCGAGTGTGCGTGTTCTGACAGCTGCCTCTATGCAGATGTCTCCACAGAGCCACTTCTGAATGCCCCGCAGCCCAGGACTGAATGGATACACTAACAAGTGCACCGGTGTGAGCAACCACATATGCAGAAGGACGTCTTTCATCTCACAGAAGCGCGAACGTCTTGGCGTTCAAGCACATGGCAGAAACAAGGTGTGAACAGATGAGCTGCTGCTATTTTCTCCGTTCGGCATGCTTCGTTGTAGCTCTCTTGCCGGTCGCCGGCTTAGCGGCTTGCTTTGCGCGACTAGGTCTGCGGAGAGAAGGAGATAGCGCCGGAAACCTTGCCTTTTGCCTTCTTCGGCGCTGGAACCTGGTTGCTGCGCCTTCTCTTTGTCCATGTGCACACACACGATTCCTCAGCGAAAACCATGCAGAAACCTTACCTCGAGCACCCAGGGATGTGCACCCAGCAGCACGTGCACGCACACGCAGCTAGAGAAAAGCACCTACCTTTTCACACACTGATGCCTAAGCAAACGCGTGGCCACACACACGCACACATCCGCAAGCGCGCCTACTCCCATCTATTGAGGGAAAGACGGACGAGCAACGTCCTGACAGGCTTGAGGGGAAAAACGTCCGTTGATGGTTGGCGTACTGCACGCCCGCCTACGGGGCTGCAGGGGAATCCACATTTGGAAGGTACCTGAAGATGTGTGCCTGTTCTTGGAGCTCCGCTAGTAGGGTAGCAAAGACACTCGTAGGCAGTACTGAATGCTGCTCCGTGCTACTTCTCCTCCGCTGGCAAATGCTTCACAGTCGCCCGAGGAAAGACGTTTAACAATCGATCTCCAAGAGAAACGAAACACATGATGCCATAAGGCGAAAGAATAGCAGGGCATCTCTTCACAAGCTTGTCCCTGATCTATAGCTGAGGGCAAACACTTGTGTGCTTGTGGGAGAGCCTGTGTCTTTCCTGGAAGCGTTTGGGAGTTTTGCTCAGACGCGTGTTTCCTCAAGTTCAAGAATCAAGATCTAGGATACCTGCAGACAGGTGCCTGTTTGTGTGGAGACAGTCTGTTTGAAACTGTGTTCCTCAGCGCCCGCTCTTTCTCCCCGTCGCTCCACACGCCTGGGAGTCCCTTTCTTTCTCTCCACAAGCACGTGTGTTGACTTCGTCGCACATGTGCATCTGCACAAGCGTTGAGCTCAGCAGAGTGTGTCTCTTGACACTTGATGTGCGTTGGCTGTGTCTGCGTGCTCCAGTGAAGAGAGAAACGGGAAATCATCTTGGTAGAGGCAACAAAGCAAAAGCGAGGCAGGATTGACATCTGCTCAACAGAGACGGATTCCCTGCGCTGACACAGTTCACAGTTACACGAGAAGCAATCTGAGCGGTCCATCGACCGGAGACGTGTTTCCCAAGAGGTCGTTTAGCGAGTGAACAGCAGTGTGCGCGACTTTCAGGAGTGTGCCTGGAAAGTGCCAGAATCACCAGAGCACCTGTGCAAAAGCTGCTGCCTCTGTGACCGCACTGAGGCACGTTCCCGTGTCTGCGAGTATATAGACGGCTCTTTCGCGTTCACTCCGAGGGAAACGGTCCGCTATTGCTTCTGTGCGTACAGACGCGATTCCCTTGTCTCTTGCGAACACAGGGAACTCTGTGCATCCAAATCTACAGGCTAAAGACGCGTCTGCACATGTTTTGGTGAACAATCGAGTGTGCGTGTTCTGACAGCTGCCTCTATGCAGATGTCTCCACAGAGCCACTTCTGAATGCCCCGCAGCCCAGGACTGAATGGATACACTAACAAGTGCACCGGTGTGAGCAACCACATATGCAGAAGGACGTCTTTCATCTCACAGAAGCGCGAACGTCTTGGCGTTCAAGCACATGGCAGAAACAAGGTGTGAACAGATGAGCTGCTGCTATTTTCTCCGTTCGGCATGCTTCGTTGTAGCTCTCTTGCCGGTCGCCGGCTTAGCGGCTTGCTTTGCGCGACTAGGTCTGCGGAGAGAAGGAGATAGCGCCGGAAACCTTGCCTTTTGCCTTCTTCGGCGCTGGAACCTGGTTGCTGCGCCTTCTCTTTGTCCATGTGCACACACACGATTCCTCAGCGAAAACCATGCAGAAACCTTACCTCGAGCACCCAGGGATGTGCACCCAGCACCACGTGCACGCACACGCAGCTAGAGAAAAGCACCTACCCTTTCACACACTGATGCCTAAGCAAACGCGTGGCCACACACACGCACACATCCGCAAGCGCGCCTACTCCCATCTATTGAGGGAAAGACGGACGAGCAACGTCCTGACAGGCTTGAGGGGAAAAACGTCCGTTGATGGTTGGCGTACTGCACGCCCGCCTACGGGGCTGCAGGGGAATCCACATTTGGAAGGTACCTGAAGATGTGTGCCTGTTCTTGGAGCTCCGCTAGTAGGGTAGCAAAGACACTCGTAGGCAGTACTGAATGCTGCTCCGTGCTACTTCTCCTCCGCTGGCAAATGCTTCACAGTCGCCCGAGGAAAGACGTTTAACAATCGATCTCCAAGAGAAACGAAACACATGATGCCATAAGGCGAAAGAATAGCAGGGCATCTCTTCACAAGCTTGTCCCTGATCTATAGCTGAGGGCAAACACTTGTGTGCTTGTGGGAGAGCCTGTGTCTTTCCTGGAAGCGTTTGGGAGTTTTGCTCAGACGCGTGTTTCCTCAAGTTCAAGAATCAAGATCTAGGATACCTGCAGACAGGTGCCTGTTTGTGTGGAGACAGTCTGTTTGAAACTGTGTTCCTCAGCGCCCGCTCTTTCTCCCCGTCGCTCCACACGCCTGGGAGTCCCTTTCTTTCTCTCCACAAGCACGTGTGTTGACTTCGTCGCACATGTGCATCTGCACAAGCGTTGAGCTCAGCAGAGTGTGTCTCTTGACACTTGATGTGCGTTGGCTGTGTCTGCGTGCTCCAGTGAAGAGAGAAACGGGAAATCATCTTGGTAGAGGCAACAAAGCAAAAGCGAGGCAGGATTGACATCTGCTCAACAGAGACGGATTCCCTGCGCTGACACAGTTCACAGTTACACGAGAAGCAATCTGAGCGGTCCATCGACCGGAGACGTGTTTCCCAAGAGGTCGTTTAGCGAGTGAACAGCAGTGTGCGCGACTTTCAGGAGTGTGCCTGGAAAGTGCCAGAATCACCAGAGCACCTGTGCAAAAGCTGCTGCCTCTGTGACCGCACTGAGGCACGTTCCCGTGTCTGCGAGTATATAGACGGCTCTTTCGCGTTCACTCCGAGGGAAACGGTCCGCTATTGCTTCTGTGCGTACAGACGCGATTCCCTTGTCTCTTGCGAACACAGGGAACTCTGTGCATCCAAATCTACAGGCTAAAGACGCGTCTGCACATGTTTTGGTGAACAATCGAGTGTGCATGTTCTGACAGCTGCCTCTATGCAGATGTCTCCACAGAGCCACTTCTGAATGCCCCGCAGCCCAGGACTGAATGGATACACTAACAAGTGCACCGGTGTGAGCAACCACATATGCAGAAGGACGTCTTTCATCTCACAGAAGCGCGAACGTCTTGGCGTTCAAGCACATGGCAGAAACAAGGTGTGAACAGATGAGCTGCTGCTATTTTCTCCGTTCGGCATGCTTCGTTGTAGCTCTCTTGCCGGTCGCCGGCTTAGCGGCTTGCTTTGCGCGACTAGGTCTGCGGAGAGAAGGAGATAGCGCCGGAAACCTTGCCTTTTGCCTTCTTCGGCGCTGGAACCTGGTTGCTGCGCCTTCTCTTTGTCCATGTGCACACACACGATTCCTCAGCGAAAACCATGCAGAAACCTTACCTCGAGCACCCAGGGATGTGCACCCAGCACCACGTGCACGCACACGCAGCTAGAGAAAAGCACCTACCTTTTCACACACTGATGCCTAAGCAAACGCGTGGCCACACACACGCACACATCCGCAAGCGCGCCTACTCCCATCTATTGAGGGAAAGACGGACGAGCAACGTCCTGACAGGCTTGAGGGGAAAAACGTCCGTTGATGGTTGGCGTACTGCACGCCCGCCTACGGGGCTGCAGGGGAATCCACATTTGGAAGGTACCTGAAGATGTGTGCCTGTTCTTGGAGCTCCGCTAGTAGGGTAGCAAAGACACTCGTAGGCAGTACTGAATGCTGCTCCGTGCTACTTCTCCTCCGCTGGCAAATGCTTCACAGTCGCCCGAGGAAAGACGTTTAACAATCGATCTCCAAGAGAAACGAAACACATGATGCCATAAGGCGAAAGAATAGCAGGGCATCTCTTCACAAGCTTGTCCCTGATCTATAGCTGAGGGCAAACACTTGTGTGCTTGTGGGAGAGCCTGTGTCTTTCCTGGAAGCGTTTGGGAGTTTTGCTCAGACGCGTGTTTCCTCAAGTTCAAGAATCAAGATCTAGGATACCTGCAGACAGGTGCCTGTTTGTGTGGAGACAGTCTGTTTGAAACTGTGTTCCTCAGCGCCCGCTCTTTCTCCCCGTCGCTCCACACGCCTGGGAGTCCCTTTCTTTCTCTCCACAAGCACGTGTGTTGACTTCGTCGCACATGTGCATCTGCACAAGCGTTGAGCTCAGCAGAGTGTGTCTCTTGACACTTGATGTGCGTTGGCTGTGTCTGCGTGCTCCAGTGAAGAGAGAAACGGGAAATCATCTTGGTAGAGGCAACAAAGCAAAAGCGAGGCAGGATTGACATCTGCTCAACAGAGACGGATTCCCTGCGCTGACACAGTTCACAGTTACACGAGAAGCAATCTGAGCGGTCCATCGACCGGAGACGTGTTTCCCAAGAGGTCGTTTAGCGAGTGAACAGCAGTGTGCGCGACTTTCAGGAGTGTGCCTGGAAAGTGCCAGAATCACCAGAGCACCTGTGCAAAAGCTGCTGCCTCTGTGACCGCACTGAGGCACGTTCCCGTGTCTGCGAGTATATAGACGGCTCTTTCGCGTTCACTCCGAGGGAAACGGTCCGCTATTGCTTCTGTGCGTACAGACGCGATTCCCTTGTCTCTTGCGAACACAGGGAACTCTGTGCATCCAAATCTACAGGCTAAAGACGCGTCTGCACATGTTTTGGTGAACAATCGAGTGTGCGTGTTCTGACAGCTGCCTCTATGCAGATGTCTCCACAGAGCCACTTCTGAATGCCCCGCAGCCCAGGACTGAATGGATACACTAACAAGTGCACCGGTGTGAGCAACCACATATGCAGAAGGACGTCTTTCATCTCACAGAAGCGCGAACGTCTTGGCGTTCAAGCACATGGCAGAAACAAGGTGTGAACAGATGAGCTGCTGCTATTTTCTCCGTTCGGCATGCTTCGTTGTAGCTCTCTTGCCGGTCGCCGGCTTAGCGGCTTGCTTTGCGCGACTAGGTCTGCGGAGAGAAGGAGATAGCGCCGGAAACCTTGCCTTTTGCCTTCTTCGGCGCTGGAACCTGGTTGCTGCGCCTTCTCTTTGTCCATGTGCACACACACGATTCCTCAGCGAAAACCATGCAGAAACCTTACCTCGAGCACCCAGGGATGTGCACCCAGCACCACGTGCACGCACACGCAGCTAGAGAAAAGCACCTACCCTTTCACACACTGATGCCTAAGCAAACGCGTGGCCACACACACGCACACATCCGCAAGCGCGCCTACTCCCATCTATTGAGGGAAAGACGGACGAGCAACGTCCTGACAGGCTTGAGGGGAAAAACGTCCGTTGATGGTTGGCGTACTGCACGCCCGCCTACGGGGCTGCAGGGGAATCCACATTTGGAAGGTACCTGAAGATGTGTGCCTGTTCTTGGAGCTCCGCTAGTAGGGTAGCAAAGACACTCGTAGGCAGTACTGAATGCTGCTCCGTGCTACTTCTCCTCCGCTGGCAAATGCTTCACAGTCGCCCGAGGAAAGACGTTTAACAATCGATCTCCAAGAGAAACGAAACACATGATGCCATAAGGCGAAAGAATAGCAGGGCATCTCTTCACAAGCTTGTCCCTGATCTATAGCTGAGGGCAAACACTTGTGTGCTTGTGGGAGAGCCTGTGTCTTTCCTGGAAGCGTTTGGGAGTTTTGCTCAGACGCGTGTTTCCTCAAGTTCAAGAATCAAGATCTAGGATACCTGCAGACAGGTGCCTGTTTGTGTGGAGACAGTCTGTTTGAAACTGTGTTCCTCAGCGCCCGCTCTTTCTCCCCGTCGCTCCACACGCCTGGGAGTCCCTTTCTTTCTTTCCACAAGCACGTGTGTTGACTTCGTCGCACATGTGCATCTGCACAAGCGTTGAGCTCAGCAGAGTGTGTCTCTTGACACTTGATGTGCGTTGGCTGTGTCTGCGTGCTCCAGTGAAGAGAGAAACGGGAAATCATCTTGGTAGAGGCAACAAAGCAAAAGCGAGGCAGGATTGACATCTGCTCAACAGAGACGGATTCCCTGCGCTGACACAGTTCACAGTTACACGAGAAGCAATCTGAGCGGTCCATCGACCGGAGACGTGTTTCCCAAGAGGTCGTTTAGCGAGTGAACAGCAGTGTGCGCGACTTTCAGGAGTGTGCCTGGAAAGTGCCAGAATCACCAGAGCACCTGTGCAAAAGCTGCTGCCTCTGTGACCGCACTGAGGCACGTTCCCGTGTCTGCGAGTATATAGACGGCTCTTTCGCGTTCACTCCGAGGGAAACGGTCCGCTATTGCTTCTGTGCGTACAGACGCGATTCCCTTGTCTCTTGCGAACACAGGGAACTCTGTGCATCCAAATCTACCGGCTAAGGACGCGTCTGCATATGTTTTGGTGAACAATCGAGTGTGCGTGTTCTGACAGCTGCCTCTATGCAGACGTCTCCACAGAGCCACTTCTGAATGCCCCGCAGCCCAGGACTGAATGGATACACTAACAAGTGCACCGGTGTGAGCAACCACATATGCAGAAGGACGTCTTTCATCTCACAGAAGCGCGAACGTCTTGGCGTTCAAGCACATGGCAGAAACAAGGTGTGAACAGATGAGCTGCTGCTATTTTCTCCGTTCGGCATGCTTCGTTGTAGCTCTCTTGCCGGTCGCCGGCTTAGCAGCTTGCTTTGCGCGACTAGGTCTGCGGAGAGAAGGAGATAGCGCCGGAAACCTTGCCTTTTGCCTTCTTCGGCGCTGGAACCTGGTTGCTGCGCCTTCTCTTTGTCCATGTGCACACACACGATTCCTCAGCGAAAACCATGCAGAAACCTTACCTCGAGCACCCAGGGATGTGCACCCAGCACCACGTGCACGCACACGCAGCTAGAGAAAAGCACCTACCTTTTCACACACTGATGCCTAAGCAAACGCGTGGCCACACACACGCACACATCCGCAAGCGCGCCTACTCCCATCTATTGAGGGAAAGACGGACGAGCAACGTCCTGACAGGCTTGAGGGGAAAAACGTCCGTTGATGGTTGGCGTACTGCACGCCCGCCTACGGGGCTGCAGGGGAATCCACATTTGGAAGGTACCTGAAGATGTGTGCCTGTTCTTGGAGCTCCGCTAGTAGGGTAGCAAAGACACTCGTAGGCAGTACTGAATGCTGCTCCGTGCTACTTCTCCTCCGCTGGCAAATGCTTCACAGTCGCCCGAGGAAAGACGTTTAACAATCGATCTCCAAGAGAAACGAAACGCATGATGCCATAAGGCGAAAGAATAGCAGGGCATCTCTTCACAAGCTTGTCCCTGATCTATAGCTGAGGGCAAACACTTGTGTGCTTGTGGGAGAGCCTGTGTCTTTCCTGGAAGCGTTTGGGAGTTTTGCTCAGACGCGTGTTTCCTCAAGTTCAAGAATCAAGATCTAGGATACCTGCAGACAGGTGCCTGTTTGTGTGGAGACAGTCTGTTTGAAACTGTGTTCCTCAGCGCCCGCTCTTTCTCCCCGTCGCTCCACACGCCTGGGAGTCCCTTTCTTTCTCTCCACAAGCACGTGTGTTGACTTCGTCGCACATGTGCATCTGCACAAGCGTTGAGCTCAGCAGAGTGTGTCTCTTGACACTTGATGTGCGTTGGCTGTGTCTGCGTGCTCCAGTGAAGAGAGAAACGGGAAATCATCTTGGTAGAGGCAACAAAGCAAAAGCGAGGCAGGATTGACATCTGCTCAACAGAGACGGATTCCCTGCGCTGACACAGTTCACAGTTACACGAGAAGCAATCTGAGCGCTCCATCGACCGGAGACGTGTTTCCCAAGAGGTCGTTTAGCGAGTGAACAGCAGTGTGCGCGACTTTCAGGAGTGTGCCTGGAAAGTGCCAGAATCACCAGAGCACCTGTGCAAAAGCTTCTGCCTCTGTGACCGCACTGAGGCGCGTTCCCGTGTCTGCGAGTATATAGACGGCTCTTTCGCGTTCACTCCGAGGGAAACGGTCCGCTATTGCTTCTGTGCGTACAGACGCGATTCCCTTGTCTCTTGCGAACACAGGGAACTCTGTGCATCCAAATCTACAGGCTAAGGACGCGTCTGCATATGTTTTGGTGAACAATCGAGTGTGCGTGTTCTGACAGCTGCCTCTATGCAGACGTCTCCACAGAGCCACTTCTGAATGCCCCGCAGCCCAGGACTGAATGGATACACTAACAAGTGCACCGGTGTGAGCAACCACATATGCAGAAGGACGTCTTTCATCTCACAGAAGCGCGAACGTCTTGGCGTTCAAGCACATGGCAGAAACAAGGTGTGAACAGATGAGCTGCTGCTATTTTCTCCGTTCGGCATGCTTCGTTGTAGCTCTCTTGCCGGTCGCCGGCTTAGCGGCTTGCTTTGCGCGACTAGCTCTGGGGAGAGAAGGAGATAGCGCCGGAAACCTCGCCTTTTGCCTTCTTCGGCGCTGGAACCTGGTTGCTGCGCCTTCTCTTTGTCCATGTGCACACACACGATTCCTCAGCGAAAACCATGCAGAAACCTTTCCACGAGCACCCAGGGATGTGCACCCAGCACCACGTGCACGCACACGCAGCTAGAGAAAAGCACCTACCTTTTCACACACTGATGCCTAAGCAAACGCGTGGCCACACACACGCACACATCCGCAAGCGCGCCTACTCCCATCTATTGAGGGAAAGACGGACGAGCAACGTCCTGACAGGCTTGAGGGGAAAAACGTCCGTTGACGGTTGGCGTACTGCACGCCCGCCTACGGGGCTGCAGGGGAATCCACATTTGGAAGGTGCCTGAAGATGTGTGCCTGTTCTTGGAGCTCCGCTAGTAGGGTAGCAAAGACACTCGTAGGCAGTACTGAATGCTGCTCCGTGCTACTTCTCCTCCGCTGGCAAATGCTTCACAGTCGCCCGAGGAAAGACCTTTAACAATCGATCTCCAAGAGGAACGAAACACATGATGCCATAAGGCGAAAGAATAGCAGGGCATCTCTTCACAGGCTTGTCCCTGATCTATAGCTGAGGGCAAACACTTGTGTGCTTGTGGGAGAGCCTGTGTCTTTCCTGGAAGCGTTTGGGAGTTTTGCTCAGACGCGTGTTTCCTCAAGTTCAAGAATCAAGATCTAGGATACCTGCAGACAGGTGCCTGTTTGTGTGGAGACAGTCTGTTTGAAACTGTGTTCCTCAGCGCCCGCTCTTTCTCCCCGTCGCTCCACACGCCTGGGAGTCCCTTTCTTTCTCTCCACAAGCACGTGTGTTGACTTCGTCGCACATGTGCATCTGCACAAGCGTTGAGCTCAGCAGAGCGTGTCTCTTGACACTTGATGTGCGTTGGCTGTGTCTGCCTGCTCCAGTGAAGAGAGAAACGGGAAATCATCTTGGTAGAGGCAACAAAGCAAAAGCGAGGCAGGATTGACATCTGCTCAACAGAGACGGATTCCCTGCGCTGACACAGTTCACAGTTACACGAGAAGCAATCTGAGCGGTCCGTCGACCGGAGACGTGTTTCCCAAGAGGTCGTTTAGCGAGTGAACAGCAGTGTGCGCGACTTTCAGGAGTGTGCCTGGAAAGTGCCAGAATCACCAGGAGCATCTGTGCAAAAGCTGCTGCCTCTGTGACCGCATTGAGGCACGTTCCCGTGTCTGCGAGTATATAGACGGCTCTTTCGCGTTCACTCCGAGGGAAACGGTCCGCTATTGCTTCTGTGCGCACAGACGCGATTCCCTTGTCTCTTGCGAACACAGGGAACTCTGTGCATCCAAATCTACAGGCTAAGGACGCGTCTGCATATGTTTTGGTGAACAATCGAGTGTGCGTGTTCTGACAGCTGCCTCTATGCAGACGTCTCCACAGAGCCACTTCTGAATGCCCCGCAGCCCAGGACTGAATGGATACACTAACAAGTGCACCGGTGTGAGCAACCACATATGCAGAAGGACGTCTTTCATCTCACAGAAGCGCGAACGTCTTGGCGTTCAAGCACATGGCAGAAACAAGGTGTGAACAGATGAGCTGCTGCTATTTTCTCCGTTCGGCATGCTTCGTTGTAGCTCTCTTGCCGGTCGCCGGCTTAGCGGCTTGCTTTGCGCGACTAGCTCTGGGGAGAGAAGGAGATAGCGCCGGAAACCTCGCCTTTTGCCTTCTTCGGCGCTGGAACCTGGTTGCTGCGCCTTCTCTTTGTCCATGTGCACACACACGATTCCTCAGCGAAAACCATGCAGAAACCTTTCCACGAGCACCCAGGGATGTGCACCCAGCACCACGTGCACGCACACGCAGCTAGAGAAAAGCACCTACCTTTTCACACACTGATGCCTAAGCAAACGCGTGGCCACACACACGCACACATCCGCAAGCGCGCCTACTCCCATCTATTGAGGGAAAGACGGACGAGCAACGTCCTGACAGGCTTGAGGGGAAAAACGTCCGTTGACGGTTGGCGTACTGCACGCCCGCCTACGGGGCTGCAGGGGAATCCACATTTGGAAGGTGCCTGAAGATGTGTGCCTGTTCTTGGAGCTCCGCTAGTAGGGTAGCAAAGACACTCGTAGGCAGTACTGAATGCTGCTCCGTGCTACTTCTCCTCCGCTGGCAAATGCTTCACAGTCGCCCGAGGAAAGACCTTTAACAATCGATCTCCAAGAGGAACGAAACACATGATGCCATAAGGCGAAAGAATAGCAGGGCATCTCTTCACAGGCTTGTCCCTGATCTATAGCTGAGGGCAAACACTTGTGTGCTTGTGGGAGAGCCTGTGTCTTTCCTGGAAGCGTTTGGGAGTTTTGCTCAGACGCGTTTCCTCAAGTTCAAGAATCAAGATCTAGGATACCTGCAGACAGGTGCCTGTTTGTGTGGAGACAGTCTGTTTGAAACTGTGTTCCTCAGCGCCCGCTCTTTCTCCCCGTCGCTCCACACGCCTGGGAGTCCCTTTCTTTCTCTCCACAAGCACGTGTGTTGACTTCGTCGCACATGTGCATCTGCACAAGCGTTGAGCTCAGCAGAGTGTGTCTCTTGACACTTGATGTGCGTTGGCTGTGTCTGCGTGCTCCAGTGAAGAGAGAAACGGGAAATCATCTTGGTAGAGGCAACAAAGCAAAAGCGAGGCAGGATTGACATCTGCTCAACAGAGACGGATTCCCTGCGCTGACACAGTTCACAGTTACACGAGAAGCAATCTGAGCGCTCCATCGACCGGAGACGTGTTTCCCAAGAGGTCGTTTAGCGAGTGAACAGCAGTGTGCGCGACTTTCAGGAGTGTGCCTGGAAAGTGCCAGAATCACCAGAGCACCTGTGCAAAAGCTTCTGCCTCTGTGACCGCACTGAGGCGCGTTCCCGTGTCTGCGAGTATATAGACGGCTCTTTCGCGTTCACTCCGAGGGAAACGGTCCGCTATTGCTTCTGTGCGTACAGACGCGATTCCCTTGTCTCTTGCGAACACAGGGAACTCTGTGCATCCAAATCTACCGGCTAAGGACGCGTCTGCATATGTTTTGGTGAACAATCGAGTGTGCGTGTTCTGACAGCTGCCTCTATGCAGACGTCTCCACAGAGCCACTTCTGAATGCCCCGCAGCCCAGGACTGAATGGATACACTAACAAGTGCACCGGTGTGAGCAACCACATATGCAGAAGGACGTCTTTCATCTCACAGAAGCGCGAACGTCTTGGCGTTCAAGCACATGGCAGAAACAAGGTGTGAACAGATGAGCTGCTGCTATTTTCTCCGTTCGGCATGCTTCGTTGTAGCTCTCTTGCCGGTCGCCGGCTTAGCGGCTTGCTTTGCGCGACTAGCTCTGGGGAGAGAAGGAGATAGCGCCGGAAACCTCGCCTTTTGCCTTCTTCGGCGCTGGAACCTGGTTGCTGCGCCTTCTCTTTGTCCATGTGCACACACACGATTCCTCAGCGAAAACCATGCAGAAACCTTTCCACGAGCACCCAGGGATGTGCACCCAGCACCACGTGCACGCACACGCAGCTAGAGAAAAGCACCTACCTTTTCACACACTGATGCCTAAGCAAACGCGTGGCCACACACACGCACACATCCGCAAGCGCGCCTACTCCCATCTATTGAGGGAAAGACGGACGAGCAACGTCCTGACAGGCTTGAGGGGAAAAACGTCCGTTGACGGTTGGCGTACTGCACGCCCGCCTACGGGGCTGCAGGGGAATCCACATTTGGAAGGTGCCTGAAGATGTGTGCCTGTTCTTGGAGCTCCGCTAGTAGGGTAGCAAAGACACTCGTAGGCAGTACTGAATGCTGCTCCGTGCTACTTCTCCTCCGCTGGCAAATGCTTCACAGTCGCCCGAGGAAAGACCTTTAACAATCGATCTCCAAGAGGAACGAAACACATGATGCCATAAGGCGAAAGAATAGCAGGGCATCTCTTCACAGGCTTGTCCCTGATCTATAGCTGAGGGCAAACACTTGTGTGCTTGTGGGAGAGCCTGTGTCTTTCCTGGAAGCGTTTGGGAGTTTTGCTCAGACGCGTGTTTCCTCAAGTTCAAGAATCAAGATCTAGGATACCTGCAGACAGGTGCCTGTTTGTGTGGAGACAGTCTGTTTGAAACTGTGTTCCTCAGCGCCCGCTCTTTCTCCCCGTCGCTCCACACGCCTGGGAGTCCCTTTCTTTCTCTCCACAAGCACGTGTGTTGACTTCGTCGCACATGTGCATCTGCACAAGCGTTGAGCTCAGCAGAGCGTGTCTCTTGACACTTGATGTGCGTTGGCTGTGTCTGCCTGCTCCAGTGAAGAGAGAAACGGGAAATCATCTTGGTAGAGGCAACAAAGCAAAAGCGAGGCAGGATTGACATCTGCTCAACAGAGACGGATTCCCTGCGCTGACACAGTTCACAGTTACACGAGAAGCAATCTGAGCGGTCCGTCGACCGGAGACGTGTTTCCCAAGAGGTCGTTTAGCGAGTGAACAGCAGTGTGCGCGACTTTCAGGAGTGTGCCTGGAAAGTGCCAGAATCACCAGGAGCATCTGTGCAAAAGCTGCTGCCTCTGTGACCGCATTGAGGCACGTTCCCGTGTCTGCGAGTATATAGACGGCTCTTTCGCGTTCACTCCGAGGGAAACGGTCCGCTATTGCTTCTGTGCGCACAGACGCGATTCCCTTGTCTCTTGCGAACACAGGGAACTCTGTGCATCCAAATCTACAGGCTAAGGACGCGTCTGCATATGTTTTGGTGAACAATCGAGTGTGCGTGTTCTGACAGCTGCCTCTATGCAGACGTCTCCACAGAGCCACTTCTGAATGCCCCGCAGCCCAGGACTGAATGGATACACTAACAAGTGCACCGGTGTGAGCAACCACATATGCAGAAGGACGTCTTTCATCTCACAGAAGCGCGAACGTCTTGGCGTTCAAGCACATGGCAGAAACAAGGTGTGAACAGATGAGCTGCTGCTATTTTCTCCGTTCGGCATGCTTCGTTGTAGCTCTCTTGCCGGTCGCCGGCTTAGCGGCTTGCTTTGCGCGACTAGCTCTGGGGAGAGAAGGAGATAGCGCCGGAAACCTCGCCTTTTGCCTTCTTCGGCGCTGGAACCTGGTTGCTGCGCCTTCTCTTTGTCCATGTGCACACACACGATTCCTCAGCGAAAACCATGCAGAAACCTTTCCACGAGCACCCAGGGATGTGCACCCAGCACCACGTGCACGCACACGCAGCTAGAGAAAAGCACCTACCTTTTCACACACTGATGCCTAAGCAAACGCGTGGCCACACACACGCACACATCCGCAAGCGCGCCTACTCCCATCTATTGAGGGAAAGACGGACGAGCAACGTCCTGACAGGCTTGAGGGGAAAAACGTCCGTTGACGGTTGGCGTACTGCACGCCCGCCTACGGGGCTGCAGGGGAATCCACATTTGGAAGGTGCCTGAAGATGTGTGCCTGTTCTTGGAGCTCCGCTAGTAGGGTAGCAAAGACACTCGTAGGCAGTACTGAATGCTGCTCCGTGCTACTTCTCCTCCGCTGGCAAATGCTTCACAGTCGCCCGAGGAAAGACCTTTAACAATCGATCTCCAAGAGGAACGAAACACATGATGCCATAAGGCGAAAGAATAGCAGGGCATCTCTTCACAGGCTTGTCCCTGATCTATAGCTGAGGGCAAACACTTGTGTGCTTGTGGGAGAGCCTGTGTCTTTCCTGGAAGCGTTTGGGAGTTTTGCTCAGACGCGTTTCCTCAAGTTCAAGAATCAAGATCTAGGATACCTGCAGACAGGTGCCTGTTTGTGTGGAGACAGTCTGTTTGAAACTGTGTTCCTCAGCGCCCGCTCTTTCTCCCCGTCGCTCCACACGCCTGGGAGTCCCTTTCTTTCTCTCCACAAGCACGTGTGTTGACTTCGTCGCACATGTGCATCTGCACAAGCGTTGAGCTCAGCAGAGCGTGTCTCTTGACACTTGATGTGCGTTGGCTGTGTCTGCCTGCTCCAGTGAAGAGAGAAACGGGAAATCATCTTGGTAGAGGCAACAAAGCAAAAGCGAGGCAGGATTGACATCTGCTCAACAGAGACGGATTCCCTGCACTGACACAGTTCACAGTTACACGAGAAGCAATCTGAGCGGTCCGTCGACCGGAGACGTGTTTCCCAAGAGGTCGTTTAGCGAGTGAACAGCAGTGTGCGCGACTTTCAGGAGTGTGCCTGGAAAGTGCCAGAATCACCAGGAGCATCTGTGCAAAAGCTGCTGCCTCTGTGACCGCATTGAGGCACGTTCGCGTGTCTGCGAGTATATAGACGGCTCTTTCGCGTTCACTCCGAGGGAAACGGTCCGCTATTGCTTCTGTGCGCACAGACGCGATTCCCTTGTCTCTTGCGAACACAGGGAACTCTGTGCATCCAAATCTACAGGCTAAGGACGCGTCTGCATATGTTTTGGTGAACAATCGAGTGTGCGTGTTCTGACAGCTGCCTCTATGCAGACGTCTCCACAGAGCCACTTCTGAATGCCCCGCAGCCCAGGACTGAATGGATACACTAACAAGTGCACCGGTGTGAGCAACCACATATGCAGAAGGACGTCTTTCATCTCACAGAAGCGCGAACGTCTTGGCGTTCAAGCACATGGCAGAAACAAGGTGTGAACAGATGAGCTGCTGCTATTTTCTCCGTTCGGCATGCTTCGTTGTAGCTCTCTTGCCGGTCGCCGGCTTAGCGGCTTGCTTTGCGCGACTAGCTCTGGGGAGAGAAGGAGATAGCGCCGGAAACCTCGCCTTTTGCCTTCTTCGGCGCTGGAACCTGGTTGCTGCGCCTTCTCTTTGTCCATGTGCACACACACGATTCCTCAGCGAAAACCATGCAGAAACCTTTCCACGAGCACCCAGGGATGTGCACCCAGCACCACGTGCACGCACACGCAGCTAGAGAAAAGCACCTACCTTTTCACACACTGATGCCTAAGCAAACGCGTGGCCACACACACGCACACATCCGCAAGCGTGCCTACTCCCATCTATTGAGGGAAAGACGGACGAGCAACGTCCTGACAGGCTTGAGGGGAAAAACGTCCGCTGACGGTTGGCGTACTGCACGCCCGCCTACGGGGCTGCAGGGGAATCCACATTTGGAAGGTACCTGAAGATGTGTGCCTGTTCTTGGAGCTCCGCTAGTAGGGTAGCAAAGACACTCGTAGGCAGTACTGAATGCTGCTCCGTGCTACTTCTCCTCCGCTGGCAAATGCTTCACAGTCGCCCTAGGAAAGACGTTTAACAATCGATCTCCAAGAGGAACGAAACACATGATGCCATAAGGCGAAAGAATAGCAGGGCATCTCTTCACAGGCTTGTCCCTGATCTATAGCTGAGGGCAAACACTTGTGTGCTTGTGGGAGAGCCTGTGTCTTTCCTGGAAGCGTTTGGGAGTTTTGCTCAGACGCGTGTTTCCTCAAGTTCAAGAATCAAGATCTAGGATACCTGCAGACAGGTGCCTGTTTGTGTGGAGACAGTCTGTTTGAAACTGTGTTCCTCAGCGCCCGCTCTTTCTCCCCGTCGCTCCACACGCCTGGGAGTCCCTTTCTTTCTCTCCACAAGCACGTGTGTTGACTTCGTCGCACATGTGCATCTGCACAAGCGTTGAGCTCAGCAGAGCGTGTCTCTTGACACTTGATGTGCGTTGGCTGTGTCTGCCTGCTCCAGTGAAGAGAGAAACGGGAAATCATCTTGGTAGAGGCAACAAAGCAAAAGCGAGGCAGGATTGACATCTGCTCAACAGAGACGGATTCCCTGCGCTGACACAGTTCACAGTTACACGAGAAGCAATCTGAGCGGTCCGTCGACCGGAGACGTGTTTCCCAAGAGGTCGTTTAGCGAGTGAACAGCAGTGTGCGCGACTTTCAGGAGTGTGCCTGGAAAGTGCCAGAATCACCAGGAGCATCTGTGCAAAAGCTGCTGCCTCTGTGACCGCATTGAGGCACGTTCCCGTGTCTGCGAGTATATAGACGGCTCTTTCGCGTTCACTCCGAGGGAAACGGTCCGCTATTGCTTCTGTGCGCACAGACGCGATTCCCTTGTCTCTTGCGAACACAGGGAACTCTGTGCATCCAAATCTACAGGCTAAGGACGCGTCTGCATATGTTTTGGTGAACAATCGAGTGTGCGTGTTCTGACAGCTGCCTCTATGCAGACGTCTCCACAGAGCCACTTCTGAATGCCCCGCAGCCCAGGACTGAATGGATACACTAACAAGTGCACCGGTGTGAGCAACCACATATGCAGAAGGACGTCTTTCATCTCACAGAAGCGCGAACGTCTTGGCGTTCAAGCACATGGCAGAAACAAGGTGTGAACAGATGAGCTGCTGCTATTTTCTCCGTTCGGCATGCTTCGTTGTAGCTCTCTTGCCGGTCGCCGGCTTAGCGGCTTGCTTTGCGCGACTAGCTCTGGGGAGAGAAGGAGATAGCGCCGGAAACCTCGCCTTTTGCCTTCTTCGGCGCTGGAACCTGGTTGCTGCGCCTTCTCTTTGTCCATGTGCACACACACGATTCCTCAGCGAAAACCATGCAGAAACCTTTCCACGAGCACCCAGGGATGTGCACCCAGCACCACGTGCACGCACACGCAGCTAGAGAAAAGCACCTACCTTTTCACACACTGATGCCTAAGCAAACGCGTGGCCACACACACGCACACATCCGCAAGCGCGCCTACTCCCATCTATTGAGGGAAAGACGGACGAGCAACGTCCTGACAGGCTTGAGGGGAAAAACGTCCGTTGACGGTTGGCGTACTGCACGCCCGCCTACGGGGCTGCAGGGGAATCCACATTTGGAAGGTGCCTGAAGATGTGTGCCTGTTCTTGGAGCTCCGCTAGTAGGGTAGCAAAGACACTCGTAGGCAGTACTGAATGCTGCTCCGTGCTACTTCTCCTCCGCTGGCAAATGCTTCACAGTCGCCCTAGGAAAGACGTTTAACAATCGATCTCCAAGAGGAACGAAACACATGATGCCATAAGGCGAAAGAATAGCAGGGCATCTCTTCACAGGCTTGTCCCTGATCTATAGCTGAGGGCAAACACTTGTGTGCTTGTGGGAGAGCCTGTGTCTTTCCTGGAAGCGTTTGGGAGTTTTGCTCAGACGCGTGTTTCCTCAAGTTCAAGAATCAAGATCTAGGATACCTGCAGACAGGTGCCTGTTTGTGTGGAGACAGTCTGTTTGAAACTGTGTTCCTCAGCGCCCGCTCTTTCTCCCCGTCGCTCCACACGCCTGGGAGTCCCTTTCTTTCTCTCCACAAGCACGTGTGTTGACTTCGTCGCACATGTGCATCTGCACAAGCGTTGAGCTCAGCAGAGCGTGTCTCTTGACACTTGATGTGCGTTGGCTGTGTCTGCCTGCTCCAGTGAAGAGAGAAACGGGAAATCATCTTGGTAGAGGCAACAAAGCAAAAGCGAGGCAGGATTGACGTCTGCTCAACAGAGACGGATTCCCTGCGCTGACACAGTTCACAGTTACACGAGAAGCAATCTGAGCGGTCCGTCGACCGGAGACGTGTTTCCCAAGAGGTCGTTTAGCGAGTGAACAGCAGTGTGCGCGACTTTCAGGAGTGTGCCTGGAAAGTGCCAGAATCACCAGGAGCATCTGTGCAAAAGCTGCTGCCTCTGTGACCGCATTGAGGCACGTTCGCGTGTCTGCGAGTATATAGACGGCTCTTTCGCGTTCACTCCGAGGGAAACGGTCCGCTATTGCTTCTGTGCGCACAGACGCGATTCCCTTGTCTCTTGCGAACACAGGGAACTCTGTGCATCCAAATCTACAGGCTAAGGACGCGTCTGCATATGTTTTGGTGAACAATCGAGTGTGCGTGTTCTGACAGCTGCCTCTATGCAGACGTCTCCACAGAGCCACTTCTGAATGCCCCGCAGCCCAGGACTGAATGGATACACTAACAAGTGCACCGGTGTGAGCAACCACATATGCAGAAGGACGTCTTTCATCTCACAGAAGCGCGAACGTCTTGGCGTTCAAGCACATGGCAGAAACAAGGTGTGAACAGATGAGCTGCTGCTATTTTCTCCGTTCGGCATGCTTCGTTGTAGCTCTCTTGCCGGTCGCCGGCTTAGCGGCTTGCTTTGCGCGACTAGCTCTGGGGAGAGAAGGAGATAGCGCCGGAAACCTCGCCTTTTGCCTTCTTCGGCGCTGGAACCTGGTTGCTGCGCCTTCTCTTTGTCCATGTGCACACACACGATTCCTCAGCGAAAACCATGCAGAAACCTTTCCACGAGCACCCAGGGATGTGCACCCAGCACCACGTGCACGCACACGCAGCTAGAGAAAAGCACCTACCTTTTCACACACTGACGCCTAAGCAAACGCGTGGCCACACACACGCACACATCCGCAAGCGCGCCTACTCCCATCTATTGAGGGAAAGACGGACGAGCAACGTCCTGACAGGCTTGAGGGGAAAAACGTCCGCTGACGGTTGGCGTACTGCACGCCCGCCTACGGGGCTGCAGGGGAATCCACATTTGGAAGGTACCTGAAGATGTGTGCCTGTTCTTGGAGCTCCGCTAGTAGGGTAGCAAAGACACTCGTAGGCAGTACTGAATGCTGCTCCGTGCTACTTCTCCTCCGCTGGCAAATGCTTCACAGTCGCCCTAGGAAAGACGTTTAACAATCGATCTCCAAGAGGAACGAAACACATGATGCCATAAGGCGAAAGAATAGCAGGGCATCTCTTCACAGGCTTGTCCCTGATCTATAGCTGAGGGCAAACACTTGTGTGCTTGTGGGAGAGCCTGTGTCTTTCCTGGAAGCGTTTGGGAGTTTTGCTCAGACGCGTGTTTCCTCAAGTTCAAGAATCAAGATCTAGGATACCTGCAGACAGGTGCCTGTTTGTGTGGAGACAGTCTGTTTGAAACTGTGTTCCTCAGCGCCCGCTCTTTCTCCCCGTCGCTCCACACGCCTGGGAGTCCCTTTCTTTCTCTCCACAAGCACGTGTGTTGACTTCGTCGCACATGTGCATCTGCACAAGCGTTGAGCTCAGCAGAGCGTGTCTCTTGACACTTGATGTGCGTTGGCTGTGTCTGCCTGCTCCAGTGAAGAGAGAAACGGGAAATCATCTTGGTAGAGGCAACAAAGCAAAAGCGAGGCAGGATTGACATCTGCTCAACAGAGACGGATTCCCTGCGCTGACACAGTTCACAGTTACACGAGAAGCAATCTGAGCGGTCCGTCGACCGGAGACGTGTTTCCCAAGAGGTCGTTTAGCGAGTGAACAGCAGTGTGCGCGACTTTCAGGAGTGTGCCTGGAAAGTGCCAGAATCACCAGGAGCATCTGTGCAAAAGCTGCTGCCTCTGTGACCGCATTGAGGCACGTTCCCGTGTCTGCGAGTATATAGACGGCTCTTTCGCGTTCACTCCGAGGGAAACGGTCCGCTATTGCTTCTGTGCGCACAGACGCGATTCCCTTGTCTCTTGCGAACACAGGGAACTCTGTGCATCCAAATCTACAGGCTAAGGACGCGTCTGCATATGTTTTGGTGAACAATCGAGTGTGCGTGTTCTGACAGCTGCCTCTATGCAGACGTCTCCACAGAGCCACTTCTGAATGCCCCGCAGCCCAGGACTGAATGGATACACTAACAAGTGCACCGGTGTGAGCAACCACATATGCAGAAGGACGTCTTTCATCTCACAGAAGCGCGAACGTCTTGGCGTTCAAGCACATGGCAGAAACAAGGTGTGAACAGATGAGCTGCTGCTATTTTCTCCGTTCGGCATGCTTCGTTGTAGCTCTCTTGCCGGTCGCCGGCTTAGCGGCTTGCTTTGCGCGACTAGCTCTGGGGAGAGAAGGAGATAGCGCCGGAAACCTCGCCTTTTGCCTTCTTCGGCGCTGGAACCTGGTTGCTGCGCCTTCTCTTTGTCCATGTGCACACACACGATTCCTCAGCGAAAACCATGCAGAAACCTTTCCACGAGCACCCAGGGATGTGCACCCAGCACCACGTGCACGCACACGCAGCTAGAGAAAAGCACCTACCTTTTCACACACTGATGCCTAAGCAAACGCGTGGCCACACACACGCACACATCCGCAAGCGCGCCTACTCCCATCTATTGAGGGAAAGACGGACGAGCAACGTCCTGACAGGCTTGAGGGGAAAAACGTCTGTTGACGGTTGGCGTACTGCACGCCCGCCTACGGGGCTGCAGGGGAATCCACATTTGGAAGGTGCCTGAAGATGTGTGCCTGTTCTTGGAGCTCCGCTAGTAGGGTAGCAAAGACACTCGTAGGCAGTACTGAATGCTGCTCCGTGCTACTTCTTCTCCGCTGGCAAATGCTTCACAGTCGCCCTAGGAAAGACGTTTAACAATCGATCTCCAAGAGGAACGAAACACATGATGCCATAAGGCGAAAGAATAGCAGGGCATCTCTTCACAGGCTTGTCCCTGATCTATAGCTGAGGGCAAACACTTGTGTGCTTGTGGGAGAGCCTGTGTCTTTCCTGGAGGCGTTTGGGAGTTTTGCTCAGACGCGTGTTTCCTCAAGTTCAAGAATCAAGATCTAGGATACCTGCAGACAGGTGCCTGTTTGTGTGGAGACAGTCTGTTTGAAACTGTGTTCCTCAGCGCCCGCTCTTTCTCCCCGTCGCTCCACACGCCTGGGAGTCCCTTTCTTTCTCTCCACAAGCACGTGTGTTGACTTCGTCGCACATGTGCATCTGCACAAGCGTTGAGCTCAGCAGAGCGTGTCTCTTGACACTTGATGTGCGTTGGCTGTGTCTGCCTGCTCCAGTGAAGAGAGAAACGGGAAATCATCTTGGTAGAGGCAACAAAGCAAAAGCGAGGCAGGATTGACGTCTGCTCAACAGAGACGGATTCCCTGCGCTGACACAGTTCACAGTTACACGAGAAGCAATCTGAGCGGTCCGTCGACCGGAGACGTGTTTCCCAAGAGGTCGTTTAGCGAGTGAACAGCAGTGTGCGCGACTTTCAGGAGTGTGCCTGGAAAGTGCCAGAATCACCAGGAGCATCTGTGCAAAAGCTGCTGCCTCTGTGACCGCATTGAGGCACGTTCGCGTGTCTGCGAGTATATAGACGGCTCTTTCGCGTTCACTCCGAGGGAAACGGTCCGCTATTGCTTCTGTGCGCACAGACGCGATTCCCTTGTCTCTTGCGAACACAGGGAACTCTGTGCATCCAAATCTACAGGCTAAGGACGCGTCTGCATATGTTTTGGTGAACAATCGAGTGTGCGTGTTCTGACAGCTGCCTCTATGCAGACGTCTCCACAGAGCCACTTCTGAATGCCCCGCAGCCCAGGACTGAATGGATACACTAACAAGTGCACCGGTGTGAGCAACCACATATGCAGAAGGACGTCTTTCATCTCACAGAAGCGCGAACGTCTTGGCGTTCAAGCACATGGCAGAAACAAGGTGTGAACAGATGAGCTGCTGCTATTTTCTCCGTTCGGCATGCTTCGTTGTAGCTCTCTTGCCGGTCGCCGGCTTAGCGGCTTGCTTTGCGCGACTAGCTCTGGGGAGAGAAGGAGATAGCGCCGGAAACCTCGCCTTTTGCCTTCTTCGGCGCTGGAACCTGGTTGCTGCGCCTTCTCTTTGTCCATGTGCACACACACGATTCCTCAGCGAAAACCATGCAGAAACCTTTCCACGAGCACCCAGGGATGTGCACCCAGCACCACGTGCACGCACACGCAGCTAGAGAAAAGCACCTACCTTTTCACACACTGATGCCTAAGCAAACGCGTGGCCACACACACGCACACATCCGCAAGCGCGCCTACTCCCATCTATTGAGGGAAAGACGGACGAGCAACGTCCTGACAGGCTTGAGGGGAAAAACGTCCGCTGACGGTTGGCGTACTGCACGCCCGCCTACGGGGCTGCAGGGGAATCCACATTTGGAAGGTACCTGAAGATGTGTGCCTGTTCTTGGAGCTCCGCTAGTAGGGTAGCAAAGACACTCGTAGGCAGTACTGAATGCTGCTCCGTGCTACTTCTCCTCCGCTGGCAAATGCTTCACAGTCGCCCGAGGAAAGACGTTTAACAATCGATCTCCAAGAGGAACGAAACACATGATGCCATAAGGCGAAAGAATAGCAGGGCATCTCTTCACAGGCTTGTCCCTGATCTATAGCTGAGGGCAAACACTTGTGTGCTTGTGGGAGAGCCTGTGTCTTTCCTGGAAGCGTTTGGGAGTTTTGCTCAGACGCGTGTTTCCTCAAGTTCAAGAATCAAGATCTAGGATACCTGCAGACAGGTGCCTGTTTGTGTGGAGACAGTCTGTTTGAAACTGTGTTCCTCAGCGCCCGCTCTTTCTCCCCGTCGCTCCACACGCCTGGGAGTCCCTTTCTTTCTCTCCACAAGCACGTGTGTTGACTTCGTCGCACATGTGCATCTGCACAAGCGTTGAGCTCAGCAGAGCGTGTCTCTTGACACTTGATGTGCGTTGGCTGTGTCTGCCTGCTCCAGTGAAGAGAGAAACGGGAAATCATCTTGGTAGAGGCAACAAAGCAAAAGCGAGGCAGGATTGACATCTGCTCAACAGAGACGGATTCCCTGCGCTGACACAGTTCACAGTTACACGAGAAGCAATCTGAGCGGTCCGTCGACCGGAGACGTGTTTCCCAAGAGGTCGTTTAGCGAGTGAACAGCAGTGTGCGCGACTTTCAGGAGTGTGCCTGGAAAGTGCCAGAATCACCAGGAGCATCTGTGCAAAAGCTGCTGCCTCTGTGACCGCATTGAGGCACGTTCCCGTGTCTGCGAGTATATAGACGGCTCTTTCGCGTTCACTCCGAGGGAAACGGTCCGCTATTGCTTCTGTGCGCACAGACGCGATTCCCTTGTCTCTTGCGAACACAGGGAACTCTGTGCATCCAAATCTACAGGCTAAGGACGCGTCTGCATATGTTTTGGTGAACAATCGAGTGTGCGTGTTCTGACAGCTGCCTCTATGCAGACGTCTCCACAGAGCCACTTCTGAATGCCCCGCAGCCCAGGACTGAATGGATACACTAACAAGTGCACCGGTGTGAGCAACCACATATGCAGAAGGACGTCTTTCATCTCACAGAAGCGCGAACGTCTTGGCGTTCAAGCACATGGCAGAAACAAGGTGTGAACAGATGAGCTGCTGCTATTTTCTCCGTTCGGCATGCTTCGTTGTAGCTCTCTTGCCGGTCGCCGGCTTAGCGGCTTGCTTTGCGCGACTAGCTCTGGGGAGAGAAGGAGATAGCGCCGGAAACCTCGCCTTTTGCCTTCTTCGGCGCTGGAACCTGGTTGCTGCGCCTTCTCTTTGTCCATGTGCACACACACGATTCCTCAGCGAAAACCATGCAGAAACCTTTCCACGAGCACCCAGGGATGTGCACCCAGCACCACGTGCACGCACACGCAGCTAGAGAAAAGCACCTACCTTTTCACACACTGATGCCTAAGCAAACGCGTGGCCACACACACGCACACATCCGCAAGCGCGCCTACTCCCATCTATTGAGGGAAAGACGGACGAGCAACGTCCTGACAGGCTTGAGGGGAAAAACGTCCGTTGACGGTTGGCGTACTGCACGCCCGCCTACGGGGCTGCAGGGGAATCCACATTTGGAAGGTGCCTGAAGATGTGTGCCTGTTCTTGGAGCTCCGCTAGTAGGGTAGCAAAGACACTCGTAGGCAGTACTGAATGCTGCTCCGTGCTACTTCTCCTCCGCTGGCAAATGCTTCACAGTCGCCCTAGGAAAGACGTTTAACAATCGATCTCCAAGAGGAACGAAACACATGATGCCATAAGGCGAAAGAATAGCAGGGCATCTCTTCACAGGCTTGTCCCTGATCTATAGCTGAGGGCAAACACTTGTGTGCTTGTGGGAGAGCCTGTGTCTTTCCTGGAAGCGTTTGGGAGTTTTGCTCAGACGCGTGTTTCCTCAAGTTCAAGAATCAAGATCTAGGATACCTGCAGACAGGTGCCTGTTTGTGTGGAGACAGTCTGTTTGAAACTGTGTTCCTCAGCGCCCGCTCTTTCTCCCCGTCGCTCCACACGCCTGGGAGTCCCTTTCTTTCTCTCCACAAGCACGTGTGTTGACTTCGTCGCACATGTGCATCTGCACAAGCGTTGAGCTCAGCAGAGCGTGTCTCTTGACACTTGATGTGCGTTGGCTGTGTCTGCCTGCTCCAGTGAAGAGAGAAACGGGAAATCATCTTGGTAGAGGCAACAAAGCAAAAGCGAGGCAGGATTGACGTCTGCTCAACAGAGACGGATTCCCTGCGCTGACACAGTTCACAGTTACACGAGAAGCAATCTGAGCGGTCCGTCGACCGGAGACGTGTTTCCCAAGAGGTCGTTTAGCGAGTGAACAGCAGTGTGCGCGACTTTCAGGAGTGTGCCTGGAAAGTGCCAGAATCACCAGGAGCATCTGTGCAAAAGCTGCTGCCTCTGTGACCGCATTGAGGCACGTTCGCGTGTCTGCGAGTATATAGACGGCTCTTTCGCGTTCACTCCGAGGGAAACGGTCCGCTATTGCTTCTGTGCGCACAGACGCGATTCCCTTGTCTCTTGCGAACACAGGGAACTCTGTGCATCCAAATCTACAGGCTAAGGACGCGTCTGCATATGTTTTGGTGAACAATCGAGTGTGCGTGTTCTGACAGCTGCCTCTATGCAGACGTCTCCACAGAGCCACTTCTGAATGCCCCGCAGCCCAGGACTGAATGGATACACTAACAAGTGCACCGGTGTGAGCAACCACATATGCAGAAGGACGTCTTTCATCTCACAGAAGCGCGAACGTCTTGGCGTTCAAGCACATGGCAGAAACAAGGTGTGAACAGATGAGCTGCTGCTATTTTCTCCGTTCGGCATGCTTCGTTGTAGCTCTCTTGCCGGTCGCCGGCTTAGCGGCTTGCTTTGCGCGACTAGCTCTGGGGAGAGAAGGAGATAGCGCCGGAAACCTCGCCTTTTGCCTTCTTCGGCGCTGGAACCTGGTTGCTGCGCCTTCTCTTTGTCCATGTGCACACACACGATTCCTCAGCGAAAACCATGCAGAAACCTTTCCACGAGCACCCAGGGATGTGCACCCAGCACCACGTGCACGCACACGCAGCTAGAGAAAAGCACCTACCTTTTCACACACTGACGCCTAAGCAAACGCGTGGCCACACACACGCACACATCCGCAAGCGCGCCTACTCCCATCTATTGAGGGAAAGACGGACGAGCAACGTCCTGACAGGCTTGAGGGGAAAAACGTCCGCTGACGGTTGGCGTACTGCACGCCCGCCTACGGGGCTGCAGGGGAATCCACATTTGGAAGGTACCTGAAGATGTGTGCCTGTTCTTGGAGCTCCGCTAGTAGGGTAGCAAAGACACTCGTAGGCAGTACTGAATGCTGCTCCGTGCTACTTCTCCTCCGCTGGCAAATGCTTCACAGTCGCCCTAGGAAAGACGTTTAACAATCGATCTCCAAGAGGAACGAAACACATGATGCCATAAGGCGAAAGAATAGCAGGGCATCTCTTCACAGGCTTGTCCCTGATCTATAGCTGAGGGCAAACACTTGTGTGCTTGTGGGAGAGCCTGTGTCTTTCCTGGAAGCGTTTGGGAGTTTTGCTCAGACGCGTGTTTCCTCAAGTTCAAGAATCAAGATCTAGGATACCTGCAGACAGGTGCCTGTTTGTGTGGAGACAGTCTGTTTGAAACTGTGTTCCTCAGCGCCCGCTCTTTCTCCCCGTCGCTCCACACGCCTGGGAGTCCCTTTCTTTCTCTCCACAAGCACGTGTGTTGACTTCGTCGCACATGTGCATCTGCACAAGCGTTGAGCTCAGCAGAGCGTGTCTCTTGACACTTGATGTGCGTTGGCTGTGTCTGCCTGCTCCAGTGAAGAGAGAAACGGGAAATCATCTTGGTAGAGGCAACAAAGCAAAAGCGAGGCAGGATTGACATCTGCTCAACAGAGACGGATTCCCTGCGCTGACACAGTTCACAGTTACACGAGAAGCAATCTGAGCGGTCCGTCGACCGGAGACGTGTTTCCCAAGAGGTCGTTTAGCGAGTGAACAGCAGTGTGCGCGACTTTCAGGAGTGTGCCTGGAAAGTGCCAGAATCACCAGGAGCATCTGTGCAAAAGCTGCTGCCTCTGTGACCGCATTGAGGCACGTTCCCGTGTCTGCGAGTATATAGACGGCTCTTTCGCGTTCACTCCGAGGGAAACGGTCCGCTATTGCTTCTGTGCGCACAGACGCGATTCCCTTGTCTCTTGCGAACACAGGGAACTCTGTGCATCCAAATCTACAGGCTAAGGACGCGTCTGCATATGTTTTGGTGAACAATCGAGTGTGCGTGTTCTGACAGCTGCCTCTATGCAGACGTCTCCACAGAGCCACTTCTGAATGCCCCGCAGCCCAGGACTGAATGGATACACTAACAAGTGCACCGGTGTGAGCAACCACATATGCAGAAGGACGTCTTTCATCTCACAGAAGCGCGAACGTCTTGGCGTTCAAGCACATGGCAGAAACAAGGTGTGAACAGATGAGCTGCTGCTATTTTCTCCGTTCGGCATGCTTCGTTGTAGCTCTCTTGCCGGTCGCCGGCTTAGCGGCTTGCTTTGCGCGACTAGCTCTGGGGAGAGAAGGAGATAGCGCCGGAAACCTCGCCTTTTGCCTTCTTCGGCGCTGGAACCTGGTTGCTGCGCCTTCTCTTTGTCCATGTGCACACACACGATTCCTCAGCGAAAACCATGCAGAAACCTTTCCACGAGCACCCAGGGATGTGCACCCAGCACCACGTGCACGCACACGCAGCTAGAGAAAAGCACCTACCTTTTCACACACTGATGCCTAAGCAAACGCGTGGCCACACACACGCACACATCCGCAAGCGCGCCTACTCCCATCTATTGAGGGAAAGACGGACGAGCAACGTCCTGACAGGCTTGAGGGGAAAAACGTCTGTTGACGGTTGGCGTACTGCACGCCCGCCTACGGGGCTGCAGGGGAATCCACATTTGGAAGGTGCCTGAAGATGTGTGCCTGTTCTTGGAGCTCCGCTAGTAGGGTAGCAAAGACACTCGTAGGCAGTACTGAATGCTGCTCCGTGCTACTTCTTCTCCGCTGGCAAATGCTTCACAGTCGCCCTAGGAAAGACGTTTAACAATCGATCTCCAAGAGGAACGAAACACATGATGCCATAAGGCGAAAGAATAGCAGGGCATCTCTTCACAGGCTTGTCCCTGATCTATAGCTGAGGGCAAACACTTGTGTGCTTGTGGGAGAGCCTGTGTCTTTCCTGGAGGCGTTTGGGAGTTTTGCTCAGACGCGTGTTTCCTCAAGTTCAAGAATCAAGATCTAGGATACCTGCAGACAGGTGCCTGTTTGTGTGGAGACAGTCTGTTTGAAACTGTGTTCCTCAGCGCCCGCTCTTTCTCCCCGTCGCTCCACACGCCTGGGAGTCCCTTTCTTTCTCTCCACAAGCACGTGTGTTGACTTCGTCGCACATGT
Source organism: Patagioenas fasciata (assembly GCF_037038585.1). Classification (NCBI taxonomy): domain Eukaryota; kingdom Metazoa; phylum Chordata; class Aves; order Columbiformes; family Columbidae; genus Patagioenas; species Patagioenas fasciata. The sequence continues at coordinate 231,524 of NW_027288813.1, forward strand.
GCATCTGCACAAGCGTTGAGCTCAGCAGAGCGTGTCTCTTGACACTTGATGTGCGTTGGCTGTGTCTGCCTGCTCCAGTGAAGAGAGAAACGGGAAATCATCTTGGTAGAGGCAACAAAGCAAAAGCGAGGCAGGATTGACGTCTGCTCAACAGAGACGGATTCCCTGCGCTGACACAGTTCACAGTTACACGAGAAGCAATCTGAGCGGTCCGTCGACCGGAGACGTGTTTCCCAAGAGGTCGTTTAGCGAGTGAACAGCAGTGTGCGCGACTTTCAGGAGTGTGCCTGGAAAGTGCCAGAATCACCAGGAGCATCTGTGCAAAAGCTGCTGCCTCTGTGACCGCATTGAGGCACGTTCGCGTGTCTGCGAGTATATAGACGGCTCTTTCGCGTTCACTCCGAGGGAAACGGTCCGCTATTGCTTCTGTGCGCACAGACGCGATTCCCTTGTCTCTTGCGAACACAGGGAACTCTGTGCATCCAAATCTACAGGCTAAGGACGCGTCTGCATATGTTTTGGTGAACAATCGAGTGTGCGTGTTCTGACAGCTGCCTCTATGCAGACGTCTCCACAGAGCCACTTCTGAATGCCCCGCAGCCCAGGACTGAATGGATACACTAACAAGTGCACCGGTGTGAGCAACCACATATGCAGAAGGACGTCTTTCATCTCACAGAAGCGCGAACGTCTTGGCGTTCAAGCACATGGCAGAAACAAGGTGTGAACAGATGAGCTGCTGCTATTTTCTCCGTTCGGCATGCTTCGTTGTAGCTCTCTTGCCGGTCGCCGGCTTAGCGGCTTGCTTTGCGCGACTAGCTCTGGGGAGAGAAGGAGATAGCGCCGGAAACCTCGCCTTTTGCCTTCTTCGGCGCTGGAACCTGGTTGCTGCGCCTTCTCTTTGTCCATGTGCACACACACGATTCCTCAGCGAAAACCATGCAGAAACCTTTCCACGAGCACCCAGGGATGTGCACCCAGCACCACGTGCACGCACACGCAGCTAGAGAAAAGCACCTACCTTTTCACACACTGATGCCTAAGCAAACGCGTGGCCACACACACGCACACATCCGCAAGCGCGCCTACTCCCATCTATTGAGGGAAAGACGGACGAGCAACGTCCTGACAGGCTTGAGGGGAAAAACGTCCGCTGACGGTTGGCGTACTGCACGCCCGCCTACGGGGCTGCAGGGGAATCCACATTTGGAAGGTACCTGAAGATGTGTGCCTGTTCTTGGAGCTCCGCTAGTAGGGTAGCAAAGACACTCGTAGGCAGTACTGAATGCTGCTCCGTGCTACTTCTCCTCCGCTGGCAAATGCTTCACAGTCGCCCGAGGAAAGACGTTTAACAATCGATCTCCAAGAGGAACGAAACACATGATGCCATAAGGCGAAAGAATAGCAGGGCATCTCTTCACAGGCTTGTCCCTGATCTATAGCTGAGGGCAAACACTTGTGTGCTTGTGGGAGAGCCTGTGTCTTTCCTGGAAGCGTTTGGGAGTTTTGCTCAGACGCGTGTTTCCTCAAGTTCAAGAATCAAGATCTAGGATACCTGCAGACAGGTGCCTGTTTGTGTGGAGACAGTCTGTTTGAAACTGTGTTCCTCAGCGCCCGCTCTTTCTCCCCGTCGCTCCACACGCCTGGGAGTCCCTTTCTTTCTCTCCACAAGCACGTGTGTTGACTTCGTCGCACATGTGCATCTGCACAAGCGTTGAGCTCAGCAGAGCGTGTCTCTTGACACTTGATGTGCGTTGGCTGTGTCTGCGTGCTCCAGTGAAGAGAGAAACGGGAAATCATCTTGGTAGAGGCAACAAAGCAAAAGCGAGGCAGGATTGACATCTGCTCAACAGAGACGGATTCCCTGCGCTGACACAGTTCACAGTTACACGAGAAGCAATCTGAGCGGTCCGTCGACCGGAGACGTGTTTCCCAAGAGGTCGTTTAGCGAGTGAACAGCAGTGTGCGCGACTTTCAGGAGTGTGCCTGGAAAGTGCCAGAATCACCAGGAGCATCTGTGCAAAAGCTGCTGCCTCTGTGACCGCATTGAGGCACGTTCCCGTGTCTGCGAGTATATAGACGGCTCTTTCGCGTTCACTCCGAGGGAAACGGTCCGCTATTGCTTCTGTGCGCACAGACGCGATTCCCTTGTCTCTTGCGAACACAGGGAACTCTGTGCATCCAAATCTACAGGCTAAGGACGCGTCTGCATATGTTTTGGTGAACAATCGAGTGTGCGTGTTCTGACAGCTGCCTCTATGCAGACGTCTCCACAGAGCCACTTCTGAATGCCCCGCAGCCCAGGACTGAATGGATACACTAACAAGTGCACCGGTGTGAGCAACCACATATGCAGAAGGACGTCTTTCATCTCACAGAAGCGCGAACGTCTTGGCGTTCAAGCACATGGCAGAAACAAGGTGTGAACAGATGAGCTGCTGCTATTTTCTCCGTTCGGCATGCTTCGTTGTAGCTCTCTTGCCGGTCGCCGGCTTAGCGGCTTGCTTTGCGCGACTAGCTCTGGGGAGAGAAGGAGATAGCGCCGGAAACCTCGCCTTTTGCCTTCTTCGGCGCTGGAACCTGGTTGCTGCGCCTTCTCTTTGTCCATGTGCACACACACGATTCCTCAGCGAAAACCATGCAGAAACCTTTCCACGAGCACCCAGGGATGTGCACCCAGCACCACGTGCACGCACACGCAGCTAGAGAAAAGCACCTACCTTTTCACACACTGATGCCTAAGCAAACGCGTGGCCACACACACGCACACATCCGCAAGCGCGCCTACTCCCATCTATTGAGGGAAAGACGGACGAGCAACGTCCTGACAGGCTTGAGGGGAAAAACGTCCGTTGACGGTTGGCGTACTGCACGCCCGCCTACGGGGCTGCAGGGGAATCCACATTTGGAAGGTACCTGAAGATGTGTGCCTGTTCTTGGAGCTCCGCTAGTAGGGTAGCAAAGACACTCGTAGGCAGTACTGAATGCTGCTCCGTGCTACTTCTCCTCCGCTGGCAAATGCTTCACAGTCGCCCTAGGAAAGACGTTTAACAATCGATCTCCAAGAGGAACGAAACACATGATGCCATAAGGCGAAAGAATAGCAGGGCATCTCTTCACAGGCTTGTCCCTGATCTATAGCTGAGGGCAAACACTTGTGTGCTTGTGGGAGAGCCTGTGTCTTTCCTGGAAGCGTTTGGGAGTTTTGCTCAGACGCGTGTTTCCTCAAGTTCAAGAATCAAGATCTAGGATACCTGCAGACAGGTGCCTGTTTGTGTGGAGACAGTCTGTTTGAAACTGTGTTCCTCAGCGCCCGCTCTTTCTCCCCGTCGCTCCACACGCCTGGGAGTCCCTTTCTTTCTCTCCACAAGCACGTGTGTTGACTTCGTCGCACATGTGCATCTGCACAAGCGTTGAGCTCAGCAGAGCGTGTCTCTTGACACTTGATGTGCGTTGGCTGTGTCTGCCTGCTCCAGTGAAGAGAGAAACGGGAAATCATCTTGGTAGAGGCAACAAAGCAAAAGCGAGGCAGGATTGACATCTGCTCAACAGAGACGGATTCCCTGCGCTGACACAGTTCACAGTTACACGAGAAGCAATCTGAGCGGTCCGTCGACCGGAGACGTGTTTCCCAAGAGGTCGTTTAGCGAGTGAACAGCAGTGTGCACGACTTTCAGGAGTGTGCCTGGAAAGTGCCAGAATCACCAGGAGCATCTGTGCAAAAGCTGCTGCCTCTGTGACCGCATTGAGGCACGTTCGCGTGTCTGCGAGTATATAGACGGCTCTTTCGCGTTCACTCCGAGGGAAACGGTCCGCTATTGCTTCTGTGCGCACAGACGCGATTCCCTTGTCTCTTGCGAACACAGGGAACTCTGTGCATCCAAATCTACAGGCTAAGGACGCGTCTGCATATGTTTTGGTGAACAATCGAGTGTGCGTGTTCTGACAGCTGCCTCTATGCAGACGTCTCCACAGAGCCACTTCTGAATGCCCCGCAGCCCAGGACTGAATGGATACACTAACAAGTGCACCGGTGTGAGCAACCACATATGCAGAAGGACGTCTTTCATCTCACAGAAGCGCGAACGTCTTGGCGTTCAAGCACATGGCAGAAACAAGGTGTGAACAGATGAGCTGCTGCTATTTTCTCCGTTCGGCATGTTTCGTTGTAGCTCTCTTGCCGGTCGCCGGCTTAGCGGCTTGCTTTGCGCGACTAGCTCTGGGGAGAGAAGGAGATAGCGCCGGAAACCTCGCCTTTTGCCTTCTTCGGCGCTGGAACCTGGTTGCTGCGCCTTCTCTTTGTCCATGTGCACACACACGATTCCTCAGCGAAAACCATGCAGAAACCTTTCCACGAGCACCCAGGGATGTGCACCCAGCACCACGTGCACGCACACGCAGCTAGAGAAAAGCACCTACCTTTTCACACACTGATGCCTAAGCAAACGCGTGGCCACACACACGCACACATCCGCAAGCGCGCCTACTCCCATCTATTGAGGGAAAGACGGACGAGCAACGTCCTGACAGGCTTGAGGGGAAAAACGTCCGTTGACGGTTGGCGTACTGCACGCCCGCCTACGGGGCTGCAGGGGAATCCACGTTTGGAAGGTACCTGAAGATGTGTGCCTGTTCTTGGAGCTCCGCTAGTAGGGTAGCAAAGACACTCGTAGGCAGTACTGAATGCTGCTCCGTGCTACTTCTCCTCCGCTGGCAAATGCTTCACAGTCGCCCTAGGAAAGACGTTTAACAATCGATCTCCAAGAGGAACGAAACACATGATGCCATAAGGCGAAAGAATAGCAGGGCATCTCTTCACAGGCTTGTCCCTGATCTATAGCTGAGGGCAAACACTTGTGTGCTTGTGGGAGAGCCTGTGTCTCTCCTGGAAGCGTTTGGGAGTTTTGCTCAGACGCGTGTTTCCTCAAGTTCAAGAATCAAGATCTAGGATACCTGCAGACAGGTGCCTGTTTGTGTGGAGACAGTCTGTTTGAAACTGTGTTCCTCAGCGCCCGCTCTTTCTCCCCGTCGCTCCACACGCCTGGGAGTCCCTTTCTTTCTCTCCACAAGCACGTGTGTTGACTTCGTCGCACATGTGCATCTGCACAAGCGTTGAGCTCAGCAGAGCGTGTCTCTTGACACTTGATGTGCGTTGGCTGTGTCTGCCTGCTCCAGTGAAGAGAGAAACGGGAAATCATCTTGGTAGAGGCAACAAAGCAAAAGCGAGGCAGGATTGACATCTGCTCAACAGAGACGGATTCCCTGCGCTGACACAGTTCACAGTTACACGAGAAGCAATCTGAGCGGTCCGTCGACCGGAGACGTGTTTCCCAAGAGGTCGTTTAGCGAGTGAACAGCAGTGTGCGCGACTTTCAGGAGTGTGCCTGGAAAGTGCCAGAATCACCAGGAGCATCTGTGCAAAAGCTGCTGCCTCTGTGACCGCATTGAGGCACGTTCGCGTGTCTGCGAGTATATAGACGGCTCTTTCGCGTTCACTCCGAGGGAAACGGTCCGCTATTGCTTCTGTGCGCACAGACGCGATTCCCTTGTCTCTTGCGAACACAGGGAACTCTGTGCATCCAAATCTACAGGCTAAGGACGCGTCTGCATATGTTTTGGTGAACAATCGAGTGTGCGTGTTCTGACAGCTGCCTCTATGCAGACGTCTCCACAGAGCCACTTCTGAATGCCCCGCAGCCCAGGACTGAATGGATACACTAACAAGTGCACCGGTGTGAGCAACCACATATGCAGAAGGACGTCTTTCATCTCACAGAAGCGCGAACGTCTTGGCGTTCAAGCACATGGCAGAAACAAGGTGTGAACAGATGAGCTGCTGCTATTTTCTCCGTTCGGCATGCTTCGTTGTAGCTCTCTTGCCGGTCGCCGGCTTAGCGGCTTGCTTTGCGCGACTAGCTCTGGGGAGAGAAGGAGATAGCGCCGGAAACCTCGCCTTTTGCCTTCTTCGGCGCTGGAACCTGGTTGCTGCGCCTTCTCTTTGTCCATGTGCACACACACGATTCCTCAGCGAAAACCATGCAGAAACCTTTCCACGAGCACCCAGGGATGTGCACCCAGCACCACGTGCACGCACACGCAGCTAGAGAAAAGCACCTACCTTTTCACACACTGATGCCTAAGCAAACGCGTGGCCACACACACGCACACATCCGCAAGCGCGCCTACTCCCATCTATTGAGGGAAAGACGGACGAGCAACGTCCTGACAGGCTTGAGGGGAAAAACGTCCGTTGACGGTTGGCGTACTGCACGCCCGCCTACGGGGCTGCAGGGGAATCCACATTTGGAAGGTACCTGAAGATGTGTGCCTGTTCTTGGAGCTCCGCTAGTAGGGTAGCAAAGACACTCGTAGGCAGTACTGAATGCTGCTCCGTGCTACTTCTCCTCCGCTGGCAAATGCTTCACAGTCGCCCTAGGAAAGACGTTTAACAATCGATCTCCAAGAGGAACGAAACACATGATGCCATAAGGCGAAAGAATAGCAGGGCATCTCTTCACAGGCTTGTCCCTGATCTATAGCTGAGGGCAAACACTTGTGTGCTTGTGGGAGAGCCTGTGTCTTTCCTGGAAGCGTTTGGGAGTTTTGCTCAGACGCGTGTTTCCTCAAGTTCAAGAATCAAGATCTAGGATACCTGCAGACAGGTGCCTGTTTGTGTGGAGACAGTCTGTTTGAAACTGTGTTCCTCAGCGCCCGCTCTTTCTCCCCGTCGCTCCACACGCCTGGGAGTCCCTTTCTTTCTCTCCACAAGCACGTGTGTTGACTTCGTCGCACATGTGCATCTGCACAAGCGTTGAGCTCAGCAGAGCGTGTCTCTTGACACTTGATGTGCGTTGGCTGTGTCTGCGTGCTCCAGTGAAGAGAGAAACGGGAAATCATCTTGGTAGAGGCAACAAAGCAAAAGCGAGGCAGGATTGACATCTGCTCAACAGAGACGGATTCCCTGCGCTGACACAGTTCACAGTTACACGAGAAGCAATCTGAGCGGTCCGTCGACCGGAGACGTGTTTCCCAAGAGGTCGTTTAGCGAGTGAACAGCAGTGTGCGCGACTTTCAGGAGTGTGCCTGGAAAGTGCCAGAATCACCAGGAGCATCTGTGCAAAAGCTGCTGCCTCTGTGACCGCATTGAGGCACGTTCGCGTGTCTGCGAGTATATAGACGGCTCTTTCGCGTTCACTCCGAGGGAAACGGTCCGCTATTGCTTCTGTGCGCACAGACGCGATTCCCTTGTCTCTTGCGAACACAGGGAACTCTGTGCATCCAAATCTACAGGCTAAGGACGCGTCTGCATATGTTTTGGTGAACAATCGAGTGTGCGTGTTCTGACAGCTGCCTCTATGCAGACGTCTCCACAGAGCCACTTCTGAATGCCCCGCAGCCCAGGACTGAATGGATACACTAACAAGTGCACCGGTGTGAGCAACCACATATGCAGAAGGACGTCTTTCATCTCACAGAAGCGCGAACGTCTTGGCGTTCAAGCACATGGCAGAAACAAGGTGTGAACAGATGAGCTGCTGCTATTTTCTCCGTTCGGCATGCTTCGTTGTAGCTCTCTTGCCGGTCGCCGGCTTAGCGGCTTGCTTTGCGCGACTAGCTCTGGGGAGAGAAGGAGATAGCGCCGGAAACCTCGCCTTTTGCCTTCTTCGGCGCTGGAACCTGGTTGCTGCGCCTTCTCTTTGTCCATGTGCACACACACGATTCCTCAGCGAAAACCATGCAGAAACCTTTCCACGAGCACCCAGGGATGTGCACCCAGCACCACGTGCACGCACACGCAGCTAGAGAAAAGCACCTACCTTTTCACACACTGATGCCTAAGCAAACGCGTGGCCACACACACGCACACATCCGCAAGCGCGCCTACTCCCATCTATTGAGGGAAAGACGGACGAGCAACGTCCTGACAGGCTTGAGGGGAAAAACGTCCGTTGACGGTTGGCGTACTGCACGCCCGCCTACGGGGCTGCAGGGGAATCCACATTTGGAAGGTACCTGAACATGTGTGCCTGTTCTTGGAGCTCCGCTAGTAGGGTAGCAAAGACACTCGTAGGCAGTACTGAATGCTGCTCCGTGCTACTTCTCCTCCGCTGGCAAATGCTTCACAGTCGCCCTAGGAAAGACGTTTAACAATCGATCTCCAAGAGGAACGAAACACATGATGCCATAAGGCGAAAGAATAGCAGGGCATCTCTTCACAGGCTTGTCCCTGATCTATAGCTGAGGGCAAACACTTGTGTGCTTGTGGGAGAGCCTGTGTCTTTCCTGGAAGCGTTTGGGAGTTTTGCTCAGACGCGTGTTTCCTCAAGTTCAAGAATCAAGATCTAGGATACCTGCAGACAGGTGCCTGTTTGTGTGGAGACAGTCTGTTTGAAACTGTGTTCCTCAGCGCCCGCTCTTTCTCCCCGTCGCTCCACACGCCTGGGAGTCCCCTTCTTTCTCTCCACAAGCACGTGTGTTGACTTCATCGCACATGTGCATCTGCACAAGCGTTGAGCTCAGCAGAGCGTGTCTCTTGACACTTGATGTGCGTTGGCTGTGTCTGCGTGCTCCAGTGAAGAGAGAAACGGGAAATCATCTTGGTAGAGGCAACAAAGCAAAAGCGAGGCAGGATTGACATCTGCTCAACAGAGACGGATTCCCTGCGCTGACACAGTTCACAGTTACACGAGAAGCAATCTGAGCGGTCCGTCGACCGGAGACGTGTTTCCCAAGAGGTCGTTTAGCGAGTGAACAGCAGTGTGCGCGACTTTCAGGAGTGTGCCTGGAAAGTGCCAGAATCACCAGGAGCATCTGTGCAAAAGCTGCTGCCTCTGTGACCGCATTGAGGCACGTTCGCGTGTCTGCGAGTATATAGACGGCTCTTTCGCGTTCACTCCGAGGGAAACGGTCCGCTATTGCTTCTGTGCGCACAGACGCGATTCCCTTGTCTCTTGCGAACACAGGGAACTCTGTGCATCCAAATCTACAGGCTAAGGACGCGTCTGCATATGTTTTGGTGAACAATCGAGTGTGCGTGTTCTGACAGCTGCCTCTATGCAGACGTCTCCACAGAGCCACTTCTGAATGCCCCGCAGCCCAGGACTGAATGGATACACTAACAAGTGCACCGGTGTGAGCAACCACATATGCAGAAGGACGTCTTTCATCTCACAGAAGCGCGAACGTCTTGGCGTTCAAGCACATGGCAGAAACAAGGTGTGAACAGATGAGCTGCTGCTATTTTCTCCGTTCGGCATGCTTCGTTGTAGCTCTCTTGCCGGTCGCCGGCTTAGCGGCTTGCTTTGCGCGACTAGCTCTGGGGAGAGAAGGAGATAGCGCCGGAAACCTCGCCTTTTGCCTTCTTCGGCGCTGGAACCTGGTTGCTGCGCCTTCTCTTTGTCCATGTGCACACACACGATTCCTCAGCGAAAACCATGCAGAAACCTTTCCACGAGCACCCAGGGATGTGCACCCAGCACCACGTGCACGCACACGCAGCTAGAGAAAAGCACCTACCTTTTCACACACTGATGCCTAAGCAAACGCGTGGCCACACACACGCACACATCCGCAAGCGCGCCTACTCCCATCTATTGAGGGAAAGACGGACGAGCAACGTCCTGACAGGCTTGAGGGGAAAAACGTCCGTTGACGGTTGGCGTACTGCACGCCCGCCTACGGGGCTGCAGGGGAATCCACGTTTGGAAGGTACCTGAAGATGTGTGCCTGTTCTTGGAGCTCCGCTAGTAGGGTAGCAAAGACACTCGTAGGCAGTACTGAATGCTGCTCCGTGCTACTTCTCCTCCGCTGGCAAATGCTTCACAGTCGCCCTAGGAAAGACGTTTAACAATCGATCTCCAAGAGGAACGAAACACATGATGCCATAAGGCGAAAGAATAGCAGGGCATCTCTTCACAGGCTTGTCCCTGATCTATAGCTGAGGGCAAACACTTGTGTGCTTGTGGGAGAGCCTGTGTCTTTCCTGGAAGCGTTTGGGAGTTTTGCTCAGACGCGTGTTTCCTCAAGTTCAAGAATCAAGATCTAGGATACCTGCAGACAGGTGCCTGTTTGTGTGGAGACAGTCTGTTTGAAACTGTGTTCCTCAGCGCCCGCTCTTTCTCCCCGTCGCTCCACACGCCTGGGAGTCCCCTTCTTTCTCTCCACAAGCACGTGTGTTGACTTCGTCGCACATGTGCATCTGCACAAGCGTTGAGCTCAGCATAGCGTGTCTCTTGACACTTGATGTGCGTTGGCTGTGTCTGCCTGCTCCAGTGAAGAGAGAAACGGGAAATCATCTTGGTAGAGGCAACAAAGCAAAAGCGAGGCAGGATTGACATCTGCTCAACAGAGACGGATTCCCTGCGCTGACACAGTTCACAGTTACACGAGAAGCAATCTGAGCGGTCCGTCGACCGGAGACGTGTTTCCCAAGAGGTCGTTTAGCGAGTGAACAGCAGTGTGCGCGACTTTCAGGAGTGTGCCTGGAAAGTGCCAGAATCACCAGGAGCATCTGTGCAAAAGCTGCTGCCTCTGTGACCGCATTGAGGCACGGTCCCGTGTCTGCGAGTATATAGACGGCTCTTTCGCGTTCACTCCGAGGGAAACGGTCCGCTATTGCTTCTGTGCGCACAGACGCGATTCCCTTGTCTCTTGCGAACACAGGGAACTCTGTGCATCCAAATCTACAGGCTAAGGACGCGTCTGCATATGTTTTGGTGAACAATCGAGTGTGCGTGTTCTGACAGCTGCCTCTATGCAGACGTCTCCACAGAGCCACTTCTGAATGCCCCGCAGCCCAGGACTGAATGGATACACTAACAAGTGCACCGGTGTGAGCAACCACATATGCAGAAGGACGTCTTTCATCTCACAGAAGCGCGAACGTCTTGGCGTTCAAGCACATGGCAGAAACAAGGTGTGAACAGATGAGCTGCTGCTATTTTCTCCGTTCGGCATGCTTCGTTGTAGCTCTCTTGCCGGTCGCCGGCTTAGCGGCTTGCTTTGCGCGACTAGCTCTGGGGAGAGAAGGAGATAGCGCCGGAAACCTCGCCTTTTGCCTTCTTCGGCGCTGGAACCTGGTTGCTGCGCCTTCTCTTTGTCCATGTGCACACACACGATTCCTCAGCGAAAACCATGCAGAAACCTTTCCACGAGCACCCAGGGATGTGCACCCAGCACCACGTGCACGCACACGCAGCTAGAGAAAAGCACCTACCTTTTCACACACTGATGCCTAAGCAAACGCGTGGCCACACACACGCACACATCCGCAAGCGCGCCTACTCCCATCTATTGAGGGAAAGACGGACGAGCAACGTCCTGACAGGCTTGAGGGGAAAAACGTCCGTTGACGGTTGGCGTACTGCACGCCCGCCTACGGGGCTGCAGGGGAATCCACGTTTGGAAGGTACCTGAAGATGTGTGCCTGTTCTTGGAGCTCCGCTAGTAGGGTAGCAAAGACACTCGTAGGCAGTACTGAATGCTGCTCCGTGCTACTTCTCCTCCGCTGGCAAATGCTTCACAGTCGCCCTAGGAAAGACGTTTAACAATCGATCTCCAAGAGGAACGAAACACATGATGCCATAAGGCGAAAGAATAGCAGGGCATCTCTTCACAGGCTTGTCCCTGATCTATAGCTGAGGGCAAACACTTGTGTGCTTGTGGGAGAGCCTGTGTCTCTCCTGGAAGCGTTTGGGAGTTTTGCTCAGACGCGTGTTTCCTCAAGTTCAAGAATCAAGATCTAGGATACCTGCAGACAGGTGCCTGTTTGTGTGGAGACAGTCTGTTTGAAACTGTGTTCCTCAGCGCCCGCTCTTTCTCCCCGTCGCTCCACACGCCTGGGAGTCCCTTTCTTTCTCTCCACAAGCACGTGTGTTGACTTCGTCGCACATGTGCATCTGCACAAGCGTTGAGCTCAGCAGAGCGTGTCTCTTGACACTTGATGTGCGTTGGCTGTGTCTGCCTGCTCCAGTGAAGAGAGAAACGGGAAATCATCTTGGTAGAGGCAACAAAGCAAAAGCGAGGCAGGATTGACATCTGCTCAACAGAGACGGATTCCCTGCGCTGACACAGTTCACAGTTACACGAGAAGCAATCTGAGCGGTCCGTCGACCGGAGACGTGTTTCCCAAGAGGTCGTTTAGCGAGTGAACAGCAGTGTGCGCGACTTTCAGGAGTGTGCCTGGAAAGTGCCAGAATCACCAGGAGCATCTGTGCAAAAGCTGCTGCCTCTGTGACCGCATTGAGGCACGGTCCCGTGTCTGCGAGTATATAGACGGCTCTTTCGCGTTCACTCCGAGGGAAACGGTCCGCTATTGCTTCTGTGCGTACAGACGCGATTCCCTTGTCTCTTGCGAACACAGGGAACTCTGTGCATCCAAATCTACAGGCTAAGGACGCGTCTGCATATGTTTTGGTGAACAATCGAGTGTGCGTGTTCTGACAGCTGCCTCTATGCAGACGTCTCCACAGAGCCACTTCTGAATGCCCCGCAGCCCAGGACTGAATGGATACACTAACAAGTGCACCGGTGTGAGCAACCACATATGCAGAAGGACGTCTTTCATCTCACAGAAGCGCGAACGTCTTGGCGTTCAAGCACATGGCAGAAACAAGGTGTGAACAGATGAGCTGCTGCTATTTTCTCCGTTCGGCATGCTTCGTTGTAGCTCTCTTGCCGGTCGCCGGCTTAGCGGCTTGCTTTGCGCGACTAGCTCTGGGGAGAGAAGGAGATAGCGCCGGAAACCTCGCCTTTTGCCTTCTTCGGCGCTGGAACCTGGTTGCTGCGCCTTCTCTTTGTCCATGTGCACACACACGATTCCTCAGCGAAAACCATGCAGAAACCTTTCCACGAGCACCCAGGGATGTGCACCCAGCACCACGTGCACGCACACGCAGCTAGAGAAAAGCACCTACCTTTTCACACACTGATGCCTAAGCAAACGCGTGGCCACACACACGCACACATCCGCAAGCGCGCCTACTCCCATCTATTGAGGGAAAGACGGACGAGCAACGTCCTGACAGGCTTGAGGGGAAAAACGTCCGTTGACGGTTGGCGTACTGCACGCCCGCCTACGGGGCTGCAGGGGAATCCACATTTGGAAGGTACCTGAAGATGTGTGCCTGTTCTTGGAGCTCCGCTAGTAGGGTAGCAAAGACACTCGTAGGCAGTACTGAATGCTGCTCCGTGCTACTTCTCCTCCGCTGGCAAATGCTTCACAGTCGCCCTAGGAAAGACGTTTAACAATCGATCTCCAAGAGGAACGAAACACATGATGCCATAAGGCGAAAGAATAGCAGGGCATCTCTTCACAGGCTTGTCCCTGATCTATAGCTGAGGGCAAACACTTGTGTGCTTGTGGGAGAGCCTGTGTCTTTCCTGGAAGCGTTTGGGAGTTTTGCTCAGACGCGTGTTTCCTCAAGTTCAAGAATCAAGATCTAGGATACCTGCAGACAGGTGCCTGTTTGTGTGGAGACAGTCTGTTTGAAACTGTGTTCCTCAGCGCCCGCTCTTTCTCCCCGTCGCTCCACACGCCTGGGAGTCCCTTTCTTTCTCTCCACAAGCACGTGTGTTGACTTCGTCGCACATGTGCATCTGCACAAGCGTTGAGCTCAGCAGAGCGTGTCTCTTGACACTTGATGTGCGTTGGCTGTGTCTGCGTGCTCCAGTGAAGAGAGAAACGGGAAATCATCTTGGTAGAGGCAACAAAGCAAAAGCGAGGCAGGATTGACATCTGCTCAACAGAGACGGATTCCCTGCGCTAACACAGTTCACAGTTACACGAGAAGCAATCTGAGCGGTCCGTCGACCGGAGACGTGTTTCCCAAGAGGTCGTTTAGCGAGTGAACAGCAGTGTGCGCGACTTTCAGGAGTGTGCCTGGAAAGTGCCAGAATCACCAGGAGCATCTGTGCAAAAGCTGCTGCCTCTGTGACCGCATTGAGGCACGGTCCCGTGTCTGCGAGTATATAGACGGCTCTTTCGCGTTCACTCCGAGGGAAACGGTCCGCTATTGCTTCTGTGCGCACAGACGCGATTCCCTTGTCTCTTGCGAACACAGGGAACTCTGTGCATCCAAATCTACAGGCTAAGGACGCGTCTGCATATGTTTTGGTGAACAATCGAGTGTGCGTGTTCTGACAGCTGCCTCTATGCAGACGTCTCCACAGAGCCACTTCTGAATGCCCCGCAGCCCAGGACTGAATGGATACACTAACAAGTGCACCGGTGTGAGCAACCACATATGCAGAAGGACGTCTTTCATCTCACAGAAGCGCGAACGTCTTGGCGTTCAAGCACATGGCAGAAACAAGGTGTGAACAGATGAGCTGCTGCTATTTTCTCCGTTCGGCATGCTTCGTTGTAGCTCTCTTGCCGGTCGCCGGCTTAGCGGCTTGCTTTGCGCGACTAGCTCTGGGGAGAGAAGGAGATAGCGCCGGAAACCTCGCCTTTTGCCTTCTTCGGCGCTGGAACCTGGTTGCTGCGCCTTCTCTTTGTCCATGTGCACACACACGATTCCTCAGCGAAAACCATGCAGAAACCTTTCCACGAGCACCCAGGGATGTGCACCCAGCACCACGTGCACGCACACGCAGCTAGAGAAAAGCACCTACCTTTTCACACACTGATGCCTAAGCAAACGCGTGGCCACACACACGCACACATCCGCAAGCGCGCCTACTCCCATCTATTGAGGGAAAGACGGACGAGCAACGTCCTGACAGGCTTGAGGGGAAAAACGTCCGTTGACGGTTGGCGTACTGCACGCCCGCCTACGGGGCTGCAGGGGAATCCACATTTGGAAGGTACCTGAAGATGTGTGCCTGTTCTTGGAGCTCCGCTAGTAGGGTAGCAAAGACACTCGTAGGCAGTACTGAATGCTGCTCCGTGCTACTTCTCCTCCGCTGGCAAATGCTTCACAGTCGCCCTAGGAAAGACGTTTAACAATCGATCTCCAAGAGGAACGAAACACATGATGCCATAAGGCGAAAGAATAGCAGGGCATCTCTTCACAGGCTTGTCCTTGATCTATAGCTGAGGGCAAACACTTGTGTGCTTGTGGGAGAGCCTGTGTCTTTCCTGGAAGCGTTTGGGAGTTTTGCTCAGACGCGTGTTTCCTCAAGTTCAAGAATCAAGATCTAGGATACCTGCAGACAGGTGCCTGTTTGTGTGGAGACAGTCTGTTTGAAACTGTGTTCCTCAGCGCCCGCTCTTTCTCCCCGTCGCTCCACACGCCTGGGAGTCCCTTTCTTTCTCTCCACAAGCACGTGTGTTGACTTCGTCGCACATGTGCATCTGCACAAGCGTTGAGCTCAGCAGAGCGTGTCTCTTGACACTTGATGTGCGTTGGCTGTGTCTGCCTGCTCCAGTGAAGAGAGAAACGGGAAATCATCTTGGTAGAGGCAACAAAGCAAAAGCGAGGCAGGATTGACATCTGCTCAACAGAGACGGATTCCCTGCGCTGACACAGTTCACAGTTACACGAGAAGCAATCTGAGCGGTCCGTCGACCGGAGACGTGTTTCCCAAGAGGTCGTTTAGCGAGTGAACAGCAGTGTGCGCGACTTTCAGGAGTGTGCCTGGAAAGTGCCAGAATCACCAGGAGCATCTGTGCAAAAGCTGCTGCCTCTGTGACCGCATTGAGGCACGTTCGCGTGTCTGCGAGTATATAGACGGCTCTTTCGCGTTCACTCCGAGGGAAACGGTCCGCTATTGCTTCTGTGCGCACAGACGCGATTCCCTTGTCTCTTGCGAACACAGGGAACTCTGTGCATCCAAATCTACAGGCTAAGGACGCGTCTGCATATGTTTTGGTGAACAATCGAGTGTGCGTGTTCTGACAGCTGCCTCTATGCAGACGTCTCCACAGAGCCACTTCTGAATGCCCCGCAGCCCAGGACTGAATGGATACACTAACAAGTGCACCGGTGTGAGCAACCACATATGCAGAAGGACGTCTTTCATCTCACAGAAGCGCGAACGTCTTGGCGTTCAAGCACATGGCAGAAACAAGGTGTGAACAGATGAGCTGCTGCTATTTTCTCCGTTCGGCATGCTTCGTTGTAGCTCTCTTGCCGGTCGCCGGCTTAGCGGCTTGCTTTGCGCGACTAGCTCTGGGGAGAGAAGGAGATAGCGCCGGAAACCTCGCCTTTTGCCTTCTTCGGCGCTGGAACCTGGTTGCTGCGCCTTCTCTTTGTCCATGTGCACACACACGATTCCTCAGCGAAAACCATGCAGAAACCTTTCCACGAGCACCCAGGGATGTGCACCCAGCACCACGTGCACGCACACGCAGCTAGAGAAAAGCACCTACCTTTTCACACACTGATGCCTAAGCAAACGCGTGGCCAGACACACGCACACATCCGCAAGCGTGCCTACTCCCATCTATTGAGGGAAAGACGGACGAGCAACGTCCTGACAGGCTTGAGGGGAAAAACGTCCGTTGACGGTTGGCGTACTGCACGCCCGCCTACGGGGCTGCAGGGGAATCCACATTTGGAAGGTACCTGAAGATGTGTGCCTGTTCTTGGAGCTCCGCTAGTAGGGTAGCAAAGACACTCGTAGGCAGTACTGAATGCTGCTCCGTGCTACTTCTCCTCCGCTGGCAAATGCTTCACAGTCGCCCTAGGAAAGACGTTTAACAATCGATCTCCAAGAGGAACGAAACACATGATGCCATAAGGCGAAAGAATAGCAGGGCATCTCTTCACAGGCTTGTCCCTGATCTATAGCTGAGGGCAAACACTTGTGTGCTTGTGGGAGAGCCTGTGTCTTTCCTGGAAGCGTTTGGGAGTTTTGCTCAGACGCGTGTTTCCTCAAGTTCAAGAATCAAGATCTAGGATACCTGCAGACAGGTGCCTGTTTGTGTGGAGACAGTCTGTTTGAAACTGTGTTCCTCAGCGCCCGCTCTTTCTCCCCGTCGCTCCACACGCCTGGGAGTCCCTTTCTTTCTCTCCACAAGCACGTGTGTTGACTTCGTCGCACATGTGCATCTGCACAAGCGTTGAGCTCAGCAGAGCGTGTCTCTTGACACTTGATGTGCGTTGGCTGTGTCTGCGTGCTCCAGTGAAGAGAGAAACGGGAAATCATCTTGGTAGAGGCAACAAAGCAAAAGCGAGGCAGGATTGACATCTGCTCAACAGAGACGGATTCCCTGCGCTGACACAGTTCACAGTTACACGAGAAGCAATCTGAGCGGTCCGTCGACCGGAGACGTGTTTCCCAAGAGGTCGTTTAGCGAGTGAACAGCAGTGTGCGCGACTTTCAGGAGTGTGCCTGGAAAGTGCCAGAATCACCAGGAGCATCTGTGCAAAAGCTGCTGCCTCTGTGACCGCATTGAGGCACGTTCGCGTGTCTGCGAGTATATAGACGGCTCTTTCGCGTTCACTCCGAGGGAAACGGTCCGCTATTGCTTCTGTGCGTACAGACGCGATTCCCTTGTCTCTTGCGAACACAGGGAACTCTGTGCATCCAAATCTACAGGCTAAGGACGCGTCTGCATATGTTTTGGTGAACAATCGAGTGTGCGTGTTCTGACAGCTGCCTCTATGCAGACGTCTCCACAGAGCCACTTCTGAATGCCCCGCAGCCCAGGACTGAATGGATACACTAACAAGTGCACCGGTGTGAGCAACCACATATGCAGAAGGACGTCTTTCATCTCACAGAAGCGCGAACGTCTTGGCGTTCAAGCACATGGCAGAAACAAGGTGTGAACAGATGAGCTGCTGCTATTTTCTCCGTTCGGCATGCTTCGTTGTAGCTCTCTTGCCGGTCGCCGGCTTAGCGGCTTGCTTTGCGCGACTAGCTCTGGGGAGAGAAGGAGATAGCGCCGGAAACCTCGCCTTTTGCCTTCTTCGGCGCTGGAACCTGGTTGCTGCGCCTTCTCTTTGTCCATGTGCACACACACGATTCCTCAGCGAAAACCATGCAGAAACCTTTCCACGAGCACCCAGGGATGTGCACCCAGCACCACGTGCACGCACACGCAGCTAGAGAAAAGCACCTACCTTTTCACACACTGATGCCTAAGCAAACGCGTGGCCACACACACGCACACATCCGCAAGCGCGCCTACTCCCATCTATTGAGGGAAAGACGGACGAGCAACGTCCTGACAGGCTTGAGGGGAAAAACGTCCGTTGACGGTTGGCGTACTGCACGCCCGCCTACGGGGCTGCAGGGGAATCCACGTTTGGAAGGTACCTGAAGATGTGTGCCTGTTCTTGGAGCTCCGCTAGTAGGGTAGCAAAGACACTCGTAGGCAGTACTGAATGCTGCTCCGTGCTACTTCTCCTCCGCTGGCAAATGCTTCACAGTCGCCCTAGGAAAGACGTTTAACAATCGATCTCCAAGAGGAACGAAACACATGATGCCATAAGGCGAAAGAATAGCAGGGCATCTCTTCACAGGCTTGTCCCTGATCTATAGCTGAGGGCAAACACTTGTGTGCTTGTGGGAGAGCCTGTGTCTTTCCTGGAAGCGTTTGGGAGTTTTGCTCAGACGCGTGTTTCCTCAAGTTCAAGAATCAAGATCTAGGATACCTGCAGACAGGTGCCTGTTTGTGTGGAGACAGTCTGTTTGAAACTGTGTTCCTCAGCGCCCGCTCTTTCTCCCCGTCGCTCCACACGCCTGGGAGTCCCCTTCTTTCTCTCCACAAGCACGTGTGTTGACTTCGTCGCACATGTGCATCTGCACAAGCGTTGAGCTCAGCATAGCGTGTCTCTTGACACTTGATGTGCGTTGGCTGTGTCTGCCTGCTCCAGTGAAGAGAGAAACGGGAAATCATCTTGGTAGAGGCAACAAAGCAAAAGCGAGGCAGGATTGACATCTGCTCAACAGAGACGGATTCCCTGCGCTGACACAGTTCACAGTTACACGAGAAGCAATCTGAGCGGTCCGTCGACCGGAGACGTGTTTCCCAAGAGGTCGTTTAGCGAGTGAACAGCAGTGTGCGCGACTTTCAGGAGTGTGCCTGGAAAGTGCCAGAATCACCAGGAGCATCTGTGCAAAAGCTGCTGCCTCTGTGACCGCATTGAGGCACGGTCCCGTGTCTGCGAGTATATAGACGGCTCTTTCGCGTTCACTCCGAGGGAAACGGTCCGCTATTGCTTCTGTGCGCACAGACGCGATTCCCTTGTCTCTTGCGAACACAGGGAACTCTGTGCATCCAAATCTACAGGCTAAGGACGCGTCTGCATATGTTTTGGTGAACAATCGAGTGTGCGTGTTCTGACAGCTGCCTCTATGCAGACGTCTCCACAGAGCCACTTCTGAATGCCCCGCAGCCCAGGACTGAATGGATACACTAACAAGTGCACCGGTGTGAGCAACCACATATGCAGAAGGACGTCTTTCATCTCACAGAAGCGCGAACGTCTTGGCGTTCAAGCACATGGCAGAAACAAGGTGTGAACAGATGAGCTGCTGCTATTTTCTCCGTTCGGCATGCTTCGTTGTAGCTCTCTTGCCGGTCGCCGGCTTAGCGGCTTGCTTTGCGCGACTAGCTCTGGGGAGAGAAGGAGATAGCGCCGGAAACCTCGCCTTTTGCCTTCTTCGGCGCTGGAACCTGGTTGCTGCGCCTTCTCTTTGTCCATGTGCACACACACGATTCCTCAGCGAAAACCATGCAGAAACCTTTCCACGAGCACCCAGGGATGTGCACCCAGCACCACGTGCACGCACACGCAGCTAGAGAAAAGCACCTACCTTTTCACACACTGATGCCTAAGCAAACGCGTGGCCACACACACGCACACATCCGCAAGCGCGCCTACTCCCATCTATTGAGGGAAAGACGGACGAGCAACGTCCTGACAGGCTTGAGGGGAAAAACGTCCGTTGACGGTTGGCGTACTGCACGCCCGCCTACGGGGCTGCAGGGGAATCCACGTTTGGAAGGTACCTGAAGATGTGTGCCTGTTCTTGGAGCTCCGCTAGTAGGGTAGCAAAGACACTCGTAGGCAGTACTGAATGCTGCTCCGTGCTACTTCTCCTCCGCTGGCAAATGCTTCACAGTCGCCCTAGGAAAGACGTTTAACAATCGATCTCCAAGAGGAACGAAACACATGATGCCATAAGGCGAAAGAATAGCAGGGCATCTCTTCACAGGCTTGTCCCTGATCTATAGCTGAGGGCAAACACTTGTGTGCTTGTGGGAGAGCCTGTGTCTCTCCTGGAAGCGTTTGGGAGTTTTGCTCAGACGCGTGTTTCCTCAAGTTCAAGAATCAAGATCTAGGATACCTGCAGACAGGTGCCTGTTTGTGTGGAGACAGTCTGTTTGAAACTGTGTTCCTCAGCGCCCGCTCTTTCTCCCCGTCGCTCCACACGCCTGGGAGTCCCTTTCTTTCTCTCCACAAGCACGTGTGTTGACTTCGTCGCACATGTGCATCTGCACAAGCGTTGAGCTCAGCAGAGCGTGTCTCTTGACACTTGATGTGCGTTGGCTGTGTCTGCCTGCTCCAGTGAAGAGAGAAACGGGAAATCATCTTGGTAGAGGCAACAAAGCAAAAGCGAGGCAGGATTGACATCTGCTCAACAGAGACGGATTCCCTGCGCTGACACAGTTCACAGTTACACGAGAAGCAATCTGAGCGGTCCGTCGACCGGAGACGTGTTTCCCAAGAGGTCGTTTAGCGAGTGAACAGCAGTGTGCGCGACTTTCAGGAGTGTGCCTGGAAAGTGCCAGAATCACCAGGAGCATCTGTGCAAAAGCTGCTGCCTCTGTGACCGCATTGAGGCACGTTCGCGTGTCTGCGAGTATATAGACGGCTCTTTCGCGTTCACTCCGAGGGAAACGGTCCGCTATTGCTTCTGTGCGTACAGACGCGATTCCCTTGTCTCTTGCGAACACAGGGAACTCTGTGCATCCAAATCTACAGGCTAAGGACGCGTCTGCATATGTTTTGGTGAACAATCGAGTGTGCGTGTTCTGACAGCTGCCTCTATGCAGACGTCTCCACAGAGCCACTTCTGAATGCCCCGCAGCCCAGGACTGAATGGATACACTAACAAGTGCACCGGTGTGAGCAACCACATATGCAGAAGGACGTCTTTCATCTCACAGAAGCGCGAACGTCTTGGCGTTCAAGCACATGGCAGAAACAAGGTGTGAACAGATGAGCTGCTGCTATTTTCTCCGTTCGGCATGCTTCGTTGTAGCTCTCTTGCCGGTCGCCGGCTTAGCGGCTTGCTTTGCGCGACTAGCTCTGGGGAGAGAAGGAGATAGCGCCGGAAACCTCGCCTTTTGCCTTCTTCGGCGCTGGAACCTGGTTGCTGCGCCTTCTCTTTGTCCATGTGCACACACACGATTCCTCAGCGAAAACCATGCAGAAACCTTTCCACGAGCACCCAGGGATGTGCACCCAGCACCACGTGCACGCACACGCAGCTAGAGAAAAGCACCTACCTTTTCACACACTGATGCCTAAGCAAACGCGTGGCCACACACACGCACACATCCGCAAGCGCGCCTACTCCCATCTATTGAGGGAAAGACGGACGAGCAACGTCCTGACAGGCTTGAGGGGAAAAACGTCCGTTGACGGTTGGCGTACTGCACGCCCGCCTACGGGGCTGCAGGGGAATCCACATTTGGAAGGTACCTGAAGATGTGTGCCTGTTCTTGGAGCTCCGCTAGTAGGGTAGCAAAGACACTCGTAGGCAGTACTGAATGCTGCTCCGTGCTACTTCTCCTCCGCTGGCAAATGCTTCACAGTCGCCCTAGGAAAGACGTTTAACAATCGATCTCCAAGAGGAACGAAACACATGATGCCATAAGGCGAAAGAATAGCAGGGCATCTCTTCACAGGCTTGTCCTTGATCTATAGCTGAGGGCAAACACTTGTGTGCTTGTGGGAGAGCCTGTGTCTTTCCTGGAAGCGTTTGGGAGTTTTGCTCAGACGCGTGTTTCCTCAAGTTCAAGAATCAAGATCTAGGATACCTGCAGACAGGTGCCTGTTTGTGTGGAGACAGTCTGTTTGAAACTGTGTTCCTCAGCGCCCGCTCTTTCTCCCCGTCGCTCCACACGCCTGGGAGTCCCTTTCTTTCTCTCCACAAGCACGTGTGTTGACTTCGTCGCACATGTGCATCTGCACAAGCGTTGAGCTCAGCAGAGCGTGTCTCTTGACACTTGATGTGCGTTGGCTGTGTCTGCCTGCTCCAGTGAAGAGAGAAACGGGAAATCATCTTGGTAGAGGCAACAAAGCAAAAGCGAGGCAGGATTGACATCTGCTCAACAGAGACGGATTCCCTGCGCTGACACAGTTCACAGTTACACGAGAAGCAATCTGAGCGGTCCGTCGACCGGAGACGTGTTTCCCAAGAGGTCGTTTAGCGAGTGAACAGCAGTGTGCGCGACTTTCAGGAGTGTGCCTGGAAAGTGCCAGAATCACCAGGAGCATCTGTGCAAAAGCTGCTGCCTCTGTGACCGCATTGAGGCACGTTCGCGTGTCTGCGAGTATATAGACGGCTCTTTCGCGTTCACTCCGAGGGAAACGGTCCGCTATTGCTTCTGTGCGCACAGACGCGATTCCCTTGTCTCTTGCGAACACAGGGAACTCTGTGCATCCAAATCTACAGGCTAAGGACGCGTCTGCATATGTTTTGGTGAACAATCGAGTGTGCGTGTTCTGACAGCTGCCTCTATGCAGACGTCTCCACAGAGCCACTTCTGAATGCCCCGCAGCCCAGGACTGAATGGATACACTAACAAGTGCACCGGTGTGAGCAACCACATATGCAGAAGGACGTCTTTCATCTCACAGAAGCGCGAACGTCTTGGCGTTCAAGCACATGGCAGAAACAAGGTGTGAACAGATGAGCTGCTGCTATTTTCTCCGTTCGGCATGCTTCGTTGTAGCTCTCTTGCCGGTCGCCGGCTTAGCGGCTTGCTTTGCGCGACTAGCTCTGGGGAGAGAAGGAGATAGCGCCGGAAACCTCGCCTTTTGCCTTCTTCGGCGCTGGAACCTGGTTGCTGCGCCTTCTCTTTGTCCATGTGCACACACACGATTCCTCAGCGAAAACCATGCAGAAACCTTTCCACGAGCACCCAGGGATGTGCACCCAGCACCACGTGCACGCACACGCAGCTAGAGAAAAGCACCTACCTTTTCACACACTGATGCCTAAGCAAACGCGTGGCCACACACACGCACACATCCGCAAGCGTGCCTACTCCCATCTATTGAGGGAAAGACGGACGAGCAACGTCCTGACAGGCTTGAGGGGAAAAACGTCCGTTGACGGTTGGCGTACTGCACGCCCGCCTACGGGGCTGCAGGGGAATCCACATTTGGAAGGTACCTGAAGATGTGTGCCTGTTCTTGGAGCTCCGCTAGTAGGGTAGCAAAGACACTCGTAGGCAGTACTGAATGCTGCTCCGTGCTACTTCTCCTCCGCTGGCAAATGCTTCACAGTCGCCCTAGGAAAGACGTTTAACAATCGATCTCCAAGAGGAACGAAACACATGATGCCATAAGGCGAAAGAATAGCAGGGCATCTCTTCACAGGCTTGTCCCTGATCTATAGCTGAGGGCAAACACTTGTGTGCTTGTGGGAGAGCCTGTGTCTTTCCTGGAAGCGTTTGGGAGTTTTGCTCAGACGCGTGTTTCCTCAAGTTCAAGAATCAAGATCTAGGATACCTGCAGACAGGTGCCTGTTTGTGTGGAGACAGTCTGTTTGAAACTGTGTTCCTCAGCGCCCGCTCTTTCTCCCCGTCGCTCCACACGCCTGGGAGTCCCTTTCTTTCTCTCCACAAGCACGTGTGTTGACTTCGTCGCACATGTGCATCTGCACAAGCGTTGAGCTCAGCAGAGCGTGTCTCTTGACACTTGATGTGCGTTGGCTGTGTCTGCGTGCTCCAGTGAAGAGAGAAACGGGAAATCATCTTGGTAGAGGCAACAAAGCAAAAGCGAGGCAGGATTGACATCTGCTCAACAGAGACGGATTCCCTGCGCTGACACAGTTCACAGTTACACGAGAAGCAATCTGAGCGGTCCGTCGACCGGAGACGTGTTTCCCAAGAGGTCGTTTAGCGAGTGAACAGCAGTGTGCGCGACTTTCAGGAGTGTGCCTGGAAAGTGCCAGAATCACCAGGAGCATCTGTGCAAAAGCTGCTGCCTCTGTGACCGCATTGAGGCACGTTCGCGTGTCTGCGAGTATATAGACGGCTCTTTCGCGTTCACTCCGAGGGAAACGGTCCGCTATTGCTTCTGTGCGTACAGACGCGATTCCCTTGTCTCTTGCGAACACAGGGAACTCTGTGCATCCAAATCTACAGGCTAAGGACGCGTCTGCATATGTTTTGGTGAACAATCGAGTGTGCGTGTTCTGACAGCTGCCTCTATGCAGACGTCTCCACAGAGCCACTTCTGAATGCCCCGCAGCCCAGGACTGAATGGATACACTAACAAGTGCACCGGTGTGAGCAACCACATATGCAGAAGGACGTCTTTCATCTCACAGAAGCGCGAACGTCTTGGCGTTCAAGCACATGGCAGAAACAAGGTGTGAACAGATGAGCTGCTGCTATTTTCTCCGTTCGGCATGCTTCGTTGTAGCTCTCTTGCCGGTCGCCGGCTTAGCGGCTTGCTTTGCGCGACTAGCTCTGGGGAGAGAAGGAGATAGCGCCGGAAACCTCGCCTTTTGCCTTCTTCGGCGCTGGAACCTGGTTGCTGCGCCTTCTCTTTGTCCATGTGCACACACACGATTCCTCAGCGAAAACCATGCAGAAACCTTTCCACGAGCACCCAGGGATGTGCACCCAGCACCACGTGCACGCACACGCAGCTAGAGAAAAGCACCTACCTTTTCACACACTGATGCCTAAGCAAACGCGTGGCCACACACACGCACACATCCGCAAGCGCGCCTACTCCCATCTATTGAGGGAAAGACGGACGAGCAACGTCCTGACAGGCTTGAGGGGAAAAACGTCCGTTGACGGTTGGCGTACTGCACGCCCGCCTACGGGGCTGCAGGGGAATCCACATTTGGAAGGTACCTGAAGATGTGTGCCTGTTCTTGGAGCTCCGCTAGTAGGGTAGCAAAGACACTCGTAGGCAGTACTGAATGCTGCTCCGTGCTACTTCTCCTCCGCTGGCAAATGCTTCACAGTCGCCCTAGGAAAGACGTTTAACAATCGATCTCCAAGAGGAACGAAACACATGATGCCATAAGGCGAAAGAATAGCAGGGCATCTCTTCACAGGCTTGTCCCTGATCTATAGCTGAGGGCAAACACTTGTGTGCTTGTGGGAGAGCCTGTGTCTTTCCTGGAAGCGTTTGGGAGTTTTGCTCAGACGCGTGTTTCCTCAAGTTCAAGAATCAAGATCTAGGATACCTGCAGACAGGTGCCTGTTTGTGTGGAGACAGTCTGTTTGAAACTGTGTTCCTCAGCGCCCGCTCTTTCTCCCCGTCGCTCCACACGCCTGGGAGTCCCTTTCTTTCTCTCCACAAGCACGTGTGTTGACTTCGTCGCACATGTGCATCTGCACAAGCGTTGAGCTCAGCAGAGCGTGTCTCTTGACACTTGATGTGCGTTGGCTGTGTCTGCGTGCTCCAGTGAAGAGAGAAACGGGAAATCATCTTGGTAGAGGCAACAAAGCAAAAGCGAGGCAGGATTGACATCTGCTCAACAGAGACGGATTCCCTGCGCTGACACAGTTCACAGTTACACGAGAAGCAATCTGAGCGGTCCGTCGACCGGAGACGTGTTTCCCAAGAGGTCGTTTAGCGAGTGAACAGCAGTGTGCGCGACTTTCAGGAGTGTGCCTGGAAAGTGCCAGAATCACCAGGAGCATCTGTGCAAAAGCTGCTGCCTCTGTGACCGCATTGAGGCACGTTCGCGTGTCTGCGAGTATATAGACGGCTCTTTCGCGTTCACTCCGAGGGAAACGGTCCGCTATTGCTTCTGTGCGCACAGACGCGATTCCCTTGTCTCTTGCGAACACAGGGAACTCTGTGCATCCAAATCTACAGGCTAAGGACGCGTCTGCATATGTTTTGGTGAACAATCGAGTGTGCGTGTTCTGACAGCTGCCTCTATGCAGACGTCTCCACAGAGCCACTTCTGAATGCCCCGCAGCCCAGGACTGAATGGATACACTAACAAGTGCACCGGTGTGAGCAACCACATATGCAGAAGGACGTCTTTCATCTCACAGAAGCGCGAACGTCTTGGCGTTCAAGCACATGGCAGAAACAAGGTGTGAACAGATGAGCTGCTGCTATTTTCTCCGTTCGGCATGCTTCGTTGTAGCTCTCTTGCCGGTCGCCGGCTTAGCGGCTTGCTTTGCGCGACTAGCTCTGGGGAGAGAAGGAGATAGCGCCGGAAACCTCGCCTTTTGCCTTCTTCGGCGCTGGAACCTGGTTGCTGCGCCTTCTCTTTGTCCATGTGCACACACACGATTCCTCAGCGAAAACCATGCAGAAACCTTTCCACGAGCACCCAGGGATGTGCACCCAGCACCACGTGCACGCACACGCAGCTAGAGAAAAGCACCTACCTTTTCACACACTGATGCCTAAGCAAACGCGTGGCCACACACACGCACACATCCGCAAGCGCGCCTACTCCCATCTATTGAGGGAAAGACGGACGAGCAACGTCCTGACAGGCTTGAGGGGAAAAACGTCCGTTGACGGTTGGCGTACTGCACGCCCGCCTACGGGGCTGCAGGGGAATCCACATTTGGAAGGTACCTGAAGATGTGTGCCTGTTCTTGGAGCTCCGCTAGTAGGGTAGCAAAGACACTCGTAGGCAGTACTGAATGCTGCTCCGTGCTACTTCTCCTCCGCTGGCAAATGCTTCACAGTCGCCCTAGGAAAGACGTTTAACAATCGATCTCCAAGAGGAACGAAACACATGATGCCATAAGGCGAAAGAATAGCAGGGCATCTCTTCACAGGCTTGTCCCTGATCTATAGCTGAGGGCAAACACTTGTGTGCTTGTGGGAGAGCCTGTGTCTTTCCTGGAAGCGTTTGGGAGTTTTGCTCAGACGCGTGTTTCCTCAAGTTCAAGAATCAAGATCTAGGATACCTGCAGACAGGTGCCTGTTTGTGTGGAGACAGTCTGTTTGAAACTGTGTTCCTCAGCGCCCGCTCTTTCTCCCCGTCGCTCCACACGCCTGGGAGTCCCTTTCTTTCTCTCCACAAGCACGTGTGTTGACTTCGTCGCACATGTGCATCTGCACAAGCGTTGAGCTCAGCAGAGCGTGTCTCTTGACACTTGATGTGCGTTGGCTGTGTCTGCGTGCTCCAGTGAAGAGAGAAACGGGAAATCATCTTGGTAGAGGCAACAAAGCAAAAGCGAGGCAGGATTGACATCTGCTCAACAGAGACGGATTCCCTGCGCTGACACAGTTCACAGTTACACGAGAAGCAATCTGAGCGGTCCGTCGACCGGAGACGTGTTTCCCAAGAGGTCGTTTAGCGAGTGAACAGCAGTGTGCGCGACTTTCAGGAGTGTGCCTGGAAAGTGCCAGAATCACCAGGAGCATCTGTGCAAAAGCTGCTGCCTCTGTGACCGCATTGAGGCACGTTCGCGTGTCTGCGAGTATATAGACGGCTCTTTCGCGTTCACTCCGAGGGAAACGGTCCGCTATTGCTTCTGTGCGCACAGACGCGATTCCCTTGTCTCTTGCGAACACAGGGAACTCTGTGCATCCAAATCTACAGGCTAAGGACGCGTCTGCATATGTTTTGGTGAACAATCGAGTGTGCGTGTTCTGACAGCTGCCTCTATGCAGACGTCTCCACAGAGCCACTTCTGAATGCCCCGCAGCCCAGGACTGAATGGATACACTAACAAGTGCACCGGTGTGAGCAACCACATATGCAGAAGGACGTCTTTCATCTCACAGAAGCGCGAACGTCTTGGCGTTCAAGCACATGGCAGAAACAAGGTGTGAACAGATGAGCTGCTGCTATTTTCTCCGTTCGGCATGCTTCGTTGTAGCTCTCTTGCCGGTCGCCGGCTTAGCGGCTTGCTTTGCGCGACTAGCTCTGGGGAGAGAAGGAGATAGCGCCGGAAACCTCGCCTTTTGCCTTCTTCGGCGCTGGAACCTGGTTGCTGCGCCTTCTCTTTGTCCATGTGCACACACACGATTCCTCAGCGAAAACCATGCAGAAACCTTTCCACGAGCACCCAGGGATGTGCACCCAGCACCACGTGCACGCACACGCAGCTAGAGAAAAGCACCTACCTTTTCACACACTGATGCCTAAGCAAACGCGTGGCCACACACACGCACACATCCGCAAGCGCGCCTACTCCCATCTATTGAGGGAAAGACGGACGAGCAACGTCCTGACAGGCTTGAGGGGAAAAACGTCCGTTGACGGTTGGCGTACTGCACGCCCGCCTACGGGGCTGCAGGGGAATCCACATTTGGAAGGTACCTGAAGATGTGTGCCTGTTCTTGGAGCTCCGCTAGTAGGGTAGCAAAGACACTCGTAGGCAGTACTGAATGCTGCTCCGTGCTACTTCTCCTCCGCTGGCAAATGCTTCACAGTCGCCCTAGGAAAGACGTTTAACAATCGATCTCCAAGAGGAACGAAACACATGATGCCATAAGGCGAAAGAATAGCAGGGCATCTCTTCACAGGCTTGTCCTTGATCTATAGCTGAGGGCAAACACTTGTGTGCTTGTGGGAGAGCCTGTGTCTTTCCTGGAAGCGTTTGGGAGTTTTGCTCAGACGCGTGTTTCCTCAAGTTCAAGAATCAAGATCTAGGATACCTGCAGACAGGTGCCTGTTTGTGTGGAGACAGTCTGTTTGAAACTGTGTTCCTCAGCGCCCGCTCTTTCTCCCCGTCGCTCCACACGCCTGGGAGTCCCTTTCTTTCTCTCCACAAGCACGTGTGTTGACTTCGTCGCACATGTGCATCTGCACAAGCGTTGAGCTCAGCAGAGCGTGTCTCTTGACACTTGATGTGCGTTGGCTGTGTCTGCGTGCTCCAGTGAAGAGAGAAACGGGAAATCATCTTGGTAGAGGCAACAAAGCAAAAGCGAGGCAGGATTGACATCTGCTCAACAGAGACGGATTCCCTGCGCTGACACAGTTCACAGTTACACGAGAAGCAATCTGAGCGGTCCGTCGACCGGAGACGTGTTTCCCAAGAGGTCGTTTAGCGAGTGAACAGCAGTGTGCGCGACTTTCAGGAGTGTGCCTGGAAAGTGCCAGAATCACCAGGAGCATCTGTGCAAAAGCTGCTGCCTCTGTGACCGCATTGAGGCACGTTCGCGTGTCTGCGAGTATATAGACGGCTCTTTCGCGTTCACTCCGAGGGAAACGGTCCGCTATTGCTTCTGTGCGCACAGACGCGATTCCCTTGTCTCTTGCGAACACAGGGAACTCTGTGCATCCAAATCTACAGGCTAAGGACGCGTCTGCATATGTTTTGGTGAACAATCGAGTGTGCGTGTTCTGACAGCTGCCTCTATGCAGACGTCTCCACAGAGCCACTTCTGAATGCCCCGCAGCCCAGGACTGAATGGATACACTAACAAGTGCACCGGTGTGAGCAACCACATATGCAGAAGGACGTCTTTCATCTCACAGAAGCGCGAACGTCTTGGCGTTCAAGCACATGGCAGAAACAAGGTGTGAACAGATGAGCTGCTGCTATTTTCTCCGTTCGGCATGCTTCGTTGTAGCTCTCTTGCCGGTCGCCGGCTTAGCGGCTTGCTTTGCGCGACTAGCTCTGGGGAGAGAAGGAGATAGCGCCGGAAACCTCGCCTTTTGCCTTCTTCGGCGCTGGAACCTGGTTGCTGCGCCTTCTCTTTGTCCATGTGCACACACACGATTCCTCAGCGAAAACCATGCAGAAACCTTTCCAGGAGCACCCAGGGATGTGCACCCAGCACCACGTGCACGCACACGCAGCTAGAGAAAAGCACCTACCTTTTCACACACTGATGCCTAAGCAAACGCGTGGCCACACACACGCACACATCCGCAAGCGCGCCTACTCCCATCTATTGAGGGAAAGACGGACGAGCAACGTCCTGACAGGCTTGAGGGGAAAAACGTCCGTTGACGGTTGGCGTACTGCACGCCCGCCTACGGGGCTGCAGGGGAATCCACATTTGGAAGGTACCTGAAGATGTGTGCCTGTTCTTGGAGCTCCGCTAGTAGGGTAGCAAAGACACTCGTAGGCAGTACTGAATGCTGCTCCGTGCTACTTCTCCTCCGCTGGCAAATGCTTCACAGTCGCCCTAGGAAAGACGTTTAACAATCGATCTCCAAGAGGAACGAAACACATGATGCCATAAGGCGAAAGAATAGCAGGGCATCTCTTCACAGGCTTGTCCCTGATCTATAGCTGAGGGCAAACACTTGTGTGCTTGTGGGAGAGCCTGTGTCTTTCCTGGAAGCGTTTGGGAGTTTTGCTCAGACGCGTGTTTCCTCAAGTTCAAGAATCAAGATCTAGGATACCTGCAGACAGGTGCCTGTTTGTGTGGAGACAGTCTGTTTGAAACTGTGTTCCTCAGCGCCCGCTCTTTCTCCCCGTCGCTCCACACGCCTGGGAGTCCCTTTCTTTCTCTCCACAAGCACGTGTGTTGACTTCGTCGCACATGTGCATCTGCACAAGCGTTGAGCTCAGCAGAGCGTGTCTCTTGACACTTGATGTGCGTTGGCTGTGTCTGCGTGCTCCAGTGAAGAGAGAAACGGGAAATCATCTTGGTAGAGGCAACAAAGCAAAAGCGAGGCAGGATTGACATCTGCTCAACAGAGACGGATTCCCTGCGCTGACACAGTTCACAGTTACACGAGAAGCAATCTGAGCGGTCCGTCGACCGGAGACGTGTTTCCCAAGAGGTCGTTTAGCGAGTGAACAGCAGTGTGCGCGACTTTCAAGGAGTGTGCCTGGAAAGTGCCAGAATCACCAGGAGCATCTGTGCAAAAGCTGCTGCCTCTGTGACCGCATTGAGGCACGTTCGCGTGTCTGCGAGTATATAGACGGCTCTTTCGCGTTCACTCCGAGGGAAACGGTCCGCTATTGCTTCTGTGCGCACAGACGCGATTCCCTTGTCTCTTGCGAACACAGGGAACTCTGTGCATCCAAATCTACAGGCTAAGGACGCGTCTGCATATGTTTTGGTGAACAATCGAGTGTGCGTGTTCTGACAGCTGCCTCTATGCAGACGTCTCCACAGAGCCACTTCTGAATGCCCCGCAGCCCAGGACTGAATGGATACACTAACAAGTGCACCGGTGTGAGCAACCACATATGCAGAAGGACGTCTTTCATCTCACAGAAGCGCGAACGTCTTGGCGTTCAAGCACATGGCAGAAACAAGGTGTGAACAGATGAGCTGCTGCTATTTTCTCCGTTCGGCATGCTTCGTTGTAGCTCTCTTGCCGGTCGCCGGCTTAGCGGCTTGCTTTGCGCGACTAGCTCTGGGGAGAGAAGGAGATAGCGCCGGAAACCTCGCCTTTTGCCTTCTTCGGCGCTGGAACCTGGTTGCTGCGCCTTCTCTTTGTCCATGTGCACACACACGATTCCTCAGCGAAAACCATGCAGAAACCTTTCCACGAGCACCCAGGGATGTGCACCCAGCACCACGTGCACGCACACGCAGCTAGAGAAAAGCACCTACCTTTTCACACACTGATGCCTAAGCAAACGCGTGGCCACACACACGCACACATCCGCAAGCGCGCCTACTCCCATCTATTGAGGGAAAGACGGACGAGCAACGTCCTGACAGGCTTGAGGGGAAAAACGTCCGTTGACGGTTGGCGTACTGCACGCCCGCCTACGGGGCTGCAGGGGAATCCACATTTGGAAGGTACCTGAAGATGTGTGCCTGTTCTTGGAGCTCCGCTAGTAGGGTAGCAAAGACACTCGTAGGCAGTACTGAATGCTGCTCCGTGCTACTTCTCCTCCGCTGGCAAATGCTTCACAGTCGCCCTAGGAAAGACGTTTAACAATCGATCTCCAAGAGGAACGAAACACATGATGCCATAAGGCGAAAGAATAGCAGGGCATCTCTTCACAGGCTTGTCCTTGATCTATAGCTGAGGGCAAACACTTGTGTGCTTGTGGGAGAGCCTGTGTCTTTCCTGGAAGCGTTTGGGAGTTTTGCTCAGACGCGTGTTTCCTCAAGTTCAAGAATCAAGATCTAGGATACCTGCAGACAGGTGCCTGTTTGTGTGGAGACAGTCTGTTTGAAACTGTGTTCCTCAGCGCCCGCTCTTTCTCCCCGTCGCTCCACACGCCTGGGAGTCCCTTTCTTTCTCTCCACAAGCACGTGTGTTGACTTCGTCGCACATGTGCATCTGCACAAGCGTTGAGCTCAGCAGAGCGTGTCTCTTGACACTTGATGTGCGTTGGCTGTGTCTGCCTGCTCCAGTGAAGAGAGAAACGGGAAATCATCTTGGTAGAGGCAACAAAGCAAAAGCGAGGCAGGATTGACATCTGCTCAACAGAGACGGATTCCCTGCGCTGACACAGTTCACAGTTACACGAGAAGCAATCTGAGCGGTCCGTCGACCGGAGACGTGTTTCCCAAGAGGTCGTTTAGCGAGTGAACAGCAGTGTGCGCGACTTTCAAGGAGTGTGCCTGGAAAGTGCCAGAATCACCAGGAGCATCTGTGCAAAAGCTGCTGCCTCTGTGACCGCATTGAGGCACGTTCGCGTGTCTGCGAGTATATAGACGGCTCTTTCGCGTTCACTCCGAGGGAAACGGTCCGCTATTGCTTCTGTGCGCACAGACGCGATTCCCTTGTCTCTTGCGAACACAGGGAACTCTGTGCATCCAAATCTACAGGCTAAGGACGCGTCTGCATATGTTTTGGTGAACAATCGAGTGTGCGTGTTCTGACAGCTGCCTCTATGCAGACGTCTCCACAGAGCCACTTCTGAATGCCCCGCAGCCCAGGACTGAATGGATACACTAACAAGTGCACCGGTGTGAGCAACCACATATGCAGAAGGACGTCTTTCATCTCACAGAAGCGCGAACGTCTTGGCGTTCAAGCACATGGCAGAAACAAGGTGTGAACAGATGAGCTGCTGCTATTTTCTCCGTTCGGCATGCTTCGTTGTAGCTCTCTTGCCGGTCGCCGGCTTAGCGGCTTGCTTTGCGCGACTAGCTCTGGGGAGAGAAGGAGATAGCGCCGGAAACCTCGCCTTTTGCCTTCTTCGGCGCTGGAACCTGGTTGCTGCGCCTTCTCTTTGTCCATGTGCACACACACGATTCCTCAGCGAAAACCATGCAGAAACCTTTCCACGAGCACCCAGGGATGTGCACCCAGCACCACGTGCACGCACACGCAGCTAGAGAAAAGCACCTACCTTTTCACACACTGATGCCTAAGCAAACGCGTGGCCACACACACGCACACATCCGCAAGCGCGCCTACTCCCATCTATTGAGGGAAAGACGGACGAGCAACGTCCTGACAGGCTTGAGGGGAAAAACGTCCGTTGACGGTTGGCGTACTGCACGCCCGCCTACGGGGCTGCAGGGGAATCCACATTTGGAAGGTACCTGAAGATGTGTGCCTGTTCTTGGAGCTCCGCTAGTAGGGTAGCAAAGACACTCGTAGGCAGTACTGAATGCTGCTCCGTGCTACTTCTCCTCCGCTGGCAAATGCTTCACAGTCGCCCTAGGAAAGACGTTTAACAATCGATCTCCAAGAGGAACGAAACACATGATGCCATAAGGCGAAAGAATAGCAGGGCATCTCTTCACAGGCTTGTCCTTGATCTATAGCTGAGGGCAAACACTTGTGTGCTTGTGGGAGAGCCTGTGTCTTTCCTGGAAGCGTTTGGGAGTTTTGCTCAGACGCGTGTTTCCTCAAGTTCAAGAATCAAGATCTAGGATACCTGCAGACAGGTGCCTGTTTGTGTGGAGACAGTCTGTTTGAAACTGTGTTCCTCAGCGCCCGCTCTTTCTCCCCGTCGCTCCACACGCCTGGGAGTCCCTTTCTTTCTCTCCACAAGCACGTGTGTTGACTTCGTCGCACATGTGCATCTGCACAAGCGTTGAGCTCAGCAGAGCGTGTCTCTTGACACTTGATGTGCGTTGGCTGTGTCTGCGTGCTCCAGTGAAGAGAGAAACGGGAAATCATCTTGGTAGAGGCAACAAAGCAAAAGCGAGGCAGGATTGACATCTGCTCAACAGAGACGGATTCCCTGCGCTGACACAGTTCACAGTTACACGAGAAGCAATCTGAGCGGTCCGTCGACCGGAGACGTGTTTCCCAAGAGGTCGTTTAGCGAGTGAACAGCAGTGTGCGCGACTTTCAAGGAGTGTGCCTGGAAAGTGCCAGAATCACCAGGAGCATCTGTGCAAAAGCTGCTGCCTCTGTGACCGCATTGAGGCACGTTCGCGTGTCTGCGAGTATATAGACGGCTCTTTCGCGTTCACTCCGAGGGAAACGGTCCGCTATTGCTTCTGTGCGCACAGACGCGATTCCCTTGTCTCTTGCGAACACAGGGAACTCTGTGCATCCAAATCTACAGGCTAAGGACGCGTCTGCATATGTTTTGGTGAACAATCGAGTGTGCGTGTTCTGACAGCTGCCTCTATGCAGACGTCTCCACAGAGCCACTTCTGAATGCCCCGCAGCCCAGGACTGAATGGATACACTAACAAGTGCACCGGTGTGAGCAACCACATATGCAGAAGGACGTCTTTCATCTCACAGAAGCGCGAACGTCTTGGCGTTCAAGCACATGGCAGAAACAAGGTGTGAACAGATGAGCTGCTGCTATTTTCTCCGTTCGGCATGCTTCGTTGTAGCTCTCTTGCCGGTCGCCGGCTTAGCGGCTTGCTTTGCGCGACTAGCTCTGGGGAGAGAAGGAGATAGCGCCGGAAACCTCGCCTTTTGCCTTCTTCGGCGCTGGAACCTGGTTGCTGCGCCTTCTCTTTGTCCATGTGCACACACACGATTCCTCAGCGAAAACCATGCAGAAACCTTTCCACGAGCACCCAGGGATGTGCACCCAGCACCACGTGCACGCACACGCAGCTAGAGAAAAGCACCTACCTTTTCACACACTGATGCCTAAGCAAACGCGTGGCCACACACACGCACACATCCGCAAGCGCGCCTACTCCCATCTATTGAGGGAAAGACGGACGAGCAACGTCCTGACAGGCTTGAGGGGAAAAACGTCCGTTGACGGTTGGCGTACTGCACGCCCGCCTACGGGGCTGCAGGGGAATCCACATTTGGAAGGTACCTGAAGATGTGTGCCTGTTCTTGGAGCTCCGCTAGTAGGGTAGCAAAGACACTCGTAGGCAGTACTGAATGCTGCTCCGTGCTACTTCTCCTCCGCTGGCAAATGCTTCACAGTCGCCCTAGGAAAGACGTTTAACAATCGATCTCCAAGAGGAACGAAACACATGATGCCATAAGGCGAAAGAATAGCAGGGCATCTCTTCACAGGCTTGTCCTTGATCTATAGCTGAGGGCAAACACTTGTGTGCTTGTGGGAGAGCCTGTGTCTTTCCTGGAAGCGTTTGGGAGTTTTGCTCAGACGCGTGTTTCCTCAAGTTCAAGAATCAAGATCTAGGATACCTGCAGACAGGTGCCTGTTTGTGTGGAGACAGTCTGTTTGAAACTGTGTTCCTCAGCGCCCGCTCTTTCTCCCCGTCGCTCCACACGCCTGGGAGTCCCTTTCTTTCTCTCCACAAGCACGTGTGTTGACTTCGTCGCACATGTGCATCTGCACAAGCGTTGAGCTCAGCAGAGCGTGTCTCTTGACACTTGATGTGCGTTGGCTGTGTCTGCCTGCTCCAGTGAAGAGAGAAACGGGAAATCATCTTGGTAGAGGCAACAAAGCAAAAGCGAGGCAGGATTGACATCTGCTCAACAGAGACGGATTCCCTGCGCTGACACAGTTCACAGTTACACGAGAAGCAATCTGAGCGGTCCGTCGACCGGAGACGTGTTTCCCAAGAGGTCGTTTAGCGAGTGAACAGCAGTGTGCGCGACTTTCAGGAGTGTGCCTGGAAAGTGCCAGAATCACCAGGAGCATCTGTGCAAAAGCTGCTGCCTCTGTGACCGCATTGAGGCACGTTCGCGTGTCTGCGAGTATATAGACGGCTCTTTCGCGTTCACTCCGAGGGAAACGGTCCGCTATTGCTTCTGTGCGCACAGACGCGATTCCCTTGTCTCTTGCGAACACAGGGAACTCTGTGCATCCAAATCTACAGGCTAAGGACGCGTCTGCATATGTTTTGGTGAACAATCGAGTGTGCGTGTTCTGACAGCTGCCTCTATGCAGACGTCTCCACAGAGCCACTTCTGAATGCCCCGCAGCCCAGGACTGAATGGATACACTAACAAGTGCACCGGTGTGAGCAACCACATATGCAGAAGGACGTCTTTCATCTCACAGAAGCGCGAACGTCTTGGCGTTCAAGCACATGGCAGAAACAAGGTGTGAACAGATGAGCTGCTGCTATTTTCTCCGTTCGGCATGCTTCGTTGTAGCTCTCTTGCCGGTCGCCGGCTTAGCGGCTTGCTTTGCGCGACTAGCTCTGGGGAGAGAAGGAGATAGCGCCGGAAACCTCGCCTTTTGCCTTCTTCGGCGCTGGAACCTGGTTGCTGCGCCTTCTCTTTGTCCATGTGCACACACACGATTCCTCAGCGAAAACCATGCAGAAACCTTTCCACGAGCACCCAGGGATGTGCACCCAGCACCACGTGCACGCACACGCAGCTAGAGAAAAGCACCTACCTTTTCACACACTGAAGCCTAAGCAAACGCGTGGCCACACACACGCACACATCCGCAAGCGCGCCTACTCCCATCTATTGAGGGAAAGACGGACGAGCAACGTCCTGACAGGCTTGAGGGGAAAAACGTCCGTTGACGGTTGGCGTACTGCACGCCCGCCTACGGGGCTGCAGGGGAATCCACATTTGGAAGGTACCTGAAGATGTGTGCCTGTTCTTGGAGCTCCGCTAGTAGGGTAGCAAAGACACTCGTAGGCAGTACTGAATGCTGCTCCGTGCTACTTCTCCTCCGCTGGCAAATGCTTCACAGTCGCCCTAGGAAAGACGTTTAACAATCGATCTCCAAGAGGAACGAAACACATGATGCCATAAGGCGAAAGAATAGCAGGGCATCTCTTCACAGGCTTGTCCCTGATCTATAGCTGAGGGCAAACACTTGTGTGCTTGTGGGAGAGCCTGTGTCTTTCCTGGAAGCGTTTGGGAGTTTTGCTCAGACGCGTGTTTCCTCAAGTTCAAGAATCAAGATCTAGGATACCTGCAGACAGGTGCCTGTTTGTGTGGAGACAGTCTGTTTGAAACTGTGTTCCTCAGCGCCCGCTCTTTCTCCCCGTCGCTCCACACGCCTGGGAGTCCCTTTCTTTCTCTCCACAAGCACGTGTGTTGACTTCGTCGCACATGTGCATCTGCACAAGCGTTGAGCTCAGCAGAGCGTGTCTCTTGACACTTGATGTGCGTTGGCTGTGTCTGCCTGCTCCAGTGAAGAGAGAAACGGGAAATCATCTTGGTAGAGGCAACAAAGCAAAAGCGAGGCAGGATTGACATCTGCTCAACAGAGACGGATTCCCTGCGCTGACACAGTTCACAGTTACACGAGAAGCAATCTGAGCGGTCCGTCGACCGGAGACGTGTTTCCCAAGAGGTCGTTTAGCGAGTGAACAGCAGTGTGCGCGACTTTCAGGAGTGTGCCTGGAAAGTGCCAGAATCACCAGGAGCATCTGTGCAAAAGCTGCTGCCTCTGTGACCGCATTGAGGCACGTTCGCGTGTCTGCGAGTATATAGACGGCTCTTTCGCGTTCACTCCGAGGGAAACGGTCCGCTATTGCTTCTGTGCGCACAGACGCGATTCCCTCGTCTCTTGCGAACACAGGGAACTCTGTGCATCCAAATCTACAGGCTAAGGACGCGTCTGCATATGTTTTGGTGAACAATCGAGTGTGCGTGTTCTGACAGCTGCCTCTATGCAGACGTCTCCACAGAGCCACTTCTGAATGCCCCGCAGCCCAGGACTGAATGGATACACTAACAAGTGCACCGGTGTGAGCAACCACATATGCAGAAGGACGTCTTTCATCTCACAGAAGCGCGAACGTCTTGGCGTTCAAGCACATGGCAGAAACAAGGTGTGAACAGATGAGCTGCTGCTATTTTCTCCGTTCGGCATGCTTCGTTGTAGCTCTCTTGCCGGTCGCCGGCTTAGCGGCTTGCTTTGCGCGACTAGCTCTGGGGAGAGAAGGAGATAGCGCCGGAAACCTCGCCTTTTGCCTTCTTCGGCGCTGGAACCTGGTTGCTGCGCCTTCTCTTTGTCCATGTGCACACACACGATTCCTCAGCGAAAACCATGCAGAAACCTTTCCACGAGCACCCAGGGATGTGCACCCAGCACCACGTGCACGCACACGCAGCTAGAGAAAAGCACCTACCTTTTCACACACTGATGCCCAAGCAAACGCGTGGCCACACACACGCACACATCCGCAAGCGCGCCTACTCCCATCTATTGAGGGAAAGACGGACGAGCAACGTCCTGACAGGCTTGAGGGGAAAAACGTCCGTTGACGGTTGGCGTACTGCACGCCCGCCTACGGGGCTGCAGGGGAATCCACATTTGGAAGGTACCTGAAGATGTGTGCCTGTTCTTGGAGCTCCGCTAGTAGGGTAGCAAAGACACTCGTAGGCAGTACTGAATGCTGCTCCGTGCTACTTCTCCTCCGCTGGCAAATGCTTCACAGTCGCCCTAGGAAAGACGTTTAACAATCGATCTCCAAGAGGAACGAAACACATGATGCCATAAGGCGAAAGAATAGCAGGGCATCTCTTCACAGGCTTGTCCCTGATCTATAGCTGAGGGCAAACACTTGTGTGCTTGTGGGAGAGCCTGTGTCTTTCCTGGAAGCGTTTGGGAGTTTTGCTCAGACGCGTGTTTCCTCAAGTTCAAGAATCAAGATCTAGGATACCTGCAGACAGGTGCCTGTTTGTGTGGAGACAGTCTGTTTGAAACTGTGTTCCTCAGCGCCCGCTCTTTCTCCCCGTCGCTCCACACGCCTGGGAGTCCCTTTCTTTCTCTCCACAAGCACGTGTGTTGACTTCGTCGCACATGTGCATCTGCACAAGCGTTGAGCTCAGCAGAGCGTGTCTCTTGACACTTGATGTGCGTTGGCTGTGTCTGCCTGCTCCAGTGAAGAGAGAAACGGGAAATCATCTTGGTAGAGGCAACAAAGCAAAAGCGAGGCAGGATTGACATCTGCTCAACAGAGACGGATTCCCTGCGCTGACACAGTTCACAGTTACACGAGAAGCAATCTGAGCGGTCCGTCGACCGGAGACGTGTTTCCCAAGAGGTCGTTTAGCGAGTGAACAGCAGTGTGCGCGACTTTCAGGAGTGTGCCTGGAAAGTGCCAGAATCACCAGGAGCATCTGTGCAAAAGCTGCTGCCTCTGTGACCGCATTGAGGCACGTTCGCGTGTCTGCGAGTATATAGACGGCTCTTTCGCGTTCACTCCGAGGGAAACGGTCCGCTATTGCTTCTGTGCGCACAGACGCGATTCCCTTGTCTCTTGCGAACACAGGGAACTCTGTGCATCCAAATCTACAGGCTAAGGACGCGTCTGCATATGTTTTGGTGAACAATCGAGTGTGCGTGTTCTGACAGCTGCCTCTATGCAGACGTCTCCACAGAGCCACTTCTGAATGCCCCGCAGCCCAGGACTGAATGGATACACTAACAAGTGCACCGGTGTGAGCAACCACATATGCAGAAGGACGTCTTTCATCTCACAGAAGCGCGAACGTCTTGGCGTTCAAGCACATGGCAGAAACAAGGTGTGAACAGATGAGCTGCTGCTATTTTCTCCGTTCGGCATGCTTCGTTGTAGCTCTCTTGCCGGTCGCCGGCTTAGCGGCTTGCTTTGCGCGACTAGCTCTGGGGAGAGAAGGAGATAGCGCCGGAAACCTCGCCTTTTGCCTTCTTCGGCGCTGGAACCTGGTTGCTGCGCCTTCTCTTTGTCCATGTGCACACACACGATTCCTCAGCGAAAACCATGCAGAAACCTTTCCACGAGCACCCAGGGATGTGCACCCAGCACCACGTGCACGCACACGCAGCTAGAGAAAAGCACCTACCTTTTCACACACTGATGCCCAAGCAAACGCGTGGCCACACACACGCACACATCCGCAAGCGCGCCTACTCCCATCTATTGAGGGAAAGACGGACGAGCAACGTCCTGACAGGCTTGAGGGGAAAAACGTCCGTTGACGGTTGGCGTACTGCACGCCCGCCTACGGGGCTGCAGGGGAATCCACATTTGGAAGGTACCTGAAGATGTGTGCCTGTTCTTGGAGCTCCGCTAGTAGGGTAGCAAAGACACTCGTAGGCAGTACTGAATGCTGCTCCGTGCTACTTCTCCTCCGCTGGCAAATGCTTCACAGTCGCCCTAGGAAAGACGTTTAACAATCGATCTCCAAGAGGAACGAAACACATGATGCCATAAGGCGAAAGAATAGCAGGGCATCTCTTCACAGGCTTGTCCCTGATCTATAGCTGAGGGCAAACACTTGTGTGCTTGTGGGAGAGCCTGTGTCTTTCCTGGAAGCGTTTGGGAGTTTTGCTCAGACGCGTGTTTCCTCAAGTTCAAGAATCAAGATCTAGGATACCTGCAGACAGGTGCCTGTTTGTGTGGAGACAGTCTGTTTGAAACTGTGTTCCTCAGCGCCCGCTCTTTCTCCCCGTCGCTCCACACGCCTGGGAGTCCCTTTCTTTCTCTCCACAAGCACGTGTGTTGACTTCGTCGCACATGTGCATCTGCACAAGCGTTGAGCTCAGCAGAGCGTGTCTCTTGACACTTGATGTGCGTTGGCTGTGTCTGCGTGCTCCAGTGAAGAGAGAAACGGGAAATCATCTTGGTAGAGGCAACAAAGCAAAAGCGAGGCAGGATTGACATCTGCTCAACAGAGACGGACTCCCTGCGCTGACACAGTTCACAGTTACACGAGAAGCAATCTGAGCGGTCCGTCGACCGGAGACGTGTTTCCCAAGAGGTCGTTTAGCGAGTGAACAGCAGTGTGCGCGACTTTCAGGAGTGTGCCTGGAAAGTGCCAGAATCACCAGGAGCATCTGTGCAAAAGCTGCTGCCTCTGTGACCGCATTGAGGCACGTTCGCGTGTCTGCGAGTATATAGACGGCTCTTTCGCGTTCACTCCGAGGGAAACGGTCCGCTATTGCTTCTGTGCGCACAGACGCGATTCCCTTGTCTCTTGCGAACACAGGGAACTCTGTGCATCCAAATCTACAGGCTAAGGACGCGTCTGCATATGTTTTGGTGAACAATCGAGTGTGCGTGTTCTGACAGCTGCCTCTATGCAGACGTCTCCACAGAGCCACTTCTGAATGCCCCGCAGCCCAGGACTGAATGGATACACTAACAAGTGCACCGGTGTGAGCAACCACGTATGCAGAAGGACGTCTTTCATCTCACAGAAGCGCGAACGTCTTGGCGTTCAAGCACATGGCAGAAACAAGGTGTGAACAGATGAGCTGCTGCTATTTTCTCCGTTTGGCATGCTTCGTTGTAGCTCTCTTGCCGGTCGCCGGCTTAGCGGCTTGCTTTGCGCGACTAGCTCTGGGGAGAGAAGGAGATAGCGCCGGAAACCTCGCCTTTTGCCTTCTTCGGCGCTGGAACCTGGTTGCTGCGCCTTCTCTTTGTCCATGTGCACACACACGATTCCTCAGCGAAAACCATGCAGAAACCTTTCCACGAGCACCCAGGGATGTGCACCCAGCACCACGTGCACGC
The DNA here is from genome assembly GCF_037038585.1 of Patagioenas fasciata. Lineage (NCBI taxonomy): Eukaryota > Metazoa > Chordata > Aves > Columbiformes > Columbidae > Patagioenas > Patagioenas fasciata. The sequence goes on from NW_027288813.1 coordinate 273,298, forward strand.
ACACGCAGCTAGAGAAAAGCACCTACCTTTTCACACACTGATGCCCAAGCAAACGCGTGGCCACACACACGCACACATCCGCAAGCGCGCCTACTCCCATCTATTGAGGGAAAGACGGACGAGCAACGTCCTGACAGGCTTGAGGGGAAAAACGTCCGTTGACGGTTGGCGTACTGCACGCCCGCCTACGGGGCTGCAGGGGAATCCACATTTGGAAGGTACCTGAAGATGTGTGCCTGTTCTTGGAGCTCCGCTAGTAGGGTAGCAAAGACACTCGTAGGCAGTACTGAATGCTGCTCCGTGCTACTTCTCCTCCGCTGGCAAATGCTTCACAGTCGCCCTAGGAAAGACGTTTAACAATCGATCTCCAAGAGGAACGAAACACATGATGCCATAAGGCGAAAGAATAGCAGGGCATCTCTTCACAGGCTTGTCCCTGATCTATAGCTGAGGGCAAACACTTGTGTGCTTGTGGGAGAGCCTGTGTCTTTCCTGGAAGCGTTTGGGAGTTTTGCTCAGACGCGTGTTTCCTCAAGTTCAAGAATCAAGATCTAGGATACCTGCAGACAGGTGCCTGTTTGTGTGGAGACAGTCTGTTTGAAACTGTGTTCCTCAGCGCCCGCTCTTTCTCCCCGTCGCTCCACACGCCTGGGAGTCCCTTTCTTTCTCTCCACAAGCACGTGTGTTGACTTCGTCGCACATGTGCATCTGCACAAGCGTTGAGCTCAGCAGAGCGTGTCTCTTGACACTTGATGTGCGTTGGCTGTGTCTGCCTGCTCCAGTGAAGAGAGAAACGGGAAATCATCTTGGTAGAGGCAACAAAGCAAAAGCGAGGCAGGATTGACATCTGCTCAACAGAGACGGACTCCCTGCGCTGACACAGTTCACAGTTACACGAGAAGCAATCTGAGCGGTCCGTCGACCGGAGACGTGTTTCCCAAGAGGTCGTTTAGCGAGTGAACAGCAGTGTGCGCGACTTTCAGGAGTGTGCCTGGAAAGTGCCAGAATCACCAGGAGCATCTGTGCAAAAGCTGCTGCCTCTGTGACCGCATTGAGGCACGTTCGCGTGTCTGCGAGTATATAGACGGCTCTTTCGCGTTCACTCCGAGGGAAACGGTCCGCTATTGCTTCTGTGCGTACAGACGCGATTCCCTTGTCTCTTGCGAACACAGGGAACTCTGTGCATCCAAATCTACAGGCTAAGGACGCGTCTGCATATGTTTTGGTGAACAATCGAGTGTGCGTGTTCTGACAGCTGCCTCTATGCAGACGTCTCCACAGAGCCACTTCTGAATGCCCCGCAGCCCAGGACTGAATGGATACACTAACAAGTGCACCGGTGTGAGCAACCACATATGCAGAAGGACGTCTTTCATCTCACAGAAGCGCGAACGTCTTGGCGTTCAAGCACATGGCAGAAACAAGGTGTGAACAGATGAGCTGCTGCTATTTTCTCCGTTCGGCATGCTTCGTTGTAGCTCTCTTGCCGGTCGCCGGCTTAGCGGCTTGCTTTGCGCGACTAGGTCTGGGGAGAGAAGGAGATAGCGCCGGAAACCTCGCCTTTTGCCTTCTTCGGCGCTGGAACCTGGTTGCTGCGCCTTCTCTTTGTCCATGTGCACACACACGATTCCTCAGCGAAAACCATGCAGAGACCTTTCCACGAGCACCCGGGGATGTGCACCCAGCACCACGTGCACGCACACGCAGCTAGAGAAAAGCACCTACCTTTTCACACACTGATGCCTAAGCAAACGCGTGGCCACACACACGCACACATCCGCAAGCGCGCCTACTCCCATCTATTGAGGGAAAGACGGACGAGCAACGTCCTGACAGGCTTGAGGGGAAAAACGTCCGTTGACGGTTGGCGTACTGCACGCCCGCCTACGGGGCTGCAGGGGAATCCACATTTGGAAGGTACCTGAAGATGTGTGCCTGTTCTTGGAGCTCCGCTAGTAGGGTAGCAAAGACACTCGTAGGCAGTACTGAATGCTGCTCCGTGCTACTTCTCCTCCGCTGGCAAATGCTTCACAGTCGCCCTAGGAAAGACGTTTAACAATCGATCTCCAAGAGGAACGAAACACATGATGCCATAAGGCGAAAGAATAGCAGGGCATCTCTTCACAGGCTTGTCCCTGATCTATAGCTGAGGGCAAACACTTGTGTGCTTGTGGGAGAGCCTGTGTCTTTCCTGGAAGCGTTTGGGAGTTTTGCTCAGACGCGTGTTTCCTCAAGTTCAAGAATCAAGATCTAGGATACCTGCAGACAGGTGCCTGTTTGTGTGGAGACAGTCTGTTTGAAACTGTGTTCCTCAGCGCCCGCTCTTTCTCCCCGTCGCTCCACACGCCTGGGAGTCCCTTTCTTTCTCTCCACAAGCACGTGTGTTGACTTCGTCGCACATGTGCATCTGCACAAGCGTTGAGCTCAGCAGAGCGTGTCTCTTGACACTTGATGTGCGTTGGCTGTGTCTGCCTGCTCCAGTGAAGAGAGAAACGGGAAATCATCTTGGTAGAGGCAACAAAGCAAAAGCGAGGCAGGATTGACATCTGCTCAACAGAGACGGATTCCCTGCGCTGACACAGTTCACAGTTACACGAGAAGCAATCTGAGCGGTCCGTCGACCGGAGACGTGTTTCCCAAGAGGTCGTTTAGCGAGTGAACAGCAGTGTGCGCGACTTTCAGGAGTGTGCCTGGAAAGTGCCAGAATCACCAGGAGCATCTGTGCAAAAGCTGCTGCCTCTGTGACCGCATTGAGGCACGTTCGCGTGTCTGCGAGTATATAGACGGCTCTTTCGCGTTCACTCCGAGGGAAACGGTCCGCTATTGCTTCTGTGCGCACAGACGCGATTCCCTTGTCTCTTGCGAACACAGGGAACTCTGTGCATCCAAATCTACAGGCTAAGGACGCGTCTGCATATGTTTTGGTGAACAATCGAGTGTGCGTGTTCTGACAGCTGCCTCTATGCAGACGTCTCCACAGAGCCACTTCTGAATGCCCCGCAGCCCAGGACTGAATGGATACACTAACAAGTGCACCGGTGTGAGCAACCACATATGCAGAAGGACGTCTTTCATCTCACAGAAGCGCGAACGTCTTGGCGTTCAAGCACATGGCAGAAACAAGGTGTGAACAGATGAGCTGCTGCTATTTTCTCCGTTCGGCATGCTTCGTTGTAGCTCTCTTGCCGGTCGCCGGCTTAGCGGCTTGCTTTGCGCGACTAGCTCTGGGGAGAGAAGGAGATAGCGCCGGAAACCTCGCCTTTTGCCTTCTTCGGCGCTGGAACCTGGTTGCTGCGCCTTCTCTTTGTCCATGTGCACACACACGATTCCTCAGCGAAAACCATGCAGAAACCTTTCCACGAGCACCCGGGGATGTGCACCCAGCACCACGTGCACGCACACGCAGCTAGAGAAAAGCACCTACCTTTTCACACACTGATGCCTAAGCAAACGCGTGGCCACACACACGCACACATCCGCAAGCGCGCCTACTCCCATCTATTGAGGGAAAGACGGACGAGCAACGTCCTGACAGGCTTGAGGGGAAAAACGTCCGTTGACGGTTGGCGTACTGCACGCCCGCCTACGGGGCTGCAGGGGAATCCACATTTGGAAGGTACCTGAAGATGTGTGCCTGTTCTTGGAGCTCCGCTAGTAGGGTAGCAAAGACACTCGTAGGCAGTACTGAATGCTGCTCCGTGCTACTTCTCCTCCGCTGGCAAATGCTTCACAGTCGCCCGAGGAAAGACGTTTAACAATCGATCTCCAAGAGGAACGAAACACATGATGCCATAAGGCGAAAGAATAGCAGGGCATCTCTTCACAGGCTTGTCCCTGATCTATAGCTGAGGGCAAACACTTGTGTGCTTGTGGGAGAGCCTGTGTCTTTCCTGGAAGCGTTTGGGAGTTTTGCTCAGACGCGTGTTTCCTCAAGTTCAAGAATCAAGATCTAGGATACCTGCAGACAGGTGCCTGTTTGTGTGGAGACAGTCTGTTTGAAACTGTGTTCCTCAGCGCCCGCTCTTTCTCCCCGTCGCTCCACACGCCTGGGAGTCCCTTTCTTTCTCTCCACAAGCACGTGTGTTGACTTCGTCGCACATGTGCATCTGCACAAGCGTTGAGCTCAGCAGAGCGTGTCTCTTGACACTTGATGTGCGTTGGCTGTGTCTGCCTGCTCCAGTGAAGAGAGAAACGGGAAATCATCTTGGTAGAGGCAACAAAGCAAAAGCGAGGCAGGATTGACATCTGCTCAACAGAGACGGATTCCCTGCGCTGACACAGTTCACAGTTACACGAGAAGCAATCTGAGCGGTCCGTCGACCGGAGACGTGTTTCCCAAGAGGTCGTTTAGCGAGTGAACAGCAGTGTGCGCGACTTTCAGGAGTGTGCCTGGAAAGTGCCAGAATCACCAGGAGCATCTGTGCAAAAGCTGCTGCCTCTGTGACCGCATTGAGGCACGTTCGCGTGTCTGCGAGTATATAGACGGCTCTTTCGCGTTCACTCCGAGGGAAACGGTCCGCTATTGCTTCTGTGCGCACAGACGCGATTCCCTTGTCTCTTGCGAACACAGGGAACTCTGTGCATCCAAATCTACAGGCTAAGGACGCGTCTGCATATGTTTTGGTGAACAATCGAGTGTGCGTGTTCTGACAGCTGCCTCTATGCAGACGTCTCCACAGAGCCACTTCTGAATGCCCCGCAGCCCAGGACTGAATGGATACACTAACAAGTGCACCGGTGTGAGCAACCACATATGCAGAAGGACGTCTTTCATCTCACAGAAGCGCGAACGTCTTGGCGTTCAAGCACATGGCAGAAACAAGGTGTGAACAGATGAGCTGCTGCTATTTTCTCCGTTCGGCATGCTTCGTTGTAGCTCTCTTGCCGGTCGCCGGCTTAGCGGCTTGCTTTGCGCGACTAGCTCTGGGGAGAGAAGGAGATAGCGCCGGAAACCTCGCCTTTTGCCTTCTTCGGCGCTGGAACCTGGTTGCTGCGCCTTCTCTTTGTCCATGTGCACACACACGATTCCTCAGCGAAAACCATGCAGAAACCTTTCCACGAGCACCCGGGGATGTGCACCCAGCACCACGTGCACGCACACGCAGCTAGAGAAAAGCACCTACCTTTTCACACACTGAAGCCTAAGCAAACGCGTGGCCACACACACGCACACATCCGCAAGCGCGCCTACTCCCATCTATTGAGGGAAAGACGGACGAGCAACGTCCTGACAGGCTTGAGGGGAAAAACGTCCGTTGACGGTTGGCGTACTGCACGCCCGCCTACGGGGCTGCAGGGGAATCCACATTTGGAAGGTACCTGAAGATGTGTGCCTGTTCTTGGAGCTCCGCTAGTAGGGTAGCAAAGACACTCGTAGGCAGTACTGAATGCTGCTCCGTGCTACTTCTCCTCCGCTGGCAAATGCTTCACAGTCGCCCGAGGAAAGACGTTTAACAATCGATCTCCAAGAGGAACGAAACACATGATGCCATAAGGCGAAAGAATAGCAGGGCATCTCTTCACAGGCTTGTCCCTGATCTATAGCTGAGGGCAAACACTTGTGTGCTTGTGGGAGAGCCTGTGTCTTTCCTGGAAGCGTTTGGGAGTTTTGCTCAGACGCGTGTTTCCTCAAGTTCAAGAATCAAGATCTAGGATACCTGCAGACAGGTGCCTGTTTGTGTGGAGACAGTCTGTTTGAAACTGTGTTCCTCAGCGCCCGCTCTTTCTCCCCGTCGCTCCACACGCCTGGGAGTCCCTTTCTTTCTCTCCACAAGCACGTGTGTTGACTTCGTCGCACATGTGCATCTGCACAAGCGTTGAGCTCAGCAGAGCGTGTCTCTTGACACTTGATGTGCGTTGGCTGTGTCTGCGTGCTCCAGTGAAGAGAGAAACGGGAAATCATCTTGGTAGAGGCAACAAAGCAAAAGCGAGGCAGGATTGACATCTGCTCAACAGAGACGGATTCCCTGCGCTGACACAGTTCACAGTTACACGAGAAGCAATCTGAGCGGTCCGTCGACCGGAGACGTGTTTCCCAAGAGGTCGTTTAGCGAGTGAACAGCAGTGTGCGCGACTTTCAGGAGTGTGCCTGGAAAGTGCCAGAATCACCAGGAGCATCTGTGCAAAAGCTGCTGCCTCTGTGACCGCATTGAGGCACGTTCGCGTGTCTGCGAGTATATAGACGGCTCTTTCGCGTTCACTCCGAGGGAAACGGTCCGCTATTGCTTCTGTGCGCACAGACGCGATTCCCTTGTCTCTTGCGAACACAGGGAACTCTGTGCATCCAAATCTACAGGCTAAGGACGCGTCTGCATATGTTTTGGTGAACAATCGAGTGTGCGTGTTCTGACAGCTGCCTCTATGCAGACGTCTCCACAGAGCCACTTCTGAATGCCCCGCAGCCCAGGACTGAATGGATACACTAACAAGTGCACCGGTGTGAGCAACCACATATGCAGAAGGACGTCTTTCATCTCACAGAAGCGCGAACGTCTTGGCGTTCAAGCACATGGCAGAAACAAGGTGTGAACAGATGAGCTGCTGCTATTTTCTCCGTTCGGCATGCTTCGTTGTAGCTCTCTTGCCGGTCGCCGGCTTAGCGGCTTGCTTTGCGCGACTAGCTCTGGGGAGAGAAGGAGATAGCGCCGGAAACCTCGCCTTTTGCCTTCTTCGGCGCTGGAACCTGGTTGCTGCGCCTTCTCTTTGTCCATGTGCACACACACGATTCCTCAGCGAAAACCATGCAGAAACCTTTCCACGAGCACCCGGGGATGTGCACCCAGCACCACGTGCACGCACAGGCAGCTAGAGAAAAGCACCTACCTTTTCACACACTGATGCCTAAGCAAACGCGTGGCCACACACACGCACACATCCGCAAGCGCGCCTACTCCCATCTATTGAGGGAAAGACGGACGAGCAACGTCCTGACAGGCTTGAGGGGAAAAACGTCCGTTGACGGTTGGCGTACTGCACGCCCGCCTACGGGGCTGCAGGGGAATCCACATTTGGAAGGTACCTGAAGATGTGTGCCTGTTCTTGGAGCTCCGCTAGTAGGGTAGCAAAGACACTCGTAGGCAGTACTGAATGCTGCTCCGTGCTACTTCTCCTCCGCTGGCAAATGCTTCACAGTCGCCCTAGGAAAGACGTTTAACAATCGATCTCCAAGAGGAACGAAACACATGATGCCATAAGGCGAAAGAATAGCAGGGCATCTCTTCACAGGCTTGTCCCTGATCTATAGCTGAGGGCAAACACTTGTGTGCTTGTGGGAGAGCCTGTGTCTTTCCTGGAAGCGTTTGGGAGTTTTGCTCAGACGCGTGTTTCCTCAAGTTCAAGAATCAAGATCTAGGATACCTGCAGACAGGTGCCTGTTTGTGTGGAGACAGTCTGTTTGAAACTGTGTTCCTCAGCGCCCGCTCTTTCTCCCCGTCGCTCCACACGCCTGGGAGTCCCTTTCTTTCTCTCCACAAGCACGTGTGTTGACTTCGTCGCACATGTGCATCTGCACAAGCGTTGAGCTCAGCAGAGCGTGTCTCTTGACACTTGATGTGCGTTGGCTGTGTCTGCCTGCTCCAGTGAAGAGAGAAACGGGAAATCATCTTGGTAGAGGCAACAAAGCAAAAGCGAGGCAGGATTGACATCTGCTCAACAGAGACGGATTCCCTGCGCTGACACAGTTCACAGTTACACGAGAAGCAATCTGAGCGGTCCGTCGACCGGAGACGTGTTTCCCAAGAGGTCGTTTAGCGAGTGAACAGCAGTGTGCGCGACTTTCAGGAGTGTGCCTGGAAAGTGCCAGAATCACCAGGAGCATCTGTGCAAAAGCTGCTGCCTCTGTGACCGCATTGAGGCACGTTCGCGTGTCTGCGAGTATATAGACGGCTCTTTCGCGTTCACTCCGAGGGAAACGGTCCGCTATTGCTTCTGTGCGCACAGACGCGATTCCCTTGTCTCTTGCGAACACAGGGAACTCTGTGCATCCAAATCTACAGGCTAAGGACGCGTCTGCATATGTTTTGGTGAACAATCGAGTGTGCGTGTTCTGACAGCTGCCTCTATGCAGACGTCTCCACAGAGCCACTTCTGAATGCCCCGCAGCCCAGGACTGAATGGATACACTAACAAGTGCACCGGTGTGAGCAACCACATATGCAGAAGGACGTCTTTCATCTCACAGAAGCGCGAACGTCTTGGCGTTCAAGCACATGGCAGAAACAAGGTGTGAACAGATGAGCTGCTGCTATTTTCTCCGTTCGGCATGCTTCGTTGTAGCTCTCTTGCCGGTCGCCGGCTTAGCGGCTTGCTTTGCGCGACTAGCTCTGGGGAGAGAAGGAGATAGCGCCGGAAACCTCGCCTTTTGCCTTCTTCGGCGCTGGAACCTGGTTGCTGCGCCTTCTCTTTGTCCATGTGCACACACACGATTCCTCAGCGAAAACCATGCAGAAACCTTTCCACGAGCACCCAGGGATGTGCACCCAGCACCACGTGCACGCACACGCAGCTAGAGAAAAGCACCTACCTTTTCACACACTGATGCCTAAGCAAACGCGTGGCCACACACACGCACACATCCGCAAGCGCGCCTACTCCCATCTATTGAGGGAAAGACGGACGAGCAACTTCCTGACAGGCTTGAGGGGAAAAACGTCCGTTGACGGTTGGCGTACTGCACGCCCGCCTACGGGGCTGCAGGGGAATCCACATTTGGAAGGTACCTGAAGATGTGTGCCTGTTCTTGGAGCTCCGCTAGTAGGGTAGCAAAGACACTCGTAGGCAGTACTGAATGCTGCTCCGTGCTACTTCTCCTCCGCTGGCAAATGCTTCACAGTCGCCCTAGGAAAGACGTTTAACAATCGATCTCCAAGAGGAACGAAACACATGATGCCATAAGGCGAAAGAATAGCAGGGCATCTCTTCACAGGCTTGTCCCTGATCTATAGCTGAGGGCAAACACTTGTGTGCTTGTGGGAGAGCCTGTGTCTTTCCTGGAAGCGTTTGGGAGTTTTGCTCAGACGCGTGTTTCCTCAAGTTCAAGAATCAAGATCTAGGATACCTGCAGACAGGTGCCTGTTTGTGTGGAGACAGTCTGTTTGAAACTGTGTTCCTCAGCGCCCGCTCTTTCTCCCCGTCGCTCCACACGCCTGGGAGTCCCTTTCTTTCTCTCCACAAGCACGTGTGTTGACTTCGTCGCACATGTGCATCTGCACAAGCGTTGAGCTCAGCAGAGCGTGTCTCTTGACACTTGATGTGCGTTGGCTGTGTCTGCCTGCTCCAGTGAAGAGAGAAACGGGAAATCATCTTGGTAGAGGCAACAAAGCAAAAGCGAGGCAGGATTGACATCTGCTCAACAGAGACGGATTCCCTGCGCTGACACAGTTCACAGTTACACGAGAAGCAATCTGAGCGGTCCGTCGACCGGAGACGTGTTTCCCAAGAGGTCGTTTAGCGAGTGAACAGCAGTGTGCGCGACTTTCAGGAGTGTGCCTGGAAAGTGCCAGAATCACCAGGAGCATCTGTGCAAAAGCTGCTGCCTCTGTGACCGCATTGAGGCACGTTCGCGTGTCTGCGAGTATATAGACGGCTCTTTCGCGTTCACTCCGAGGGAAACGGTCCGCTATTGCTTCTGTGCGCACAGACGCGATTCCCTTGTCTCTTGCGAACACAGGGAACTCTGTGCATCCAAATCTACAGGCTAAGGACGCGTCTGCATATGTTTTGGTGAACAATCGAGTGTGCGTGTTCTGACAGCTGCCTCTATGCAGACGTCTCCACAGAGCCACTTCTGAATGCCCCGCAGCCCAGGACTGAATGGATACACTAACAAGTGCACCGGTGTGAGCAACCACATATGCAGAAGGACGTCTTTCATCTCACAGAAGCGCGAACGTCTTGGCGTTCAAGCACATGGCAGAAACAAGGTGTGAACAGATGAGCTGCTGCTATTTTCTCCGTTCGGCATGCTTCGTTGTAGCTCTCTTGCCGGTCGCCGGCTTAGCGGCTTGCTTTGCGCGACTAGCTCTGGGGAGAGAAGGAGATAGCGCCGGAAACCTCGCCTTTTGCCTTCTTCGGCGCTGGAACCTGGTTGCTGCGCCTTCTCTTTGTCCATGTGCACACACACGATTCCTCAGCGAAAACCATGCAGAAACCTTTCCACGAGCACCCAGGGATGTGCACCCAGCACCACGTGCACGCACACGCAGCTAGAGAAAAGCACCTACCTTTTCACACACTGATGCCTAAGCAAACGCGTGGCCACACACACGCACACATCCGCAAGCGCGCCTACTCCCATCTATTGAGGGAAAGACGGACGAGCAACGTCCTGACAGGCTTGAGGGGAAAAACGTCCGTTGACGGTTGGCGTACTGCACGCCCGCCTACGGGGCTGCAGGGGAATCCACATTTGGAAGGTACCTGAAGATGTGTGCCTGTTCTTGGAGCTCCGCTAGTAGGGTAGCAAAGACACTCGTAGGCAGTACTGAATGCTGCTCCGTGCTACTTCTCCTCCGCTGGCAAATGCTTCACAGTCGCCCTAGGAAAGACGTTTAACAATCGATCTCCAAGAGGAACGAAACACATGATGCCATAAGGCGAAAGAATAGCAGGGCATCTCTTCACAGGCTTGTCCCTGATCTATAGCTGAGGGCAAACACTTGTGTGCTTGTGGGAGAGCCTGTGTCTTTCCTGGAAGCGTTTGGGAGTTTTGCTCAGACGCGTGTTTCCTCAAGTTCAAGAATCAAGATCTAGGATACCTGCAGACAGGTGCCTGTTTGTGTGGAGACAGTCTGTTTGAAACTGTGTTCCTCAGCGCCCGCTCTTTCTCCCCGTCGCTCCACACGCCTGGGAGTCCCTTTCTTTCTCTCCACAAGCACGTGTGTTGACTTCGTCGCACATGTGCATCTGCACAAGCGTTGAGCTCAGCAGAGCGTGTCTCTTGACACTTGATGTGCGTTGGCTGTGTCTGCCTGCTCCAGTGAAGAGAGAAACGGGAAATCATCTTGGTAGAGGCAACAAAGCAAAAGCGAGGCAGGATTGACATCTGCTCAACAGAGACGGATTCCCTGCGCTGACACAGTTCACAGTTACACGAGAAGCAATCTGAGCGGTCCGTCGACCGGAGACGTGTTTCCCAAGAGGTCGTTTAGCGAGTGAACAGCAGTGTGCGCGACTTTCAGGAGTGTGCCTGGAAAGTGCCAGAATCACCAGGAGCATCTGTGCAAAAGCTGCTGCCTCTGTGACCGCATTGAGGCACGTTCGCGTGTCTGCGAGTATATAGACGGCTCTTTCGCGTTCACTCCGAGGGAAACGGTCCGCTATTGCTTCTGTGCGCACAGACGCGATTCCCTTGTCTCTTGCGAACACAGGGAACTCTGTGCATCCAAATCTACAGGCTAAGGACGCGTCTGCATATGTTTTGGTGAACAATCGAGTGTGCGTGTTCTGACAGCTGCCTCTATGCAGACGTCTCCACAGAGCCACTTCTGAATGCCCCGCAGCCCAGGACTGAATGGATACACTAACAAGTGCACCGGTGTGAGCAACCACATATGCAGAAGGACGTCTTTCATCTCACAGAAGCGCGAACGTCTTGGCGTTCAAGCACATGGCAGAAACAAGGTGTGAACAGATGAGCTGCTGCTATTTTCTCCGTTCGGCATGCTTCGTTGTAGCTCTCTTGCCGGTCGCCGGCTTAGCGGCTTGCTTTGCGCGACTAGCTCTGGGGAGAGAAGGAGATAGCGCCGGAAACCTCGCCTTTTGCCTTCTTCGGCGCTGGAACCTGGTTGCTGCGCCTTCTCTTTGTCCATGTGCACACACACGATTCCTCAGCGAAAACCATGCAGAAACCTTTCCACGAGCACCCAGGGATGTGCACCCAGCACCACGTGCACGCACACGCAGCTAGAGAAAAGCACCTACCTTTTCACACACTGATGCCTAAGCAAACGCGTGGCCACACACACGCACACATCCGCAAGCGCGCCTACTCCCATCTATTGAGGGAAAGACGGACGAGCTCTTTGGTTGCTCTTCACAGGCTTGTCCCTGATCTATAGCTGAGGGCAAACACTTGTGTGCTTGTGGGAGAGCCTGTGTCTTTCCTGGAAGCGTTTGGGAGTTTTGCTCAGACGCGTGTTTCCTCAAGTTCAAGAATCAAGATCTAGGATACCTGCAGACAGGTGCCTGTTTGTGTGGAGACAGTCTGTTTGAAACTGTGTTCCTCAGCGCCCGCTCTTTCTCCCCGTCGCTCCACACGCCTGGGAGTCCCTTTCTTTCTCTCCACAAGCACGTGTGTTGACTTCGTCGCACATGTGCATCTGCACAAGCGTTGAGCTCAGCAGAGCGTGTCTCTTGACACTTGATGTGCGTTGGCTGTGTCTGCCTGCTCCAGTGAAGAGAGAAACGGGAAATCATCTTGGTAGAGGCAACAAAGCAAAAGCGAGGCAGGATTGACATCTGCTCAACAGAGACGGATTCCCTGCGCTGACACAGTTCACAGTTACACGAGAAGCAATCTGAGCGGTCCGTCGACCGGAGACGTGTTTCCCAAGAGGTCGTTTAGCGAGTGAACAGCAGTGTGCGCGACTTTCAGGAGTGTGCCTGGAAAGTGCCAGAATCACCAGGAGCATCTGTGCAAAAGCTGCTGCCTCTGTGACCGCATTGAGGCACGTTCGCGTGTCTGCGAGTATATAGACGGCTCTTTCGCGTTCACTCCGAGGGAAACGGTCCGCTATTGCTTCTGTGCGCACAGACGCGATTCCCTTGTCTCTTGCGAACACAGGGAACTCTGTGCATCCAAATCTACAGGCTAAGGACGCGTCTGCATATGTTTTGGTGAACAATCGAGTGTGCGTGTTCTGACAGCTGCCTCTATGCAGACGTCTCCACAGAGCCACTTCTGAATGCCCCGCAGCCCAGGACTGAATGGATACACTAACAAGTGCACCGGTGTGAGCAACCACATATGCAGAAGGACGTCTTTCATCTCACAGAAGCGCGAACGTCTTGGCGTTCAAGCACATGGCAGAAACAAGGTGTGAACAGATGAGCTGCTGCTATTTTCTCCGTTCGGCATGCTTCGTTGTAGCTCTCTTGCCGGTCGCCGGCTTAGCGGCTTGCTTTGCGCGACTAGCTCTGGGGAGAGAAGGAGATAGCGCCGGAAACCTCGCCTTTTGCCTTCTTCGGCGCTGGAACCTGGTTGCTGCGCCTTCTCTTTGTCCATGTGCACACACACGATTCCTCAGCGAAAACCATGCAGAAACCTTTCCACGAGCACCCAGGGATGTGCACCCAGCACCACGTGCACGCACACGCAGCTAGAGAAAAGCACCTACCTTTTCACACACTGATGCCTAAGCAAACGCGTGGCCACACACACGCACACATCCGCAAGCGCGCCTACTCCCATCTATTGAGGGAAAGACGGACGAGCTCTTTGGTTGCTCTTCACAGGCTTGTCCCTGATCTATAGCTGAGGGCAAACACTTGTGTGCTTGTGGGAGAGCCTGTGTCTTTCCTGGAAGCGTTTGGGAGTTTTGCTCAGACGCGTGTTTCCTCAAGTTCAAGAATCAAGATGTAGGATACCTGCAGACAGGTGCCTGTTTGTGTGGAGACAGTCTGTTTGAAACTGTGTTCCTCAGCGCCCGCTCTTTCTCCCCGTCGCTCCACACGCCTGGGAGTCCCTTTCTTTCTCTCCACAAGCACGTGTGTTGACTTCGTCGCACATGTGCATCTGCACAAGCGTTGAGCTCAGCAGAGCGTGTCTCTTGACACTTGATGTGCGTTGGCTGTGTCTGCCTGCTCCAGTGAAGAGAGAAACGGGAAATCATCTTGGTAGAGGCAACAAAGCAAAAGCGAGGCAGGATTGACATCTGCTCAACAGAGACGGATTCCCTGCGCTGACACAGTTCACAGTTACACGAGAAGCAATCTGAGCGGTCCGTCGACCGGAGACGTGTTTCCCAAGAGGTCGTTTAGCGAGTGAACAGCAGTGTGCGCGACTTTCAGGAGTGTGCCTGGAAAGTGCCAGAATCACCAGGAGCATCTGTGCAAAAGCTGCTGCCTCTGTGACCGCATTGAGGCACGTTCGCGTGTCTGCGAGTATATAGACGGCTCTTTCGCGTTCACTCCGAGGGAAACGGTCCGCTATTGCTTCTGTGCGCACAGACGCGATTCCCTTGTCTCTTGCGAACACAGGGAACTCTGTGCATCCAAATCTACAGGCTAAGGACGCGTCTGCATATGTTTTGGTGAACAATCGAGTGTGCGTGTTCTGACAGCTGCCTCTATGCAGACGTCTCCACAGAGCCACTTCTGAATGCCCCGCAGCCCAGGACTGAATGGATACACTAACAAGTGCACCGGTGTGAGCAACCACATATGCAGAAGGACGTCTTTCATCTCACAGAAGCGCGAACGTCTTGGCGTTCAAGCACATGGCAGAAACAAGGTGTGAACAGATGAGCTGCTGCTATTTTCTCCGTTCGGCATGCTTCGTTGTAGCTCTCTTGCCGGTCGCCGGCTTAGCGGCTTGCTTTGCGCGACTAGCTCTGGGGAGAGAAGGAGATAGCGCCGGAAACCTCGCCTTTTGCCTTCTTCGGCGCTGGAACCTGGTTGCTGCGCCTTCTCTTTGTCCATGTGCACACACACGATTCCTCAGCGAAAACCATGCAGAAACCTTTCCACGAGCACCCAGGGATGTGCACCCAGCACCACGTGCACGCACACGCAGCTAGAGAAAAGCACCTACCTTTTCACACACTGATGCCTAAGCAAACGCGTGGCCACACACACGCACACATCCGCAAGCGCGCCTACTCCCATCTATTGAGGGAAAGACGGACGAGCTCTTTGGTTGCTCTTCACAGGCTTGTCCCTGATCTATAGCTGAGGGCAAACACTTGTGTGCTTGTGGGAGAGCCTGTGTCTTTCCTGGAAGCGTTTGGGAGTTTTGCTCAGACGCGTGTTTCCTCAAGTTCAAGAATCAAGATCTAGGATACCTGCAGACAGGTGCCTGTTTGTGTGGAGACAGTCTGTTTGAAACTGTGTTCCTCAGCGCCCGCTCTTTCTCCCCGTCGCTCCACACGCCTGGGAGTCCCTTTCTTTCTCTCCACAAGCACGTGTGTTGACTTCGTCGCACATGTGCATCTGCACAAGCGTTGAGCTCAGCAGAGCGTGTCTCTTGACACTTGATGTGCGTTGGCTGTGTCTGCCTGCTCCAGTGAAGAGAGAAACGGGAAATCATCTTGGTAGAGGCAACAAAGCAAAAGCGAGGCAGGATTGACATCTGCTCAACAGAGACGGATTCCCTGCGCTGACACAGTTCACAGTTACACGAGAAGCAATCTGAGCGGTCCGTCGACCGGAGACGTGTTTCCCAAGAGGTCGTTTAGCGAGTGAACAGCAGTGTGCGCGACTTTCAGGAGTGTGCCTGGAAAGTGCCAGAATCACCAGGAGCATCTGTGCAAAAGCTGCTGCCTCTGTGACCGCATTGAGGCACGTTCGCGTGTCTGCGAGTATATAGACGGCTCTTTCGCGTTCACTCCGAGGGAAACGGTCCGCTATTGCTTCTGTGCGCACAGACGCGATTCCCTTGTCTCTTGCGAACACAGGGAACTCTGTGCATCCAAATCTACAGGCTAAGGACGCGTCTGCATATGTTTTGGTGAACAATCGAGTGTGCGTGTTCTGACAGCTGCCTCTATGCAGACGTCTCCACAGAGCCACTTCTGAATGCCCCGCAGCCCAGGACTGAATGGATACACTAACAAGTGCACCGGTGTGAGCAACCACATATGCAGAAGGACGTCTTTCATCTCACAGAAGCGCGAACGTCTTGGCGTTCAAGCACATGGCAGAAACAAGGTGTGAACAGATGAGCTGCTGCTATTTTCTCCGTTCGGCATGCTTCGTTGTAGCTCTCTTGCCGGTCGCCGGCTTAGCGGCTTGCTTTGCGCGACTAGCTCTGGGGAGAGAAGGAGATAGCGCCGGAAACCTCGCCTTTTGCCTTCTTCGGCGCTGGAACCTGGTTGCTGCGCCTTCTCTTTGTCCATGTGCACACACACGATTCCTCAGCGAAAACCATGCAGAAACCTTTCCACGAGCACCCAGGGATGTGCACCCAGCACCACGTGCACGCACACGCAGCTAGAGAAAAGCACCTACCTTTTCACACACTGATGCCTAAGCAAACGCGTGGCCACACACACGCACACATCCGCAAGCGCGCCTACTCCCATCTATTGAGGGAAAGACGGACGAGCTCTTTGGTTGCTCTTCACAGGCTTGTCCCTGATCTATAGCTGAGGGCAAACACTTGTGTGCTTGTGGGAGAGCCTGTGTCTTTCCTGGAAGCGTTTGGGAGTTTTGCTCAGACGCGTGTTTCCTCAAGTTCAAGAATCAAGATCTAGGATACCTGCAGACAGGTGCCTGTTTGTGTGGAGACAGTCTGTTTGAAACTGTGTTCCTCAGCGCCCGCTCTTTCTCCCCGTCGCTCCACACGCCTGGGAGTCCCTTTCTTTCTCTCCACAAGCACGTGTGTTGACTTCGTCGCACATGTGCATCTGCACAAGCGTTGAGCTCAGCAGAGCGTGTCTCTTGACACTTGATGTGCGTTGGCTGTGTCTGCCTGCTCCAGTGAAGAGAGAAACGGGAAATCATCTTGGTAGAGGCAACAAAGCAAAAGCGAGGCAGGATTGACATCTGCTCAACAGAGACGGATTCCCTGCGCTGACACAGTTCACAGTTACACGAGAAGCAATCTGAGCGGTCCGTCGACCGGAGACGTGTTTCCCAAGAGGTCGTTTAGCGAGTGAACAGCAGTGTGCGCGACTTTCAGGAGTGTGCCTGGAAAGTGCCAGAATCACCAGGAGCATCTGTGCAAAAGCTGCTGCCTCTGTGACCGCATTGAGGCACGTTCGCGTGTCTGCGAGTATATAGACGGCTCTTTCGCGTTCACTCCGAGGGAAACGGTCCGCTATTGCTTCTGTGCGCACAGACGCGATTCCCTTGTCTCTTGCGAACACAGGGAACTCTGTGCATCCAAATCTACAGGCTAAGGACGCGTCTGCATATGTTTTGGTGAACAATCGAGTGTGCGTGTTCTGACAGCTGCCTCTATGCAGACGTCTCCACAGAGCCACTTCTGAATGCCCCGCAGCCCAGGACTGAATGGATACACTAACAAGTGCACCGGTGTGAGCAACCACATATGCAGAAGGACGTCTTTCATCTCACAGAAGCGCGAACGTCTTGGCGTTCAAGCACATGGCAGAAACAAGGTGTGAACAGATGAGCTGCTGCTATTTTCTCCGTTCGGCATGCTTCGTTGTAGCTCTCTTGCCGGTCGCCGGCTTAGCGGCTTGCTTTGCGCGACTAGCTCTGGGGAGAGAAGGAGATAGCGCCGGAAACCTCGCCTTTTGCCTTCTTCGGCGCTGGAACCTGGTTGCTGCGCCTTCTCTTTGTCCATGTGCACACACACGATTCCTCAGCGAAAACCATGCAGAAACCTTTCCACGAGCACCCAGGGATGTGCACCCAGCACCACGTGCACGCACACGCAGCTAGAGAAAAGCACCTACCTTTTCACACACTGATGCCTAAGCAAACGCGTGGCCACACACACGCACACATCCGCAAGCGCGCCTACTCCCATCTATTGAGGGAAAGACGGACGAGCTCTTTGGTTGCTCTTCACAGGCTTGTCCCTGATCTATAGCTGAGGGCAAACACTTGTGTGCTTGTGGGAGAGCCTGTGTCTTTCCTGGAAGCGTTTGGGAGTTTTGCTCAGACGCGTGTTTCCTCAAGTTCAAGAATCAAGATGTAGGATACCTGCAGACAGGTGCCTGTTTGTGTGGAGACAGTCTGTTTGAAACTGTGTTCCTCAGCGCCCGCTCTTTCTCCCCGTCGCTCCACACGCCTGGGAGTCCCTTTCTTTCTCTCCACAAGCACGTGTGTTGACTTCGTCGCACATGTGCATCTGCACAAGCGTTGAGCTCAGCAGAGCGTGTCTCTTGACACTTGATGTGCGTTGGCTGTGTCTGCCTGCTCCAGTGAAGAGAGAAACGGGAAATCATCTTGGTAGAGGCAACAAAGCAAAAGCGAGGCAGGATTGACATCTGCTCAACAGAGACGGATTCCCTGCGCTGACACAGTTCACAGTTACACGAGAAGCAATCTGAGCGGTCCGTCGACCGGAGACGTGTTTCCCAAGAGGTCGTTTAGCGAGTGAACAGCAGTGTGCGCGACTTTCAGGAGTGTGCCTGGAAAGTGCCAGAATCACCAGGAGCATCTGTGCAAAAGCTGCTGCCTCTGTGACCGCATTGAGGCACGTTCGCGTGTCTGCGAGTATATAGACGGCTCTTTCGCGTTCACTCCGAGGGAAACGGTCCGCTATTGCTTCTGTGCGCACAGACGCGATTCCCTTGTCTCTTGCGAACACAGGGAACTCTGTGCATCCAAATCTACAGGCTAAGGACGCGTCTGCATATGTTTTGGTGAACAATCGAGTGTGCGTGTTCTGACAGCTGCCTCTATGCAGACGTCTCCACAGAGCCACTTCTGAATGCCCCGCAGCCCAGGACTGAATGGATACACTAACAAGTGCACCGGTGTGAGCAACCACATATGCAGAAGGACGTCTTTCATCTCACAGAAGCGCGAACGTCTTGGCGTTCAAGCACATGGCAGAAACAAGGTGTGAACAGATGAGCTGCTGCTATTTTCTCCGTTCGGCATGCTTCGTTGTAGCTCTCTTGCCGGTCGCCGGCTTAGCGGCTTGCTTTGCGCGACTAGCTCTGGGGAGAGAAGGAGATAGCGCCGGAAACCTCGCCTTTTGCCTTCTTCGGCGCTGGAACCTGGTTGCTGCGCCTTCTCTTTGTCCATGTGCACACACACGATTCCTCAGCGAAAACCATGCAGAAACCTTTCCACGAGCACCCAGGGATGTGCACCCAGCACCACGTGCACGCACACGCAGCTAGAGAAAAGCACCTACCTTTTCACACACTGATGCCTAAGCAAACGCGTGGCCACACACACGCACACATCCGCAAGCGCGCCTACTCCCATCTATTGAGGGAAAGACGGACGAGCTCTTTGGTTGCTCTTCACAGGCTTGTCCCTGATCTATAGCTGAGGGCAAACACTTGTGTGCTTGTGGGAGAGCCTGTGTCTTTCCTGGAAGCGTTTGGGAGTTTTGCTCAGACGCGTGTTTCCTCAAGTTCAAGAATCAAGATCTAGGATACCTGCAGACAGGTGCCTGTTTGTGTGGAGACAGTCTGTTTGAAACTGTGTTCCTCAGCGCCCGCTCTTTCTCCCCGTCGCTCCACACGCCTGGGAGTCCCTTTCTTTCTCTCCACAAGCACGTGTGTTGACTTCGTCGCACATGTGCATCTGCACAAGCGTTGAGCTCAGCAGAGCGTGTCTCTTGACACTTGATGTGCGTTGGCTGTGTCTGCGTGCTCCAGTGAAGAGAGAAACGGGAAATCATCTTGGTAGAGGCAACAAAGCAAAAGCGAGGCAGGATTGACATCTGCTCAACAGAGACGGATTCCCTGCGCTGACACAGTTCACAGTTACACGAGAAGCAATCTGAGCGGTCCGTCGACCGGAGACGTGTTTCCCAAGAGGTCGTTTAGCGAGTGAACAGCAGTGTGCGCGACTTTCAGGAGTGTGCCTGGAAAGTGCCAGAATCACCAGGAGCATCTGTGCAAAAGCTGCTGCCTCTGTGACCGCATTGAGGCACGTTCGCGTGTCTGCGAGTATATAGACGGCTCTTTCGCGTTCACTCCGAGGGAAACGGTCCGCTATTGCTTCTGTGCGCACAGACGCGATTCCCTTGTCTCTTGCGAACACAGGGAACTCTGTGCATCCAAATCTACAGGCTAAGGACGCGTCTGCATATGTTTTGGTGAACAATCGAGTGTGCGTGTTCTGACAGCTGCCTCTATGCAGACGTCTCCACAGAGCCACTTCTGAATGCCCCGCAGCCCAGGACTGAATGGATACACTAACAAGTGCACCGGTGTGAGCAACCACATATGCAGAAGGACGTCTTTCATCTCACAGAAGCGCGAACGTCTTGGCGTTCAAGCACATGGCAGAAACAAGGTGTGAACAGATGAGCTGCTGCTATTTTCTCCGTTCGGCATGCTTCGTTGTAGCTCTCTTGCCGGTCGCCGGCTTAGCGGCTTGCTTTGCGCGACTAGCTCTGGGGAGAGAAGGAGATAGCGCCGGAAACCTCGCCTTTTGCCTTCTTCGGCGCTGGAACCTGGTTGCTGCGCCTTCTCTTTGTCCATGTGCACACACACGATTCCTCAGCGAAAACCATGCAGAAACCTTTCCACGAGCACCCAGGGATGTGCACCCAGCACCACGTGCACGCACACGCAGCTAGAGAAAAGCACCTACCTTTTCACACACTGATGCCTAAGCAAACGCGTGGCCACACACACGCACACATCCGCAAGCGCGCCTACTCCCATCTATTGAGGGAAAGACGGACGAGCTCTTTGGTTGCTCTTCACAGGCTTGTCCCTGATCTATAGCTGAGGGCAAACACTTGTGTGCTTGTGGGAGAGCCTGTGTCTTTCCTGGAAGCGTTTGGGAGTTTTGCTCAGACGCGTGTTTCCTCAAGTTCAAGAATCAAGATGTAGGATACCTGCAGACAGGTGCCTGTTTGTGTGGAGACAGTCTGTTTGAAACTGTGTTCCTCAGCGCCCGCTCTTTCTCCCCGTCGCTCCACACGCCTGGGAGTCCCTTTCTTTCTCTCCACAAGCACGTGTGTTGACTTCGTCGCACATGTGCATCTGCACAAGCGTTGAGCTCAGCAGAGCGTGTCTCTTGACACTTGATGTGCGTTGGCTGTGTCTGCCTGCTCCAGTGAAGAGAGAAACGGGAAATCATCTTGGTAGAGGCAACAAAGCAAAAGCGAGGCAGGATTGACATCTGCTCAACAGAGACGGATTCCCTGCGCTGACACAGTTCACAGTTACACGAGAAGCAATCTGAGCGGTCCGTCGACCGGAGACGTGTTTCCCAAGAGGTCGTTTAGCGAGTGAACAGCAGTGTGCGCGACTTTCAGGAGTGTGCCTGGAAAGTGCCAGAATCACCAGGAGCATCTGTGCAAAAGCTGCTGCCTCTGTGACCGCATTGAGGCACGTTCGCGTGTCTGCGAGTATATAGACGGCTCTTTCGCGTTCACTCCGAGGGAAACGGTCCGCTATTGCTTCTGTGCGCACAGACGCGATTCCCTTGTCTCTTGCGAACACAGGGAACTCTGTGCATCCAAATCTACAGGCTAAGGACGCGTCTGCATATGTTTTGGTGAACAATCGAGTGTGCGTGTTCTGACAGCTGCCTCTATGCAGACGTCTCCACAGAGCCACTTCTGAATCCCCCGCAGCCCAGGACTGAATGGATACACTAACAAGTGCACCGGTGTGAGCAACCACATATGCAGAAGGACGTCTTTCATCTCACAGAAGCGCGAACGTCTTGGCGTTCAAGCACATGGCAGAAACAAGGTGTGAACAGATGAGCTGCTGCTATTTTCTCCGTTCGGCATGCTTCGTTGTAGCTCTCTTGCCGGTCGCCGGCTTAGCGGCTTGCTTTGCGCGACTAGCTCTGGGGAGAGAAGGAGATAGCGCCGGAAACCTCGCCTTTTGCCTTCTTCGGCGCTGGAACCTGGTTGCTGCGCCTTCTCTTTGTCCATGTGCACACACACGATTCCTCAGCGAAAACCATGCAGAAACCTTTCCACGAGCACCCAGGGATGTGCACCCAGCACCACGTGCACGCACACGCAGCTAGAGAAAAGCACCTACCTTTTCACACACTGAAGCCTAAGCAAACGCGTGGCCACACACACGCACACATCCGCAAGCGCGCCTACTCCCATCTATTGAGGGAAAGACGGACGAGCAACGTCCTGACAGGCTTGAGGGGAAAAACGTCCGTTGACGGTTGGCGTACTGCACGCCCGCCTACGGGGCTGCAGGGGAATCCACATTTGGAAGGTACCTGAAGATGTGTGCCTGTTCTTGGAGCTCCGCTAGTAGGGTAGCAAAGACACTCGTAGGCAGTACTGAATGCTGCTCCGTGCTACTTCTCCTCCGCTGGCAAATGCTTCACAGTCGCCCTAGGAAAGATGTTTAACAATCGATCTCCAAGAGGAACGAAACACATGATGCCATAAGGCGAAAGAATAGCAGGGCATCTCTTCACAGGCTTGTCCCTGATCTATAGCTGAGGGCAAACACTTGTGTGCTTGTGGGAGAGCCTGTGTCTTTCCTGGAAGCGTTTGGGAGTTTTGCTCAGACGCGTGTTTCCTCAAGTTCAAGAATCAAGATCTAGGATACCTGCAGACAGGTGCCTGTTTGTGTGGAGACAGTCTGTTTGAAACTGTGTTCCTCAGCGCCCGCTCTTTCTCCCCGTCGCTCCACACGCCTGGGAGTCCCTTTCTTTCTCTCCACAAGCACGTGTGTTGACTTCGTCGCACATGTGCATCTGCACAAGCGTTGAGCTCAGCAGAGCGTGTCTCTTGACACTTGATGTGCGTTGGCTGTGTCTGCCTGCTCCAGTGAAGAGAGAAACGGGAAATCATCTTGGTAGAGGCAACAAAGCAAAAGCGAGGCAGGATTGACATCTGCTCAACAGAGACGGATTCCCTGCGCTGACACAGTTCACAGTTACACGAGAAGCAATCTGAGCGGTCCGTCGACCGGAGACGTGTTTCCCAAGAGGTCGTTTAGCGAGTGAACAGCAGTGTGCGCGACTTTCAGGAGTGTGCCTGGAAAGTGCCAGAATCACCAGGAGCATCTGTGCAA
The DNA here is from genome assembly GCF_037038585.1 of Patagioenas fasciata. Lineage (NCBI taxonomy): Eukaryota > Metazoa > Chordata > Aves > Columbiformes > Columbidae > Patagioenas > Patagioenas fasciata. The sequence goes on from NW_027288813.1 coordinate 296,124, forward strand.
AAGCTGCTGCCTCTGTGACCGCATTGAGGCACGTTCGCGTGTCTGCGAGTATATAGACGGCTCTTTCGCGTTCACTCCGAGGGAAACGGTCCGCTATTGCTTCTGTGCGCACAGACGCGATTCCCTTGTCTCTTGCGAACACAGGGAACTCTGTGCATCCAAATCTACAGGCTAAGGACGCGTCTGCATATGTTTTGGTGAACAATCGAGTGTGCGTGTTCTGACAGCTGCCTCTATGCAGACGTCTCCACAGAGCCACTTCTGAATGCCCCGCAGCCCAGGACTGAATGGATACACTAACAAGTGCACCGGTGTGAGCAACCACATATGCAGAAGGACGTCTTTCATCTCACAGAAGCGCGAACGTCTTGGCGTTCAAGCACATGGCAGAAACAAGGTGTGAACAGATGAGCTGCTGCTATTTTCTCCGTTCGGCATGCTTCGTTGTAGCTCTCTTGCCGGTCGCCGGCTTAGCGGCTTGCTTTGCGCGACTAGCTCTGGGGAGAGAAGGAGATAGCGCCGGAAACCTCGCCTTTTGCCTTCTTCGGCGCTGGAACCTGGTTGCTGCGCCTTCTCTTTGTCCATGTGCACACACACGATTCCTCAGCGAAAACCATGCAGAAACCTTTCCACGAGCACCCAGGGATGTGCACCCAGCACCACGTGCACGCACACGCAGCTAGAGAAAAGCACCTACCTTTTCACACACTGAAGCCTAAGCAAACGCGTGGCCACACACACGCACACATCCGCAAGCGCGCCTACTCCCATCTATTGAGGGAAAGACGGACGAGCAACGTCCTGACAGGCTTGAGGGGAAAAACGTCCGTTGACGGTTGGCGTACTGCACGCCCGCCTACGGGGCTGCAGGGGAATCCACATTTGGAAGGTACCTGAAGATGTGTGCCTGTTCTTGGAGCTCCGCTAGTAGGGTAGCAAAGACACTCGTAGGCAGTACTGAATGCTGCTCCGTGCTACTTCTCCTCCGCTGGCAAATGCTTCACAGTCGCCCGAGGAAAGACGTTTAACAATCGATCTCCAAGAGGAACGAAACACATGATGCCATAAGGCGAAAGAATAGCAGGGCATCTCTTCACAGGCTTGTCCCTGATCTATAGCTGAGGGCAAACACTTGTGTGCTTGTGGGAGAGCCTGTGTCTTTCCTGGAAGCGTTTGGGAGTTTTGCTCAGACGCGTGTTTCCTCAAGTTCAAGAATCAAGATCTAGGATACCTGCAGACAGGTGCCTGTTTGTGTGGAGACAGTCTGTTTGAAACTGTGTTCCTCAGCGCCCGCTCTTTCTCCCCGTCGCTCCACACGCCTGGGAGTCCCTTTCTTTCTCTCCACAAGCACGTGTGTTGACTTCGTCGCACATGTGCATCTGCACAAGCGTTGAGCTCAGCAGAGCGTGTCTCTTGACACTTGATGTGCGTTGGCTGTGTCTGCCTGCTCCAGTGAAGAGAGAAACGGGAAATCATCTTGGTAGAGGCAACAAAGCAAAAGCGAGGCAGGATTGACATCTGCTCAACAGAGACGGATTCCCTGCGCTGACACAGTTCACAGTTACACGAGAAGCAATCTGAGCGGTCCGTCGACCGGAGACGTGTTTCCCAAGAGGTCGTTTAGCGAGTGAACAGCAGTGTGCGCGACTTTCAGGAGTGTGCCTGGAAAGTGCCAGAATCACCAGGAGCATCTGTGCAAAAGCTGCTGCCTCTGTGACCGCATTGAGGCACGTTCGCGTGTCTGCGAGTATATAGACGGCTCTTTCGCGTTCACTCCGAGGGAAACGGTCCGCTATTGCTTCTGTGCGCACAGACGCGATTCCCTTGTCTCTTGCGAACACAGGGAACTCTGTGCATCCAAATCTACAGGCTAAGGACGCGTCTGCATATGTTTTGGTGAACAATCGAGTGTGCGTGTTCTGACAGCTGCCTCTATGCAGACGTCTCCACAGAGCCACTTCTGAATGCCCCGCAGCCCAGGACTGAATGGATACACTAACAAGTGCACCGGTGTGAGCAACCACATATGCAGAAGGACGTCTTTCATCTCACAGAAGCGCGAACGTCTTGGCGTTCAAGCACATGGCAGAAACAAGGTGTGAACAGATGAGCTGCTGCTATTTTCTCCGTTCGGCATGCTTCGTTGTAGCTCTCTTGCCGGTCGCCGGCTTAGCGGCTTGCTTTGCGCGACTAGCTCTGGGGAGAGAAGGAGATAGCGCCGGAAACCTCGCCTTTTGCCTTCTTCGGCGCTGGAACCTGGTTGCTGCGCCTTCTCTTTGTCCATGTGCACACACACGATTCCTCAGCGAAAACCATGCAGAAACCTTTCCACGAGCACCCAGGGATGTGCACCCAGCACCACGTGCACGCACACGCAGCTAGAGAAAAGCACCTACCTTTTCACACTCTGATGCCTAAGCAAACGCGTGGCCACACACACGCACACATCCGCAAGCGCGCCTACTCCCATCTATTGAGGGAAAGACGGACGAGCTCTTTGGTTGCTCTTCACAGGCTTGTCCCTGATCTATAGCTGAGGGCAAACACTTGTGTGCTTGTGGGAGAGCCTGTGTCTTTCCTGGAAGCGTTTGGGAGTTTTGCTCAGACGCGTGTTTCCTCAAGTTCAAGAATCAAGATCTAGGATACCTGCAGACAGGTGCCTGTTTGTGTGGAGACAGTCTGTTTGAAACTGTGTTCCTCAGCGCCCGCTCTTTCTCCCCGTCGCTCCACACGCCTGGGAGTCCCTTTCTTTCTCTCCACAAGCACGTGTGTTGACTTCGTCGCACATGTGCATCTGCACAAGCGTTGAGCTCAGCAGAGAGCGTGTCTCTTGACACTTGATGTGCGTTGGCTGTGTCTGCCTGCTCCAGTGAAGAGAGAAACGGGAAATCATCTTGGTAGAGGCAACAAAGCAAAAGCGAGGCAGGATTGACATCTGCTCAACAGAGACGGATTCCCTGCGCTGACACAGTTCACAGTTACACGAGAAGCAATCTGAGCGGTCCGTCGACCGGAGACGTGTTTCCCAAGAGGTCGTTTAGCGAGTGAACAGCAGTGTGCGCGACTTTCAGGAGTGTGCCTGGAAAGTGCCAGAATCACCAGGAGCATCTGTGCAAAAGCTGCTGCCTCTGTGACCGCATTGAGGCACGTTCGCGTGTCTGCGAGTATATAGACGGCTCTTTCGCGTTCACTCCGAGGGAAACGGTCCGCTATTGCTTCTGTGCGCACAGACGCGATTCCCTTGTCTCTTGCGAACACAGGGAACTCTGTGCATCCAAATCTACAGGCTAAGGACGCGTCTGCATATGTTTTGGTGAACAATCGAGTGTGCGTGTTCTGACAGCTGCCTCTATGCAGACGTCTCCACAGAGCCACTTCTGAATGCCCCGCAGCCCAGGACTGAATGGATACACTAACAAGTGCACCGGTGTGAGCAACCACATATGCAGAAGGACGTCTTTCATCTCACAGAAGCGCGAACGTCTTGGCGTTCAAGCACATGGCAGAAACAAGGTGTGAACAGATGAGCTGCTGCTATTTTCTCCGTTCGGCATGCTTCGTTGTAGCTCTCTTGCCGGTCGCCGGCTTAGCGGCTTGCTTTGCGCGACTAGCTCTGGGGAGAGAAGGAGATAGCGCCGGAAACCTCGCCTTTTGCCTTCTTCGGCGCTGGAACCTGGTTGCTGCGCCTTCTCTTTGTCCATGTGCACACACACGATTCCTCAGCGAAAACCATGCAGAAACCTTTCCACGAGCACCCAGGGATGTGCACCCAGCACCACGTGCACGCACACGCAGCTAGAGAAAAGCACCTACCTTTTCACACACTGATGCCTAAGCAAACGCGTGGCCACACACACGCACACATCCGCAAGCGCGCCTACTCCCATCTATTGAGGGAAAGACGGACGAGCTCTTTGGTTGCTCTTCACAGGCTTGTCCCTGATCTATAGCTGAGGGCAAACACTTGTGTGCTTGTGGGAGAGCCTGTGTCTTTCCTGGAAGCGTTTGGGAGTTTTGCTCAGACGCGTGTTTCCTCAAGTTCAAGAATCAAGATCTAGGATACCTGCAGACAGGTGCCTGTTTGTGTGGAGACAGTCTGTTTGAAACTGTGTTCCTCAGCGCCCGCTCTTTCTCCCCGTCGCTCCACACGCCTGGGAGTCCCTTTCTTTCTCTCCACAAGCACGTGTGTTGACTTCGTCGCACATGTGCATCTGCACAAGCGTTGAGCTCAGCAGAGCGTGTCTCTTGACACTTGATGTGCGTTGGCTGTGTCTGCCTGCTCCAGTGAAGAGAGAAACGGGAAATCATCTTGGTAGAGGCAACAAAGCAAAAGCGAGGCAGGATTGACATCTGCTCAACAGAGACGGATTCCCTGCGCTGACACAGTTCACAGTTACACGAGAAGCAATCTGAGCGGTCCGTCGACCGGAGACGTGTTTCCCAAGAGGTCGTTTAGCGAGTGAACAGCAGTGTGCGCGACTTTCAGGAGTGTGCCTGGAAAGTGCCAGAATCACCAGGAGCATCTGTGCAAAAGCTGCTGCCTCTGTGACCGCATTGAGGCACGTTCGCGTGTCTGCGAGTATATAGACGGCTCTTTCGCGTTCACTCCGAGGGAAACGGTCCGCTATTGCTTCTGTGCGCACAGACGCGATTCCCTTGTCTCTTGCGAACACAGGGAACTCTGTGCATCCAAATCTACAGGCTAAGGACGCGTCTGCATATGTTTTGGTGAACAATCGAGTGTGCGTGTTCTGACAGCTGCCTCTATGCAGACGTCTCCACAGAGCCACTTCTGAATGCCCCGCAGCCCAGGACTGAATGGATACACTAACAAGTGCACCGGTGTGAGCAACCACATATGCAGAAGGACGTCTTTCATCTCACAGAAGCGCGAACGTCTTGGCGTTCAAGCACATGGCAGAAACAAGGTGTGAACAGATGAGCTGCTGCTATTTTCTCCGTTCGGCATGCTTCGTTGTAGCTCTCTTGCCGGTCGCCGGCTTAGCGGCTTGCTTTGCGCGACTAGCTCTGGGGAGAGAAGGAGATAGCGCCGGAAACCTCGCCTTTTGCCTTCTTCGGCGCTGGAACCTGGTTGCTGCGCCTTCTCTTTGTCCATGTGCACACACACGATTCCTCAGCGAAAACCATGCAGAAACCTTTCCACGAGCACCCAGGGATGTGCACCCAGCACCACGTGCACGCACACGCAGCTAGAGAAAAGCACCTACCTTTTCACACACTGATGCCTAAGCAAACGCGTGGCCACACACACGCACACATCCGCAAGCGCGCCTACTCCCATCTATTGAGGGAAAGACGGACGAGCTCTTTGGTTGCTCTTCACAGGCTTGTCCCTGATCTATAGCTGAGGGCAAACACTTGTGTGCTTGTGGGAGAGCCTGTGTCTTTCCTGGAAGCGTTTGGGAGTTTTGCTCAGACGCGTGTTTCCTCAAGTTCAAGAATCAAGATCTAGGATACCTGCAGACAGGTGCCTGTTTGTGTGGAGACAGTCTGTTTGAAACTGTGTTCCTCAGCGCCCGCTCTTTCTCCCCGTCGCTCCACACGCCTGGGAGTCCCTTTCTTTCTCTCCACAAGCACGTGTGTTGACTTCGTCGCACATGTGCATCTGCACAAGCGTTGAGCTCAGCAGAGCGTGTCTCTTGACACTTGATGTGCGTTGGCTGTGTCTGCGTGCTCCAGTGAAGAGAGAAACGGGAAATCATCTTGGTAGAGGCAACAAAGCAAAAGCGAGGCAGGATTGACATCTGCTCAACAGAGACGGATTCCCTGCGCTGACACAGTTCACAGTTACACGAGAAGCAATCTGAGCGGTCCGTCGACCGGAGACGTGTTTCCCAAGAGGTCGTTTAGCGAGTGAACAGCAGTGTGCGCGACTTTCAGGAGTGTGCCTGGAAAGTGCCAGAATCACCAGGAGCATCTGTGCAAAAGCTGCTGCCTCTGTGACCGCATTGAGGCACGTTCGCGTGTCTGCGAGTATATAGACGGCTCTTTCGCGTTCACTCCGAGGGAAACGGTCCGCTATTGCTTCTGTGCGCACAGACGCGATTCCCTTGTCTCTTGCGAACACAGGGAACTCTGTGCATCCAAATCTACAGGCTAAGGACGCGTCTGCATATGTTTTGGTGAACAATCGAGTGTGCGTGTTCTGACAGCTGCCTCTATGCAGACGTCTCCACAGAGCCACTTCTGAATGCCCCGCAGCCCAGGACTGAATGGATACACTAACAAGTGCACCGGTGTGAGCAACCACATATGCAGAAGGACGTCTTTCATCTCACAGAAGCGCGAACGTCTTGGCGTTCAAGCACATGGCAGAAACAAGGTGTGAACAGATGAGCTGCTGCTATTTTCTCCGTTCGGCATGCTTCGTTGTAGCTCTCTTGCCGGTCGCCGGCTTAGCGGCTTGCTTTGCGCGACTAGCTCTGGGGAGAGAAGGAGATAGCGCCGGAAACCTCGCCTTTTGCCTTCTTCGGCGCTGGAACCTGGTTGCTGCGCCTTCTCTTTGTCCATGTGCACACACACGATTCCTCAGCGAAAACCATGCAGAAACCTTTCCACGAGCACCCAGGGATGTGCACCCAGCACCACGTGCACGCACACGCAGCTAGAGAAAAGCACCTACCTTTTCACACTCTGATGCCTAAGCAAACGCGTGGCCACACACACGCACACATCCGCAAGCGCGCCTACTCCCATCTATTGAGGGAAAGACGGACGAGCTCTTTGGTTGCTCTTCACAGGCTTGTCCCTGATCTATAGCTGAGGGCAAACACTTGTGTGCTTGTGGGAGAGCCTGTGTCTTTCCTGGAAGCGTTTGGGAGTTTTGCTCAGACGCGTGTTTCCTCAAGTTCAAGAATCAAGATCTAGGATACCTGCAGACAGGTGCCTGTTTGTGTGGAGACAGTCTGTTTGAAACTGTGTTCCTCAGCGCCCGCTCTTTCTCCCCGTCGCTCCACACGCCTGGGAGTCCCTTTCTTTCTTTCCACAAGCACGTGTGTTGACTTCGTCGCACATGTGCATCTGCACAAGCGTTGAGCTCAGCAGAGCGTGTCTCTTGACACTTGATGTGCGTTGGCTGTGTCTGCCTGCTCCAGTGAAGAGAGAAACGGGAAATCATCTTGGTAGAGGCAACAAAGCAAAGGCGAGGCAGGATTGACATCTGCTCAACAGAGACGGATTCCCTGCGCTGACACAGTTCACAGTTACACGAGAAGCAATCTGAGCGGTCCGTCGACCGGAGACGTGTTTCCCAAGAGGTCGTTTAGCGAGTGAACAGCAGTGTGCGCGACTTTCAGGAGTGTGCCTGGAAAGTGCCAGAATCACCAGGAGCATCTGTGCAAAAGCTGCTGCCTCTGTGACCGCATTGAGGCACGTTCGCGTGTCTGCGAGTATATAGACGGCTCTTTCGCGTTCACTCCGAGGGAAACGGTCCGCTATTGCTTCTGTGCGCACAGACGCGATTCCCTTGTCTCTTGCGAACACAGGGAACTCTGTGCATCCAAATCTACAGGCTAAGGACGCGTCTGCATATGTTTTGGTGAACAATCGAGTGTGCGTGTTCTGACAGCTGCCTCTATGCAGACGTCTCCACAGAGCCACTTCTGAATGCCCCGCAGCCCAGGACTGAATGGATACACTAACAAGTGCACCGGTGTGAGCAACCACATATGCAGAAGGACGTCTTTCATCTCACAGAAGCGCGAACGTCTTGGCGTTCAAGCACATGGCAGAAACAAGGTGTGAACAGATGAGCTGCTGCTATTTTCTCCGTTCGGCATGCTTCGTTGTAGCTCTCTTGCCGGTCGCCGGCTTAGCGGCTTGCTTTGCGCGACTAGCTCTGGGGAGAGAAGGAGATAGCGCCGGAAACCTCGCCTTTTGCCTTCTTCGGCGCTGGAACCTGGTTGCTGCGCCTTCTCTTTGTCCATGTGCACACACACGATTCCTCAGCGAAAACCATGCAGAAACCTTTCCACGAGCACCCAGGGATGTGCACCCAGCACCACGTGCACGCACACGCAGCTAGAGAAAAGCACCTACCTTTTCACACACTGATGCCTAAGCAAACGCGTGGCCACACACACGCACACATCCGCAAGCGCGCCTACTCCCATCTATTGAGGGAAAGACGGACGAGCTCTTTGGTTGCTCTTCACAGGCTTGTCCCTGATCTATAGCTGAGGGCAAACACTTGTGTGCTTGTGGGAGAGCCTGTGTCTTTCCTGGAAGCGTTTGGGAGTTTTGCTCAGACGCGTGTTTCCTCAAGTTCAAGAATCAAGATCTAGGATACCTGCAGACAGGTGCCTGTTTGTGTGGAGACAGTCTGTTTGAAACTGTGTTCCTCAGCGCCCGCTCTTTCTCCCCGTCGCTCCACACGCCTGGGAGTCCCTTTCTTTCTCTCCACAAGCACGTGTGTTGACTTCGTCGCACATGTGCATCTGCACAAGCGTTGAGCTCAGCAGAGCGTGTCTCTTGACACTTGATGTGCGTTGGCTGTGTCTGCCTGCTCCAGTGAAGAGAGAAACGGGAAATCATCTTGGTAGAGGCAACAAAGCAAAAGCGAGGCAGGATTGACATCTGCTCAACAGAGACGGATTCCCTGCGCTGACACAGTTCACAGTTACACGAGAAGCAATCTGAGCGGTCCGTCGACCGGAGACGTGTTTCCCAAGAGGTCGTTTAGCGAGTGAACAGCAGTGTGCGCGACTTTCAGGAGTGTGCCTGGAAAGTGCCAGAATCACCAGGAGCATCTGTGCAAAAGCTGCTGCCTCTGTGACCGCATTGAGGCACGTTCGCGTGTCTGCGAGTATATAGACGGCTCTTTCGCGTTCACTCCGAGGGAAACGGTCCGCTATTGCTTCTGTGCGCACAGACGCGATTCCCTTGTCTCTTGCGAACACAGGGAACTCTGTGCATCCAAATCTACAGGCTAAGGACGCGTCTGCATATGTTTTGGTGAACAATCGAGTGTGCGTGTTCTGACAGCTGCCTCTATGCAGACGTCTCCACAGAGCCACTTCTGAATGCCCCGCAGCCCAGGACTGAATGGATACACTAACAAGTGCACCGGTGTGAGCAACCACATATGCAGAAGGACGTCTTTCATCTCACAGAAGCGCGAACGTCTTGGCGTTCAAGCACATGGCAGAAACAAGGTGTGAACAGATGAGCTGCTGCTATTTTCTCCGTTCGGCATGCTTCGTTGTAGCTCTCTTGCCGGTCGCCGGCTTAGCGGCTTGCTTTGCGCGACTAGCTCTGGGGAGAGAAGGAGATAGCGCCGGAAACCTCGCCTTTTGCCTTCTTCGGCGCTGGAACCTGGTTGCTGCGCCTTCTCTTTGTCCATGTGCACACACACGATTCCTCAGCGAAAACCATGCAGAAACCTTTCCACGAGCACCCAGGGATGTGCACCCAGCACCACGTGCACGCACACGCAGCTAGAGAAAAGCACCTACCTTTTCACACACTGATGCCTAAGCAAACGCGTGGCCACACACACGCACACATCCGCAAGCGCGCCTACTCCCATCTATTGAGGGAAAGACGGACGAGCTCTTTGGTTGCTCTTCACAGGCTTGTCCCTGATCTATAGCTGAGGGCAAACACTTGTGTGCTTGTGGGAGAGCCTGTGTCTTTCCTGGAAGCGTTTGGGAGTTTTGCTCAGACGCGTGTTTCCTCAAGTTCAAGAATCAAGATCTAGGATACCTGCAGACAGGTGCCTGTTTGTGTGGAGACAGTCTGTTTGAAACTGTGTTCCTCAGCGCCCGCTCTTTCTCCCCGTCGCTCCACACGCCTGGGAGTCCCTTTCTTTCTCTCCACAAGCACGTGTGTTGACTTCGTCGCACATGTGCATCTGCACAAGCGTTGAGCTCAGCAGAGCGTGTCTCTTGACACTTGATGTGCGTTGGCTGTGTCTGCCTGCTCCAGTGAAGAGAGAAACGGGAAATCATCTTGGTAGAGGCAACAAAGCAAAAGCGAGGCAGGATTGACATCTGCTCAACAGAGACGGATTCCCTGCGCTGACACAGTTCACAGTTACACGAGAAGCAATCTGAGCGGTCCGTCGACCGGAGACGTGTTTCCCAAGAGGTCGTTTAGCGAGTGAACAGCAGTGTGCGCGACTTTCAGGAGTGTGCCTGGAAAGTGCCAGAATCACCAGGAGCATCTGTGCAAAAGCTGCTGCCTCTGTGACCGCATTGAGGCACGTTCGCGTGTCTGCGAGTATATAGACGGCTCTTTCGCGTTCACTCCGAGGGAAACGGTCCGCTATTGCTTCTGTGCGCACAGACGCGATTCCCTTGTCTCTTGCGAACACAGGGAACTCTGTGCATCCAAATCTACAGGCTAAGGACGCGTCTGCATATGTTTTGGTGAACAATCGAGTGTGCGTGTTCTGACAGCTGCCTCTATGCAGACGTCTCCACAGAGCCACTTCTGAATGCCCCGCAGCCCAGGACTGAATGGATACACTAACAAGTGCACCGGTGTGAGCAACCACATATGCAGAAGGACGTCTTTCATCTCACAGAAGCGCGAACGTCTTGGCGTTCAAGCACATGGCAGAAACAAGGTGTGAACAGATGAGCTGCTGCTATTTTCTCCGTTCGGCATGCTTCGTTGTAGCTCTCTTGCCGGTCGCCGGCTTAGCGGCTTGCTTTGCGCGACTAGCTCTGGGGAGAGAAGGAGATAGCGCCGGAAACCTCGCCTTTTGCCTTCTTCGGCGCTGGAACCTGGTTGCTGCGCCTTCTCTTTGTCCATGTGCACACACACGATTCCTCAGCGAAAACCATGCAGAAACCTTTCCACGAGCACCCAGGGATGTGCACCCAGCACCACGTGCACGCACACGCAGCTAGAGAAAAGCACCTACCTTTTCACACACTGATGCCTAAGCAAACGCGTGGCCACACACACGCACACATCCGCAAGCGCGCCTACTCCCATCTATTGAGGGAAAGACGGACGAGCTCTTTGGTTGCTCTTCACAGGCTTGTCCCTGATCTATAGCTGAGGGCAAGCACTTGTGTGCTTGTGGGAGAGCCTGTGTCTTTCCTGGAAGCGTTTGGGAGTTTTGCTCAGACGCGTGTTTCCTCAAGTTCAAGAATCAAGATCTAGGATACCTGCAGACAGGTGCCTGTTTGTGTGGAGACAGTCTGTTTGAAACTGTGTTCCTCAGCGCCCGCTCTTTCTCCCCGTCGCTCCACACGCCTGGGAGTCCCTTTCTTTCTCTCCACAAGCACGTGTGTTGACTTCGTCGCACATGTGCATCTGCACAAGCGTTGAGCTCAGCAGAGCGTGTCTCTTGACACTTGATGTGCGTTGGCTGTGTCTGCGTGCTCCAGTGAAGAGAGAAACGGGAAATCATCTTGGTAGAGGCAACAAAGCAAAAGCGAGGCAGGATTGACATCTGCTCAACAGAGACGGATTCCCTGCGCTGACACAGTTCACAGTTACACGAGAAGCAATCTGAGCGGTCCGTCGACCGGAGACGTGTTTCCCAAGAGGTCGTTTAGCGAGTGAACAGCAGTGTGCGCGACTTTCAGGAGTGTGCCTGGAAAGTGCCAGAATCACCAGGAGCATCTGTGCAAAAGCTGCTGCCTCTGTGACCGCATTGAGGCACGTTCGCGTGTCTGCGAGTATATAGACGGCTCTTTCGCGTTCACTCCGAGGGAAACGGTCCGCTATTGCTTCTGTGCGCACAGACGCGATTCCCTTGTCTCTTGCGAACACAGGGAACTCTGTGCATCCAAATCTACAGGCTAAGGACGCGTCTGCATATGTTTTGGTGAACAATCGAGTGTGCGTGTTCTGACAGCTGCCTCTATGCAGACGTCTCCACAGAGCCACTTCTGAATGCCCCGCAGCCCAGGACTGAATGGATACACTAACAAGTGCACCGGTGTGAGCAACCACATATGCAGAAGGACGTCTTTCATCTCACAGAAGCGCGAACGTCTTGGCGTTCAAGCACATGGCAGAAACAAGGTGTGAACAGATGAGCTGCTGCTATTTTCTCCGTTCGGCATGCTTCGTTGTAGCTCTCTTGCCGGTCGCCGGCTTAGCGGCTTGCTTTGCGCGACTAGCTCTGGGGAGAGAAGGAGATAGCGCCGGAAACCTCGCCTTTTGCCTTCTTCGGCGCTGGAACCTGGTTGCTGCGCCTTCTCTTTGTCCATGTGCACACACACGATTCCTCAGCGAAAACCATGCAGAAACCTTTCCACGAGCACCCAGGGATGTGCACCCAGCACCACGTGCACGCACACGCAGCTAGAGAAAAGCACCTACCTTTTCACACACTGATGCCTAAGCAAACGCGTGGCCACACACACGCACACATCCGCAAGCGCGCCTACTCCCATCTATTGAGGGAAAGACGGACGAGCTCTTTGGTTGCTCTTCACAGGCTTGTCCCTGATCTATAGCTGAGGGCAAACACTTGTGTGCTTGTGGGAGAGCCTGTGTCTTTCCTGGAAGCGTTTGGGAGTTTTGCTCAGACGCGTGTTTCCTCAAGTTCAAGAATCAAGATCTAGGATACCTGCAGACAGGTGCCTGTTTGTGTGGAGACAGTCTGTTTGAAACTGTGTTCCTCAGCGCCCGCTCTTTCTCCCCGTCGCTCCACACGCCTGGGAGTCCCTTTCTTTCTCTCCACAAGCACGTGTGTTGACTTCGTCGCACATGTGCATCTGCACAAGCGTTGAGCTCAGCAGAGAGCGTGTCTCTTGACACTTGATGTGCGTTGGCTGTGTCTGCCTGCTCCAGTGAAGAGAGAAACGGGAAATCATCTTGGTAGAGGCAACAAAGCAAAAGCGAGGCAGGATTGACATCTGCTCAACAGAGACGGATTCCCTGCGCTGACACAGTTCACAGTTACACGAGAAGCAATCTGAGCGGTCCGTCGACCGGAGACGTGTTTCCCAAGAGGTCGTTTAGCGAGTGAACAGCAGTGTGCGCGACTTTCAGGAGTGTGCCTGGAAAGTGCCAGAATCACCAGGAGCATCTGTGCAAAAGCTGCTGCCTCTGTGACCGCATTGAGGCACGTTCGCGTGTCTGCGAGTATATAGACGGCTCTTTCGCGTTCACTCCGAGGGAAACGGTCCGCTATTGCTTCTGTGCGCACAGACGCGATTCCCTTGTCTCTTGCGAACACAGGGAACTCTGTGCATCCAAATCTACAGGCTAAGGACGCGTCTGCATATGTTTTGGTGAACAATCGAGTGTGCGTGTTCTGACAGCTGCCTCTATGCAGACGTCTCCACAGAGCCACTTCTGAATGCCCCGCAGCCCAGGACTGAATGGATACACTAACAAGTGCACCGGTGTGAGCAACCACATATGCAGAAGGACGTCTTTCATCTCACAGAAGCGCGAACGTCTTGGCGTTCAAGCACATGGCAGAAACAAGGTGTGAACAGATGAGCTGCTGCTATTTTCTCCGTTCGGCATGCTTCGTTGTAGCTCTCTTGCCGGTCGCCGGCTTAGCGGCTTGCTTTGCGCGACTAGCTCTGGGGAGAGAAGGAGATAGCGCCGGAAACCTCGCCTTTTGCCTTCTTCGGCGCTGGAACCTGGTTGCTGCGCCTTCTCTTTGTCCATGTGCACACACACGATTCCTCAGCGAAAACCATGCAGAAACCTTTCCACGAGCACCCAGGGATGTGCACCCAGCACCACGTGCACGCACACGCAGCTAGAGAAAAGCACCTACCTTTTCACACACTGATGCCTAAGCAAACGCGTGGCCACACACACGCACACATCCGCAAGCGCGCCTACTCCCATCTATTGAGGGAAAGACGGACGAGCTCTTTGGTTGCTCTTCACAGGCTTGTCCCTGATCTATAGCTGAGGGCAAACACTTGTGTGCTTGTGGGAGAGCCTGTGTCTTTCCTGGAAGCGTTTGGGAGTTTTGCTCAGACGCGTGTTTCCTCAAGTTCAAGAATCAAGATCTAGGATACCTGCAGACAGGTGCCTGTTTGTGTGGAGACAGTCTGTTTGAAACTGTGTTCCTCAGCGCCCGCTCTTTCTCCCCGTCGCTCCACACGCCTGGGAGTCCCTTTCTTTCTCTCCACAAGCACGTGTGTTGACTTCGTCGCACATGTGCATCTGCACAAGCGTTGAGCTCAGCAGAGCGTGTCTCTTGACACTTGATGTGCGTTGGCTGTGTCTGCGTGCTCCAGTGAAGAGAGAAACGGGAAATCATCTTGGTAGAGGCAACAAAGCAAAAGCGAGGCAGGATTGACATCTGCTCAACAGAGACGGATTCCCTGCGCTGACACAGTTCACAGTTACACGAGAAGCAATCTGAGCGGTCCGTCGACCGGAGACGTGTTTCCCAAGAGGTCGTTTAGCGAGTGAACAGCAGTGTGCGCGACTTTCAGGAGTGTGCCTGGAAAGTGCCAGAATCACCAGGAGCATCTGTGCAAAAGCTGCTGCCTCTGTGACCGCATTGAGGCACGTTCGCGTGTCTGCGAGTATATAGACGGCTCTTTCGCGTTCACTCCGAGGGAAACGGTCCGCTATTGCTTCTGTGCGCACAGACGCGATTCCCTTGTCTCTTGCGAACACAGGGAACTCTGTGCATCCAAATCTACAGGCTAAGGACGCGTCTGCATATGTTTTGGTGAACAATCGAGTGTGCGTGTTCTGACAGCTGCCTCTATGCAGACGTCTCCACAGAGCCACTTCTGAATGCCCCGCAGCCCAGGACTGAATGGATACACTAACAAGTGCACCGGTGTGAGCAACCACATATGCAGAAGGACGTCTTTCATCTCACAGAAGCGCGAACGTCTTGGCGTTCAAGCACATGGCAGAAACAAGGTGTGAACAGATGAGCTGCTGCTATTTTCTCCGTTCGGCATGCTTCGTTGTAGCTCTCTTGCCGGTCGCCGGCTTAGCGGCTTGCTTTGCGCGACTAGCTCTGGGGAGAGAAGGAGATAGCGCCGGAAACCTCGCCTTTTGCCTTCTTCGGCGCTGGAACCTGGTTGCTGCGCCTTCTCTTTGTCCATGTGCACACACACGATTCCTCAGCGAAAACCATGCAGAAACCTTTCCACGAGCACCCAGGGATGTGCACCCAGCACCACGTGCACGCACACGCAGCTAGAGAAAAGCACCTACCTTTTCACACACTGATGCCTAAGCAAACGCGTGGCCACACACACGCACACATCCGCAAGCGCGCCTACTCCCATCTATTGAGGGAAAGACGGACGAGCTCTTTGGTTGCTCTTCACAGGCTTGTCCCTGATCTATAGCTGAGGGCAAACACTTGTGTGCTTGTGGGAGAGCCTGTGTCTTTCCTGGAAGCGTTTGGGAGTTTTGCTCAGACGCGTGTTTCCTCAAGTTCAAGAATCAAGATCTAGGATACCTGCAGACAGGTGCCTGTTTGTGTGGAGACAGTCTGTTTGAAACTGTGTTCCTCAGCGCCCGCTCTTTCTCCCCGTCGCTCCACACGCCTGGGAGTCCCTTTCTTTCTCTCCACAAGCACGTGTGTTGACTTCGTCGCACATGTGCATCTGCACAAGCGTTGAGCTCAGCAGAGCGTGTCTCTTGACACTTGATGTGCGTTGGCTGTGTCTGCCTGCTCCAGTGAAGAGAGAAACGGGAAATCATCTTGGTAGAGGCAACAAAGCAAAAGCGAGGCAGGATTGACATCTGCTCAACAGAGACGGATTCCCTGCGCTGACACAGTTCACAGTTACACGAGAAGCAATCTGAGCGGTCCGTCGACCGGAGACGTGTTTCCCAAGAGGTCGTTTAGCGAGTGAACAGCAGTGTGCGCGACTTTCAGGAGTGTGCCTGGAAAGTGCCAGAATCACCAGGAGCATCTGTGCAAAAGCTGCTGCCTCTGTGACCGCATTGAGGCACGTTCGCGTGTCTGCGAGTATATAGACGGCTCTTTCGCGTTCACTCCGAGGGAAACGGTCCGCTATTGCTTCTGTGCGCACAGACGCGATTCCCTTGTCTCTTGCGAACACAGGGAACTCTGTGCATCCAAATCTACAGGCTAAGGACGCGTCTGCATATGTTTTGGTGAACAATCGAGTGTGCGTGTTCTGACAGCTGCCTCTATGCAGACGTCTCCACAGAGCCACTTCTGAATGCCCCGCAGCCCAGGACTGAATGGATACACTAACAAGTGCACCGGTGTGAGCAACCACATATGCAGAAGGACGTCTTTCATCTCACAGAAGCGCGAACGTCTTGGCGTTCAAGCACATGGCAGAAACAAGGTGTGAACAGATGAGCTGCTGCTATTTTCTCCGTTCGGCATGCTTCGTTGTAGCTCTCTTGCCGGTCGCCGGCTTAGCGGCTTGCTTTGCGCGACTAGCTCTGGGGAGAGAAGGAGATAGCGCCGGAAACCTCGCCTTTTGCCTTCTTCGGCGCTGGAACCTGGTTGCTGCGCCTTCTCTTTGTCCATGTGCACACACACGATTCCTCAGCGAAAACCATGCAGAAACCTTTCCACGAGCACCCAGGGATGTGCACCCAGCACCACGTGCACGCACACGCAGCTAGAGAAAAGCACCTACCTTTTCACACACTGATGCCTAAGCAAACGCGTGGCCACACACACGCACACATCCGCAAGCGCGCCTACTCCCATCTATTGAGGGAAAGACGGACGAGCTCTTTGGTTGCTCTTCACAGGCTTGTCCCTGATCTATAGCTGAGGGCAAACACTTGTGTGCTTGTGGGAGAGCCTGTGTCTTTCCTGGAAGCGTTTGGGAGTTTTGCTCAGACGCGTGTTTCCTCAAGTTCAAGAATCAAGATCTAGGATACCTGCAGACAGGTGCCTGTTTGTGTGGAGACAGTCTGTTTGAAACTGTGTTCCTCAGCGCCCGCTCTTTCTCCCCGTCGCTCCACACGCCTGGGAGTCCCTTTCTTTCTCTCCACAAGCACGTGTGTTGACTTCGTCGCACATGTGCATCTGCACAAGCGTTGAGCTCAGCAGAGCGTGTCTCTTGACACTTGATGTGCGTTGGCTGTGTCTGCCTGCTCCAGTGAAGAGAGAAACGGGAAATCATCTTGGTAGAGGCAACAAAGCAAAAGCGAGGCAGGATTGACATCTGCTCAACAGAGACGGATTCCCTGCGCTGACACAGTTCACAGTTACACGAGAAGCAATCTGAGCGGTCCGTCGACCGGAGACGTGTTTCCCAAGAGGTCGTTTAGCGAGTGAACAGCAGTGTGCGCGACTTTCAGGAGTGTGCCTGGAAAGTGCCAGAATCACCAGGAGCATCTGTGCAAAAGCTGCTGCCTCTGTGACCGCATTGAGGCACGTTCGCGTGTCTGCGAGTATATAGACGGCTCTTTCGCGTTCACTCCGAGGGAAACGGTCCGCTATTGCTTCTGTGCGCACAGACGCGATTCCCTTGTCTCTTGCGAACACAGGGAACTCTGTGCATCCAAATCTACAGGCTAAGGACGCGTCTGCATATGTTTTGGTGAACAATCGAGTGTGCGTGTTCTGACAGCTGCCTCTATGCAGACGTCTCCACAGAGCCACTTCTGAATGCCCCGCAGCCCAGGACTGAATGGATACACTAACAAGTGCACCGGTGTGAGCAACCACATATGCAGAAGGACGTCTTTCATCTCACAGAAGCGCGAACGTCTTGGCGTTCAAGCACATGGCAGAAACAAGGTGTGAACAGATGAGCTGCTGCTATTTTCTCCGTTCGGCATGCTTCGTTGTAGCTCTCTTGCCGGTCGCCGGCTTAGCGGCTTGCTTTGCGCGACTAGCTCTGGGGAGAGAAGGAGATAGCGCCGGAAACCTCGCCTTTTGCCTTCTTCGGCGCTGGAACCTGGTTGCTGCGCCTTCTCTTTGTCCATGTGCACACACACGATTCCTCAGCGAAAACCATGCAGAAACCTTTCCACGAGCACCCAGGGATGTGCACCCAGCACCACGTGCACGCACACGCAGCTAGAGAAAAGCACCTACCTTTTCACACACTGATGCCTAAGCAAACGCGTGGCCACACACACGCACACATCCGCAAGCGCGCCTACTCCCATCTATTGAGGGAAAGACGGACGAGCTCTTTGGTTGCTCTTCACAGGCTTGTCCCTGATCTATAGCTGAGGGCAAACACTTGTGTGCTTGTGGGAGAGCCTGTGTCTTTCCTGGAAGCGTTTGGGAGTTTTGCTCAGACGCGTGTTTCCTCAAGTTCAAGAATCAAGATCTAGGATACCTGCAGACAGGTGCCTGTTTGTGTGGAGACAGTCTGTTTGAAACTGTGTTCCTCAGCGCCCGCTCTTTCTCCCCGTCGCTCCACACGCCTGGGAGTCCCTTTCTTTCTCTCCACAAGCACGTGTGTTGACTTCGTCGCACATGTGCATCTGCACAAGCGTTGAGCTCAGCAGAGCGTGTCTCTTGACACTTGATGTGCGTTGGCTGTGTCTGCGTGCTCCAGTGAAGAGAGAAACGGGAAATCATCTTGGTAGAGGCAACAAAGCAAAAGCGAGGCAGGATTGACATCTGCTCAACAGAGACGGATTCCCTGCGCTGACACAGTTCACAGTTACACGAGAAGCAATCTGAGCGGTCCGTCGACCGGAGACGTGTTTCCCAAGAGGTCGTTTAGCGAGTGAACAGCAGTGTGCGCGACTTTCAGGAGTGTGCCTGGAAAGTGCCAGAATCACCAGGAGCATCTGTGCAAAAGCTGCTGCCTCTGTGACCGCATTGAGGCACGTTCGCGTGTCTGCGAGTATATAGACGGCTCTTTCGCGTTCACTCCGAGGGAAACGGTCCGCTATTGCTTCTGTGCGCACAGACGCGATTCCCTTGTCTCTTGCGAACACAGGGAACTCTGTGCATCCAAATCTACAGGCTAAGGACGCGTCTGCATATGTTTTGGTGAACAATCGAGTGTGCGTGTTCTGACAGCTGCCTCTATGCAGACGTCTCCACAGAGCCACTTCTGAATGCCCCGCAGCCCAGGACTGAATGGATACACTAACAAGTGCACCGGTGTGAGCAACCACATATGCAGAAGGACGTCTTTCATCTCACAGAAGCGCGAACGTCTTGGCGTTCAAGCACATGGCAGAAACAAGGTGTGAACAGATGAGCTGCTGCTATTTTCTCCGTTCGGCATGCTTCGTTGTAGCTCTCTTGCCGGTCGCCGGCTTAGCGGCTTGCTTTGCGCGACTAGCTCTGGGGAGAGAAGGAGATAGCGCCGGAAACCTCGCCTTTTGCCTTCTTCGGCGCTGGAACCTGGTTGCTGCGCCTTCTCTTTGTCCATGTGCACACACACGATTCCTCAGCGAAAACCATGCAGAAACCTTTCCACGAGCACCCAGGGATGTGCACCCAGCACCACGTGCACGCACACGCAGCTAGAGAAAAGCACCTACCTTTTCACACACTGATGCCTAAGCAAACGCGTGGCCACACACACGCACACATCCGCAAGCGCGCCTACTCCCATCTATTGAGGGAAAGACGGACGAGCTCTTTGGTTGCTCTTCACAGGCTTGTCCCTGATCTATAGCTGAGGGCAAACACTTGTGTGCTTGTGGGAGAGCCTGTGTCTTTCCTGGAAGCGTTTGGGAGTTTTGCTCAGACGCGTGTTTCCTCAAGTTCAAGAATCAAGATCTAGGATACCTGCAGACAGGTGCCTGTTTGTGTGGAGACAGTCTGTTTGAAACTGTGTTCCTCAGCGCCCGCTCTTTCTCCCCGTCGCTCCACACGCCTGGGAGTCCCTTTCTTTCTCTCCACAAGCACGTGTGTTGACTTCGTCGCACATGTGCATCTGCACAAGCGTTGAGCTCAGCAGAGCGTGTCTCTTGACACTTGATGTGCGTTGGCTGTGTCTGCCTGCTCCAGTGAAGAGAGAAACGGGAAATCATCTTGGTAGAGGCAACAAAGCAAAAGCGAGGCAGGATCGACATCTGCTCAACAGAGACGGATTCCCTGCGCTGACACAGTTCACAGTTACACGAGAAGCAATCTGAGCGGTCCGTCGACCGGAGACGTGTTTCCCAAGAGGTCGTTTAGCGAGTGAACAGCAGTGTGCGCGACTTTCAGGAGTGTGCCTGGAAAGTGCCAGAATCACCAGGAGCATCTGTGCAAAAGCTGCTGCCTCTGTGACCGCATTGAGGCACGTTCGCGTGTCTGCGAGTATATAGACGGCTCTTTCGCGTTCACTCCGAGGGAAACGGTCCGCTATTGCTTCTGTGCGCACAGACGCGATTCCCTTGTCTCTTGCGAACACAGGGAACTCTGTGCATCCAAATCTACAGGCTAAGGACGCGTCTGCATATGTTTTGGTGAACAATCGAGTGTGCGTGTTCTGACAGCTGCCTCTATGCAGACGTCTCCACAGAGCCACTTCTGAATGCCCCGCAGCCCAGGACTGAATGGATACACTAACAAGTGCACCGGTGTGAGCAACCACATATGCAGAAGGACGTCTTTCATCTCACAGAAGCGCGAACGTCTTGGCGTTCAAGCACATGGCAGAAACAAGGTGTGAACAGATGAGCTGCTGCTATTTTCTCCGTTCGGCATGCTTCGTTGTAGCTCTCTTGCCGGTCGCCGGCTTAGCGGCTTGCTTTGCGCGACTAGCTCTGGGGAGAGAAGGAGATAGCGCCGGAAACCTCGCCTTTTGCCTTCTTCGGCGCTGGAACCTGGTTGCTGCGCCTTCTCTTTGTCCATGTGCACACACACGATTCCTCAGCGAAAACCATGCAGAAACCTTTCCACGAGCACCCAGGGATGTGCACCCAGCACCACGTGCACGCACACGCAGCTAGAGAAAAGCACCTACCTTTTCACACACTGATGCCTAAGCAAACGCGTGGCCACACACACGCACACATCCGCAAGCGCGCCTACTCCCATCTATTGAGGGAAAGACGGACGAGCTCTTTGGTTGCTCTTCACAGGCTTGTCCCTGATCTATAGCTGAGGGCAAACACTTGTGTGCTTGTGGGAGAGCCTGTGTCTTTCCTGGAAGCGTTTGGGAGTTTTGCTCAGACGCGTGTTTCCTCAAGTTCAAGAATCAAGATCTAGGATACCTGCAGACAGGTGCCTGTTTGTGTGGAGACAGTCTGTTTGAAACTGTGTTCCTCAGCGCCCGCTCTTTCTCCCCGTCGCTCCACACGCCTGGGAGTCCCTTTCTTTCTCTCCACAAGCACGTGTGTTGACTTCGTCGCACATGTGCATCTGCACAAGCGTTGAGCTCAGCAGAGCGTGTCTCTTGACACTTGATGTGCGTTGGCTGTGTCTGCCTGCTCCAGTGAAGAGAGAAACGGGAAATCATCTTGGTAGAGGCAACAAAGCAAAAGCGAGGCAGGATTGACATCTGCTCAACAGAGACGGATTCCCTGCGCTGACACAGTTCACAGTTACACGAGAAGCAATCTGAGCGGTCCGTCGACCGGAGACGTGTTTCCCAAGAGGTCGTTTAGCGAGTGAACAGCAGTGTGCGCGACTTTCAGGAGTGTGCCTGGAAAGTGCCAGAATCACCAGGAGCATCTGTGCAAAAGCTGCTGCCTCTGTGACCGCATTGAGGCACGTTCGCGTGTCTGCGAGTATATAGACGGCTCTTTCGCGTTCACTCCGAGGGAAACGGTCCGCTATTGCTTCTGTGCGCACAGACGCGATTCCCTTGTCTCTTGCGAACACAGGGAACTCTGTGCATCCAAATCTACAGGCTAAGGACGCGTCTGCATATGTTTTGGTGAACAATCGAGTGTGCGTGTTCTGACAGCTGCCTCTATGCAGACGTCTCCACAGAGCCACTTCTGAATGCCCCGCAGCCCAGGACTGAATGGATACACTAACAAGTGCACCGGTGTGAGCAACCACATATGCAGAAGGACGTCTTTCATCTCACAGAAGCGCGAACGTCTTGGCGTTCAAGCACATGGCAGAAACAAGGTGTGAACAGATGAGCTGCTGCTATTTTCTCCGTTCGGCATGCTTCGTTGTAGCTCTCTTGCCGGTCGCCGGCTTAGCGGCTTGCTTTGCGCGACTAGCTCTGGGGAGAGAAGGAGATAGCGCCGGAAACCTCGCCTTTTGCCTTCTTCGGCGCTGGAACCTGGTTGCTGCGCCTTCTCTTTGTCCATGTGCACACACACGATTCCTCAGCGAAAACCATGCAGAAACCTTTCCACGAGCACCCAGGGATGTGCACCCAGCACCACGTGCACGCACACGCAGCTAGAGAAAAGCACCTACCTTTTCACACACTGAAGCCTAAGCAAACGCGTGGCCACACACACGCACACATCCGCAAGCGCGCCTACTCCCATCTATTGAGGGAAAGACGGACGAGCAACGTCCTGACAGGCTTGAGGGGAAAAACGTCCGTTGACGGTTGGCGTACTGCACGCCCGCCTACGGGGCTGCAGGGGAATCCACATTTGGAAGGTACCTGAAGATGTGTGCCTGTTCTTGGAGCTCCGCTAGTAGGGTAGCAAAGACACTCGTAGGCAGTACTGAATGCTGCTCCGTGCTACTTCTCCTCCGCTGGCAAATGCTTCACAGTCGCCCTAGGAAAGACGTTTAACAATCGATCTCCAAGAGGAACGAAACACATGATGCCATAAGGCGAAAGAATAGCAGGGCATCTCTTCACAGGCTTGTCCCTGATCTATAGCTGAGGGCAAACACTTGTGTGCTTGTGGGAGAGCCTGTGTCTTTCCTGGAAGCGTTTGGGAGTTTTGCTCAGACGCGTGTTTCCTCAAGTTCAAGAATCAAGATCTAGGATACCTGCAGACAGGTGCCTGTTTGTGTGGAGACAGTCTGTTTGAAACTGTGTTCCTCAGCGCCCGCTCTTTCTCCCCGTCGCTCCACACGCCTGGGAGTCCCTTTCTTTCTCTCCACAAGCACGTGTGTTGACTTCGTCGCACATGTGCATCTGCACAAGCGTTGAGCTCAGCAGAGCGTGTCTCTTGACACTTGATGTGCGTTGGCTGTGTCTGCCTGCTCCAGTGAAGAGAGAAACGGGAAATCATCTTGGTAGAGGCAACAAAGCAAAAGCGAGGCAGGATTGACATCTGCTCAACAGAGACGGATTCCCTGCGCTGACACAGTTCACAGTTACACGAGAAGCAATCTGAGCGGTCCGTCGACCGGAGACGTGTTTCCCAAGAGGTCGTTTAGCGAGTGAACAGCAGTGTGCGCGACTTTCAGGAGTGTGCCTGGAAAGTGCCAGAATCACCAGGAGCATCTGTGCAAAAGCTGCTGCCTCTGTGACCGCATTGAGGCACGTTCGCGTGTCTGCGAGTATATAGACGGCTCTTTCGCGTTCACTCCGAGGGAAACGGTCCGCTATTGCTTCTGTGCGCACAGACGCGATTCCCTTGTCTCTTGCGAACACAGGGAACTCTGTGCATCCAAATCTACAGGCTAAGGACGCGTCTGCATATGTTTTGGTGAACAATCGAGTGTGCGTGTTCTGACAGCTGCCTCTATGCAGACGTCTCCACAGAGCCACTTCTGAATGCCCCGCAGCCCAGGACTGAATGGATACACTAACAAGTGCACCGGTGTGAGCAACCACATATGCAGAAGGACGTCTTTCATCTCACAGAAGCGCGAACGTCTTGGCGTTCAAGCACATGGCAGAAACAAGGTGTGAACAGATGAGCTGCTGCTATTTTCTCCGTTCGGCATGCTTCGTTGTAGCTCTCTTGCCGGTCGCCGGCTTAGCGGCTTGCTTTGCGCGACTAGCTCTGGGGAGAGAAGGAGATAGCGCCGGAAACCTCGCCTTTTGCCTTCTTCGGCGCTGGAACCTGGTTGCTGCGCCTTCTCTTTGTCCATGTGCACACACACGATTCCTCAGCGAAAACCATGCAGAAACCTTTCCACGAGCACCCAGGGATGTGCACCCAGCACCACGTGCACGCACACGCAGCTAGAGAAAAGCACCTACCTTTTCACACACTGATGCCTAAGCAAACGCGTGGCCACACACACGCACACATCCGCAAGCGCGCCTACTCCCATCTATTGAGGGAAAGACGGACGAGCTCTTTGGTTGCTCTTCACAGGCTTGTCCCTGATCTATAGCTGAGGGCAAACACTTGTGTGCTTGTGGGAGAGCCTGTGTCTTTCCTGGAAGCGTTTGGGAGTTTTGCTCAGACGCGTGTTTCCTCAAGTTCAAGAATCAAGATCTAGGATACCTGCAGACAGGTGCCTGTTTGTGTGGAGACAGTCTGTTTGAAACTGTGTTCCTCAGCGCCCGCTCTTTCTCCCCGTCGCTCCACACGCCTGGGAGTCCCTTTCTTTCTCTCCACAAGCACGTGTGTTGACTTCGTCGCACATGTGCATCTGCACAAGCGTTGAGCTCAGCAGAGCGTGTCTCTTGACACTTGATGTGCGTTGGCTGTGTCTGCGTGCTCCAGTGAAGAGAGAAACGGGAAATCATCTTGGTAGAGGCAACAAAGCAAAAGCGAGGCAGGATTGACATCTGCTCAACAGAGACGGATTCCCTGCGCTGACACAGTTCACAGTTACACGAGAAGCAATCTGAGCGGTCCGTCGACCGGAGACGTGTTTCCCAAGAGGTCGTTTAGCGAGTGAACAGCAGTGTGCGCGACTTTCAGGAGTGTGCCTGGAAAGTGCCAGAATCACCAGGAGCATCTGTGCAAAAGCTGCTGCCTCTGTGACCGCATTGAGGCACGTTCGCGTGTCTGCGAGTATATAGACGGCTCTTTCGCGTTCACTCCGAGGGAAACGGTCCGCTATTGCTTCTGTGCGCACAGACGCGATTCCCTTGTCTCTTGCGAACACAGGGAACTCTGTGCATCCAAATCTACAGGCTAAGGACGCGTCTGCATATGTTTTGGTGAACAATCGAGTGTGCGTGTTCTGACAGCTGCCTCTATGCAGACGTCTCCACAGAGCCACTTCTGAATGCCCCGCAGCCCAGGACTGAATGGATACACTAACAAGTGCACCGGTGTGAGCAACCACATATGCAGAAGGACGTCTTTCATCTCACAGAAGCGCGAACGTCTTGGCGTTCAAGCACATGGCAGAAACAAGGTGTGAACAGATGAGCTGCTGCTATTTTCTCCGTTCGGCATGCTTCGTTGTAGCTCTCTTGCCGGTCGCCGGCTTAGCGGCTTGCTTTGCGCGACTAGCTCTGGGGAGAGAAGGAGATAGCGCCGGAAACCTCGCCTTTTGCCTTCTTCGGCGCTGGAACCTGGTTGCTGCGCCTTCTCTTTGTCCATGTGCACACACACGATTCCTCAGCGAAAACCATGCAGAAACCTTTCCACGAGCACCCAGGGATGTGCACCCAGCACCACGTGCACGCACACGCAGCTAGAGAAAAGCACCTACCTTTTCACACACTGATGCCTAAGCAAACGCGTGGCCACACACACGCACACATCCGCAAGCGCGCCTACTCCCATCTATTGAGGGAAAGACGGACGAGCTCTTTGGTTGCTCTTCACAGGCTTGTCCCTGATCTATAGCTGAGGGCAAACACTTGTGTGCTTGTGGGAGAGCCTGTGTCTTTCCTGGAAGCGTTTGGGAGTTTTGCTCAGACGCGTGTTTCCTCAAGTTCAAGAATCAAGATCTAGGATACCTGCAGACAGGTGCCTGTTTGTGTGGAGACAGTCTGTTTGAAACTGTGTTCCTCAGCGCCCGCTCTTTCTCCCCGTCGCTCCACACGCCTGGGAGTCCCTTTCTTTCTCTCCACAAGCACGTGTGTTGACTTCGTCGCACATGTGCATCTGCACAAGCGTTGAGCTCAGCAGAGCGTGTCTCTTGACACTTGATGTGCGTTGGCTGTGTCTGCGTGCTCCAGTGAAGAGAGAAACGGGAAATCATCTTGGTAGAGGCAACAAAGCAAAAGCGAGGCAGGATTGACATCTGCTCAACAGAGACGGATTCCCTGCGCTGACACAGTTCACAGTTACACGAGAAGCAATCTGAGCGGTCCGTCGACCGGAGACGTGTTTCCCAAGAGGTCGTTTAGCGAGTGAACAGCAGTGTGCGCGACTTTCAGGAGTGTGCCTGGAAAGTGCCAGAATCACCAGGAGCATCTGTGCAAAAGCTGCTGCCTCTGTGACCGCATTGAGGCACGTTCGCGTGTCTGCGAGTATATAGACGGCTCTTTCGCGTTCACTCCGAGGGAAACGGTCCGCTATTGCTTCTGTGCGCACAGACGCGATTCCCTTGTCTCTTGCGAACACAGGGAACTCTGTGCATCCAAATCTACAGGCTAAGGACGCGTCTGCATATGTTTTGGTGAACAATCGAGTGTGCGTGTTCTGACAGCTGCCTCTATGCAGACGTCTCCACAGAGCCACTTCTGAATGCCCCGCAGCCCAGGACTGAATGGATACACTAACAAGTGCACCGGTGTGAGCAACCACATATGCAGAAGGACGTCTTTCATCTCACAGAAGCGCGAACGTCTTGGCGTTCAAGCACATGGCAGAAACAAGGTGTGAACAGATGAGCTGCTGCTATTTTCTCCGTTCGGCATGCTTCGTTGTAGCTCTCTTGCCGGTCGCCGGCTTAGCGGCTTGCTTTGCGCGACTAGCTCTGGGGAGAGAAGGAGATAGCGCCGGAAACCTCGCCTTTTGCCTTCTTCGGCGCTGGAACCTGGTTGCTGCGCCTTCTCTTTGTCCATGTGCACACACACGATTCCTCAGCGAAAACCATGCAGAAACCTTTCCACGAGCACCCAGGGATGTGCACCCAGCACCACGTGCACGCACACGCAGCTAGAGAAAAGCACCTACCTTTTCACACACTGATGCCTAAGCAAACGCGTGGCCACACACACGCACACATCCGCAAGCGCGCCTACTCCCATCTATTGAGGGAAAGACGGACGAGCTCTTTGGTTGCTCTTCACAGGCTTGTCCCTGATCTATAGCTGAGGGCAAACACTTGTGTGCTTGTGGGAGAGCCTGTGTCTTTCCTGGAAGCGTTTGGGAGTTTTGCTCAGACGCGTGTTTCCTCAAGTTCAAGAATCAAGATCTAGGATACCTGCAGACAGGTGCCTGTTTGTGTGGAGACAGTCTGTTTGAAACTGTGTTCCTCAGCGCCCGCTCTTTCTCCCCGTCGCTCCACACGCCTGGGAGTCCCTTTCTTTCTCTCCACAAGCACGTGTGTTGACTTCGTCGCACATGTGCATCTGCACAAGCGTTGAGCTCAGCAGAGCGTGTCTCTTGACACTTGATGTGCGTTGGCTGTGTCTGCGTGCTCCAGTGAAGAGAGAAACGGGAAATCATCTTGGTAGAGGCAACAAAGCAAAAGCGAGGCAGGATTGACATCTGCTCAACAGAGACGGATTCCCTGCGCTGACACAGTTCACAGTTACACGAGAAGCAATCTGAGCGGTCCGTCGACCGGAGACGTGTTTCCCAAGAGGTCGTTTAGCGAGTGAACAGCAGTGTGCGCGACTTTCAGGAGTGTGCCTGGAAAGTGCCAGAATCACCAGGAGCATCTGTGCAAAAGCTGCTGCCTCTGTGACCGCATTGAGGCACGTTCGCGTGTCTGCGAGTATATAGACGGCTCTTTCGCGTTCACTCCGAGGGAAACGGTCCGCTATTGCTTCTGTGCGCACAGACGCGATTCCCTTGTCTCTTGCGAACACAGGGAACTCTGTGCATCCAAATCTACAGGCTAAGGACGCGTCTGCATATGTTTTGGTGAACAATCGAGTGTGCGTGTTCTGACAGCTGCCTCTATGCAGACGTCTCCACAGAGCCACTTCTGAATGCCCCGCAGCCCAGGACTGAATGGATACACTAACAAGTGCACCGGTGTGAGCAACCACATATGCAGAAGGACGTCTTTCATCTCACAGAAGCGCGAACGTCTTGGCGTTCAAGCACATGGCAGAAACAAGGTGTGAACAGATGAGCTGCTGCTATTTTCTCCGTTCGGCATGCTTCGTTGTAGCTCTCTTGCCGGTCGCCGGCTTAGCGGCTTGCTTTGCGCGACTAGCTCTGGGGAGAGAAGGAGATAGCGCCGGAAACCTCGCCTTTTGCCTTCTTCGGCGCTGGAACCTGGTTGCTGCGCCTTCTCTTTGTCCATGTGCACACACACGATTCCTCAGCGAAAACCATGCAGAAACCTTTCCACGAGCACCCAGGGATGTGCACCCAGCACCACGTGCACGCACACGCAGCTAGAGAAAAGCACCTACCTTTTCACACACTGATGCCTAAGCAAACGCGTGGCCACACACACGCACACATCCGCAAGCGCGCCTACTCCCATCTATTGAGGGAAAGACGGACGAGCTCTTTGGTTGCTCTTCACAGGCTTGTCCCTGATCTATAGCTGAGGGCAAACACTTGTGTGCTTGTGGGAGAGCCTGTGTCTTTCCTGGAAGCGTTTGGGAGTTTTGCTCAGACGCGTGTTTCCTCAAGTTCAAGAATCAAGATCTAGGATACCTGCAGACAGGTGCCTGTTTGTGTGGAGACAGTCTGTTTGAAACTGTGTTCCTCAGCGCCCGCTCTTTCTCCCCGTCGCTCCACACGCCTGGGAGTCCCTTTCTTTCTCTCCACAAGCACGTGTGTTGACTTCGTCGCACATGTGCATCTGCACAAGCGTTGAGCTCAGCAGAGCGTGTCTCTTGACACTTGATGTGCGTTGGCTGTGTCTGCGTGCTCCAGTGAAGAGAGAAACGGGAAATCATCTTGGTAGAGGCAACAAAGCAAAAGCGAGGCAGGATTGACATCTGCTCAACAGAGACGGATTCCCTGCGCTGACACAGTTCACAGTTACACGAGAAGCAATCTGAGCGGTCCGTCGACCGGAGACGTGTTTCCCAAGAGGTCGTTTAGCGAGTGAACAGCAGTGTGCGCGACTTTCAGGAGTGTGCCTGGAAAGTGCCAGAATCACCAGGAGCATCTGTGCAAAAGCTGCTGCCTCTGTGACCGCATTGAGGCACGTTCGCGTGTCTGCGAGTATATAGACGGCTCTTTCGCGTTCACTCCGAGGGAAACGGTCCGCTATTGCTTCTGTGCGCACAGACGCGATTCCCTTGTCTCTTGCGAACACAGGGAACTCTGTGCATCCAAATCTACAGGCTAAGGACGCGTCTGCATATGTTTTGGTGAACAATCGAGTGTGCGTGTTCTGACAGCTGCCTCTATGCAGACGTCTCCACAGAGCCACTTCTGAATGCCCCGCAGCCCAGGACTGAATGGATACACTAACAAGTGCACCGGTGTGAGCAACCACATATGCAGAAGGACGTCTTTCATCTCACAGAAGCGCGAACGTCTTGGCGTTCAAGCACATGGCAGAAACAAGGTGTGAACAGATGAGCTGCTGCTATTTTCTCCGTTCGGCATGCTTCGTTGTAGCTCTCTTGCCGGTCGCCGGCTTAGCGGCTTGCTTTGCGCGACTAGCTCTGGGGAGAGAAGGAGATAGCGCCGGAAACCTCGCCTTTTGCCTTCTTCGGCGCTGGAACCTGGTTGCTGCGCCTTCTCTTTGTCCATGTGCACACACACGATTCCTCAGCGAAAACCATGCAGAAACCTTTCCACGAGCACCCAGGGATGTGCACCCAGCACCACGTGCACGCACACGCAGCTAGAGAAAAGCACCTACCTTTTCACACACTGATGCCTAAGCAAACGCGTGGCCACACACACGCACACATCCGCAAGCGCGCCTACTCCCATCTATTGAGGGAAAGACGGACGAGCTCTTTGGTTGCTCTTCACAGGCTTGTCCCTGATCTATAGCTGAGGGCAAACACTTGTGTGCTTGTGGGAGAGCCTGTGTCTTTCCTGGAAGCGTTTGGGAGTTTTGCTCAGACGCGTGTTTCCTCAAGTTCAAGAATCAAGATCTAGGATACCTGCAGACAGGTGCCTGTTTGTGTGGAGACAGTCTGTTTGAAACTGTGTTCCTCAGCGCCCGCTCTTTCTCCCCGTCGCTCCACACGCCTGGGAGTCCCTTTCTTTCTCTCCACAAGCACGTGTGTTGACCTCGTCGCACATGTGCATCTGCACAAGCGTTGAGCTCAGCAGAGCGTGTCTCTTGACACTTGATGTGCGTTGGCTGTGTCTGCCTGCTCCAGTGAAGAGAGAAACGGGAAATCATCTTGGTAGAGGCAACAAAGCAAAAGCGAGGCAGGATTGACATCTGCTCAACAGAGACGGATTCCCTGCGCTGACACAGTTCACAGTTACACGAGAAGCAATCTGAGCGGTCCGTCGACCGGAGACGTGTTTCCCAAGAGGTCGTTTAGCGAGTGAACAGCAGTGTGCGCGACTTTCAGGAGTGTGCCTGGAAAGTGCCAGAATCACCAGGAGCATCTGTGCAAAAGCTGCTGCCTCTGTGACCGCATTGAGGCACGTTCGCGTGTCTGCGAGTATATAGACGGCTCTTTCGCGTTCACTCCGAGGGAAACGGTCCGCTATTGCTTCTGTGCGCACAGACGCGATTCCCTTGTCTCTTGCGAACACAGGGAACTCTGTGCATCCAAATCTACAGGCTAAGGACGCGTCTGCATATGTTTTGGTGAACAATCGAGTGTGCGTGTTCTGACAGCTGCCTCTATGCAGACGTCTCCACAGAGCCACTTCTGAATGCCCCGCAGCCCAGGACTGAATGGATACACTAACAAGTGCACCGGTGTGAGCAACCACATATGCAGAAGGACGTCTTTCATCTCACAGAAGCGCGAACGTCTTGGCGTTCAAGCACATGGCAGAAACAAGGTGTGAACAGATGAGCTGCTGCTATTTTCTCCGTTCGGCATGCTTCGTTGTAGCTCTCTTGCCGGTCGCCGGCTTAGCGGCTTGCTTTGCGCGACTAGCTCTGGGGAGAGAAGGAGATAGCGCCGGAAACCTCGCCTTTTGCCTTCTTCGGCGCTGGAACCTGGTTGCTGCGCCTTCTCTTTGTCCATGTGCACACACACGATTCCTCAGCGAAAACCATGCAGAAACCTTTCCACGAGCACCCAGGGATGTGCACCCAGCACCACGTGCACGCACACGCAGCTAGAGAAAAGCACCTACCTTTTCACACACTGATGCCTAAGCAAACGCGTGGCCACACACACGCACACATCCGCAAGCGCGCCTACTCCCATCTATTGAGGGAAAGACGGACGAGCTCTTTGGTTGCTCTTCACAGGCTTGTCCCTGATCTATAGCTGAGGGCAAACACTTGTGTGCTTGTGGGAGAGCCTGTGTCTTTCCTGGAAGCGTTTGGGAGTTTTGCTCAGACGCGTGTTTCCTCAAGTTCAAGAATCAAGATCTAGGATACCTGCAGACAGGTGCCTGTTTGTGTGGAGACAGTCTGTTTGAAACTGTGTTCCTCAGCGCCCGCTCTTTCTCCCCGTCGCTCCACACGCCTGGGAGTCCCTTTCTTTCTCTCCACAAGCACGTGTGTTGACTTCGTCGCACATGTGCATCTGCACAAGCGTTGAGCTCAGCAGAGCGTGTCTCTTGACACTTGATGTGCGTTGGCTGTGTCTGCCTGCTCCAGTGAAGAGAGAAACGGGAAATCATCTTGGTAGAGGCAACAAAGCAAAAGCGAGGCAGGATTGACATCTGCTCAACAGAGACGGATTCCCTGCGCTGACACAGTTCACAGTTACACGAGAAGCAATCTGAGCGGTCCGTCGACCGGAGACGTGTTTCCCAAGAGGTCGTTTAGCGAGTGAACAGCAGTGTGCGCGACTTTCAGGAGTGTGCCTGGAAAGTGCCAGAATCACCAGGAGCATCTGTGCAAAAGCTGCTGCCTCTGTGACCGCATTGAGGCACGTTCGCGTGTCTGCGAGTATATAGACGGCTCTTTCGCGTTCACTCCGAGGGAAACGGTCCGCTATTGCTTCTGTGCGCACAGACGCGATTCCCTTGTCTCTTGCGAACACAGGGAACTCTGTGCATCCAAATCTACAGGCTAAGGACGCGTCTGCATATGTTTTGGTGAACAATCGAGTGTGCGTGTTCTGACAGCTGCCTCTATGCAGACGTCTCCACAGAGCCACTTCTGAATGCCCCGCAGCCCAGGACTGAATGGATACACTAACAAGTGCACCGGTGTGAGCAACCACATATGCAGAAGGACGTCTTTCATCTCACAGAAGCGCGAACGTCTTGGCGTTCAAGCACATGGCAGAAACAAGGTGTGAACAGATGAGCTGCTGCTATTTTCTCCGTTCGGCATGCTTCGTTGTAGCTCTCTTGCCGGTCGCCGGCTTAGCGGCTTGCTTTGCGCGACTAGCTCTGGGGAGAGAAGGAGATAGCGCCGGAAACCTCGCCTTTTGCCTTCTTCGGCGCTGGAACCTGGTTGCTGCGCCTTCTCTTTGTCCATGTGCACACACACGATTCCTCAGCGAAAACCATGCAGAAACCTTTCCACGAGCACCCAGGGATGTGCACCCAGCACCACGTGCACGCACACGCAGCTAGAGAAAAGCACCTACCTTTTCACACACTGATGCCTAAGCAAACGCGTGGCCACACACACGCACACATCCGCAAGCGCGCCTACTCCCATCTATTGAGGGAAAGACGGACGAGCTCTTTGGTTGCTCTTCACAGGCTTGTCCCTGATCTATAGCTGAGGGCAAACACTTGTGTGCTTGTGGGAGAGCCTGTGTCTTTCCTGGAAGCGTTTGGGAGTTTTGCTCAGACGCGTGTTTCCTCAAGTTCAAGAATCAAGATCTAGGATACCTGCAGACAGGTGCCTGTTTGTGTGGAGACAGTCTGTTTGAAACTGTGTTCCTCAGCGCCCGCTCTTTCTCCCCGTCGCTCCACACGCCTGGGAGTCCCTTTCTTTCTCTCCACAAGCACGTGTGTTGACTTCGTCGCACATGTGCATCTGCACAAGCGTTGAGCTCAGCAGAGCGTGTCTCTTGACACTTGATGTGCGTTGGCTGTGTCTGCGTGCTCCAGTGAAGAGAGAAACGGGAAATCATCTTGGTAGAGGCAACAAAGCAAAAGCGAGGCAGGATTGACATCTGCTCAACAGAGACGGATTCCCTGCGCTGACACAGTTCACAGTTACACGAGAAGCAATCTGAGCGGTCCGTCGACCGGAGACGTGTTTCCCAAGAGGTCGTTTAGCGAGTGAACAGCAGTGTGCGCGACTTTCAGGAGTGTGCCTGGAAAGTGCCAGAATCACCAGGAGCATCTGTGCAAAAGCTGCTGCCTCTGTGACCGCATTGAGGCACGTTCGCGTGTCTGCGAGTATATAGACGGCTCTTTCGCGTTCACTCCGAGGGAAACGGTCCGCTATTGCTTCTGTGCGCACAGACGCGATTCCCTTGTCTCTTGCGAACACAGGGAACTCTGTGCATCCAAATCTACAGGCTAAGGACGCGTCTGCATATGTTTTGGTGAACAATCGAGTGTGCGTGTTCTGACAGCTGCCTCTATGCAGACGTCTCCACAGAGCCACTTCTGAATGCCCCGCAGCCCAGGACTGAATGGATACACTAACAAGTGCACCGGTGTGAGCAACCACATATGCAGAAGGACGTCTTTCATCTCACAGAAGCGCGAACGTCTTGGCGTTCAAGCACATGGCAGAAACAAGGTGTGAACAGATGAGCTGCTGCTATTTTCTCCGTTCGGCATGCTTCGTTGTAGCTCTCTTGCCGGTCGCCGGCTTAGCGGCTTGCTTTGCGCGACTAGCTCTGGGGAGAGAAGGAGATAGCGCCGGAAACCTCGCCTTTTGCCTTCTTCGGCGCTGGAACCTGGTTGCTGCGCCTTCTCTTTGTCCATGTGCACACACACGATTCCTCAGCGAAAACCATGCAGAAACCTTTCCACGAGCACCCAGGGATGTGCACCCAGCACCACGTGCACGCACACGCAGCTAGAGAAAAGCACCTACCTTTTCACACACTGATGCCTAAGCAAACGCGTGGCCACACACACGCACACATCCGCAAGCGCGCCTACTCCCATCTATTGAGGGAAAGACGGACGAGCTCTTTGGTTGCTCTTCACAGGCTTGTCCCTGATCTATAGCTGAGGGCAAACACTTGTGTGCTTGTGGGAGAGCCTGTGTCTTTCCTGGAAGCGTTTGGGAGTTTTGCTCAGACGCGTGTTTCCTCAAGTTCAAGAATCAAGATCTAGGATACCTGCAGACAGGTGCCTGTTTGTGTGGAGACAGTCTGTTTGAAACTGTGTTCCTCAGCGCCCGCTCTTTCTCCCCGTCGCTCCACACGCCTGGGAGTCCCTTTCTTTCTCTCCACAAGCACGTGTGTTGACTTCGTCGCACATGTGCATCTGCACAAGCGTTGAGCTCAGCAGAGCGTGTCTCTTGACACTTGATGTGCGTTGGCTGTGTCTGCCTGCTCCAGTGAAGAGAGAAACGGGAAATCATCTTGGTAGAGGCAACAAAGCAAAAGCGAGGCAGGATTGACATCTGCTCAACAGAGACGGATTCCCTGCGCTGACACAGTTCACAGTTACACGAGAAGCAATCTGAGCGGTCCGTCGACCGGAGACGTGTTTCCCAAGAGGTCGTTTAGCGAGTGAACAGCAGTGTGCGCGACTTTCAGGAGTGTGCCTGGAAAGTGCCAGAATCACCAGGAGCATCTGTGCAAAAGCTGCTGCCTCTGTGACCGCATTGAGGCACGTTCGCGTGTCTGCGAGTATATAGACGGCTCTTTCGCGTTCACTCCGAGGGAAACGGTCCGCTATTGCTTCTGTGCGCACAGACGCGATTCCCTTGTCTCTTGCGAACACAGGGAACTCTGTGCATCCAAATCTACAGGCTAAGGACGCGTCTGCATATGTTTTGGTGAACAATCGAGTGTGCGTGTTCTGACAGCTGCCTCTATGCAGACGTCTCCACAGAGCCACTTCTGAATGCCCCGCAGCCCAGGACTGAATGGATACACTAACAAGTGCACCGGTGTGAGCAACCACATATGCAGAAGGACGTCTTTCATCTCACAGAAGCGCGAACGTCTTGGCGTTCAAGCACATGGCAGAAACAAGGTGTGAACAGATGAGCTGCTGCTATTTTCTCCGTTCGGCATGCTTCGTTGTAGCTCTCTTGCCGGTCGCCGGCTTAGCGGCTTGCTTTGCGCGACTAGCTCTGGGGAGAGAAGGAGATAGCGCCGGAAACCTCGCCTTTTGCCTTCTTCGGCGCTGGAACCTGGTTGCTGCGCCTTCTCTTTGTCCATGTGCACACACACGATTCCTCAGCGAAAACCATGCAGAAACCTTTCCACGAGCACCCAGGGATGTGCACCCAGCACCACGTGCACGCACACGCAGCTAGAGAAAAA